>NW_028274912.1:0-321781 GCF_037043125.1 Eumetopias jubatus | reverse complement strand
ACAAAAAGAAGTGGTCATGATGGTGATCTTTCAGTGGGTGGGCTTCCAGTGGCCCACGAAGGAGTAGGGTTCACAAAGGAGAAGCCTGGGAAATGCCTCCTGCCCCAGGCTAGGGGCAAACGGTACCAATACGGGCGCCCAGCGTCACAGCTGCATCCCCAGGCCCATCCCCCAGTCCCTGCCCTGGCAGCCAGCTGACCCCTCCGGGTGCTAAGGAGGCCCAAGGAGGCCTAAGGAGGCCGAGCGAGGGCGAGTTCCTTCCCGTGGCTCCCCGAGGGGTGCGGGGTAGGGAGTCCGGGACCCCTGTAGGCCTGGCTGCCCCGCGGGTCACTCCTGCGCAGTCAGAGGTCGCCGCGGTGCCTGTGACCTCGCTCGTGCTGTGCGATGCTGCACTGGAAGAAATAATCTTTGCTAAAAACAGGCCCCAAATGCACAGATGAGACACAAGGGTTCAGCTGCACGGAAGTGACCGTAATACAAATAAAGCAGAACGAAGGCCAGGAGGTAGGCAAGAAAGGATAATAAAGTAAAAACAGGAGAGGCATTGTGTCCCCTGAGGAGAGCCTAGTAGCTCTTCAGACGGTCTTGGTCACCTTCCTGGGTCACCCGCGGGCAGGTGTGTTGAGCCACGCACCTGCGAACGTCGAGGCAGAAGCGCAGCCGCGTCCGGGGCCTCGGGACCCGCAGAGTGGCACATGGATTCCAAGGCCGGCAGGAAGGCCGGGCACCTGCTGAGGGGCGGGGACAGGTGCTGGGCAGGCTCGCCCGGGGCGGGGCGACTTGGGCAAGGCCGGCGGCCCGAGAGGGGCGGGGTCTCAGGACCAGGCCCCTCAGGCCGGGAGACTGCCCGCTATGTAGACTGCTACAGGACCCCTGCCCAGCGCCTCCGAGACCTGCGGAGAGAGGAGGGGGAGGGCGCCGGCCGCGGAGGGCCCAGGTCCAGGTCCACTGGGCCGGTCCCACGGCCGAGAGCAACCAGGCCACTCCCCGGTTAGTGACCCGTCCCCGCCCACGGCAGGTTACCGCCCCTTACCTTCCCTCTCCCCTCCCCGCCCTCCCCATCCTTGCCTAGCCCTGGGAAGCGCCCGACCAACGCCCCACCCCTTTCCCTCCAGGGACCCGCCCTTCCCACCCCCACCTTTGGCCCCGCCTCCGTCTTCACTGTCCCAGCCCAGGCCACGCCCCCGACGCTCCAGGGACCTGCCCTTCCCCCCGCCATATCTCCTCCCCTTCCCAGGGCTTGCCTCCGCCACTCCCAGGAACCGCCCCAGGCCACGCCCCCAGTCAGTGACCCGCTCCCCGCTCCCCCGTCCCCTCCCCGCCCCACTGTGGCCCTGCTTCGCCTCCACCTACGACGGAGCCCCCCCCCAGGCCACGCCCCCGACTACTAGCCCGCCTCTTACCCTGCCCCATTTGTGGCCTCGCCCCAGTTCTAGGACCCGCCCACTTGTGGTTCTCGCCCCTGCCCCCGCCCCAGCCAGTGACCCTTTCGCCCGAGACCCCGCCCCTTTCACTTATGGCCCCGCCCCACCCTGGGCGCTGCCTCAAGTCTGGCACCGCCCCTGCCCAGTGACAGGCTCGCGGCCCCGCCCACGACCAGTGACTCGGAAGCCCAAGACCCCGCCCTAATTTCCGTCACGCCCCCATAACCATTGGTCCTGCTTCACCACCTCCCTCCCACCCCCCGCGACGCTCATTGGTTTCTTTCCGTAGAGCTTCCCGGGTTCCGATTGGCCTCAACCGTCGCCGTTCCTCCTTTCGATTGGCCCGCCGCGCCCGCGTTCGCGAGGCCCAGTCCTTGGGCGGGGGGGCGGGGCCAGCGGCGGCGGGCGGCGGGGGATTGGTCAGCAGCTCGGAGGGGGTGGGCCCGCGCCGCGCGCAGCGCCTCGGCTGGAGCGCGAGGAGCAGCTCCCGCCGCCTCAGTCGCCTCAGACTCGGTCGCCTCAGGCTCTGTCGCCGCCTCGATCGCCCTGTCGTCACCCGCTCCCCCCCCATCCCGGCCCCACCCCAGGCTCCGGCCCGGGTCAGCCGGCGGGCACGCCCTCCTCCGCGGACAGGTGAGTGGTCGCGGGCGGGGCCGGGGGCGGGGGTCCTGGCCCGGGTCCAGGGGTCGAGCCGGGGTCGCGCGCAGGGACTGGGGTCGCAGCCCGGGGCCTGAGCGAGGCGCCGGCCGGGGGCCGGGGGAGCCCCGCCAACTTTGCCCGCGGGGCTCCGGGGGCTGCGCGGCGCACGTCTGGCGCCGGCCGGGCGGGAGGGCCCGAGGGCCCTACCGGGGCCCCACCAAGTTGGTGGGCGGCCGCGGGGCGGGCGCGTGGGGCCGGGGCCGGGGGTCCGCGCGTGCGCCCCGCCGCCCCGGGGGCGCCCACGGCCTCGGCCGCGCTCCGCCCGCGGGCCGCCCCGCGGCTCCCGAAGTCAGGGGCAGGGACGGCGCTGCTGGCCGCGGGGTCCGGGCGCTGGTGCTGGGCGGCTGACCCCTGGCCCGGACTCCGGGCAGCGTCTCCCGCGCGGCGGCGCGGGGTGGCCGTCAGGCTGGGCGCGGCGCCTCGGCGGCGAGGGGCGCGGGCGGCGGGACCTCCCGGGGCTCCCCGCGCGCGGGCGGCGGTGCGCGGCCGCGGGGGCGGCGGGGGCACGCGGCGGGGTCTGCGTGTCGCTGCTGCTGCTGCGGGGTCGGGAGCGTAGTGCCGGCTCCTCCCGAATTGGAAAGTCGGCCGAAAGTGCGCTGTCGGGCGGCCCGGGTCTGCGCGTCCTCCTCCTGCCTTTCTGGAGCGCAGCGCGGGCTTCGGAGCCTCCGCGGCTCCGCCGTGAGCTCAGCGCGGCCGGTCGCGGGCGGGGTTGGCGGCGTGCGGCGCTCCGGGAGGGGCCGTCGGGCGGCGCGGCTGGACCCTGGACGGCGACACACGCACCCTGCAGTGCCGGCCGCTCCCGTGGCACGGGCCCTCGCCGCTCCCGCCGGACCTCGGCTGCGTCCGGGGGTCCCTCGCCGCTCCCGCCGGACCTCGGCTGCGTCCGCGGGGAGTGGGGCCCCTGGTCCGCGCTTTGGCCTTGGCTTAGATGTTGGCCGCAGGTGTGCGTCCCCCCGACGGGAACCGATGCCCGGCCCCGCCGTGCGCAGAACGGCGCCTCGTCTTCAGGCGTCTCAGAGACACCGCTGCGGGGCGGAGAGACTGTGCGCAGCCCAGCGGCCCCCCGGAGGGGCGGCGGACGGGAAGGGGGAAGACCTCGCCCAGCCTCCCATCCCAGCAGCTGGAGAAGTTGCGGCTGGCGTTTTCAGACTCGGAGATCCCCCCGCGGTCCCGGGGTCTTCAGAGGCGCGTGCGCTCCCTGCCGCGCCGATGCTCCAGAGCACTGCTGTTGCGAGCAGTGTTATTCTTCACTCGTACGTAGATGCTGTTGTCTGTACAGTGCAAGTTCATTGCCGGTGTTTTGGAACTTACATGACTTCATTATATTCTTAGCTGATACTCAATATTTTAAGGTTTTGAAAAAGCTTTGATGGTAAAAGGAGGAAAGTTGTGTCCCTCTCACTGGAAAGATTGGGCATCCGGTGTAGAATTCAGGGCTTTGTGACTGGTGTTGCTGTAGGTAGTGCTGATTAGTGGTGATACTGGACCTCAGAATATCACTTTTCCAGATACCCTTATTAATACTCAGCATTGGAGAAGATATACAACTTTGTGATTATATTTTTAAGGTAATTAGGTGAAAATTTCAACACATGGGTTCATTTGGCCAGACGTTTAAAAGGAAGTTATCTTTTTCCCTGTTGTTGCAGAGAGGCTGAGAGCAGGCTGTGTCGTGAGGTCCTTGAAACAATGTAGCCATTCGAGGCTGGATGTTGTGTTTCAGTTTGAACAGTTTCATTCCTGGAGGTGTAGCCAGCTCCTGGACTGGTTGCCATGTGTCAGTGGCAAAGTCATTCCTATTTTCACAGAAACCTCAGGGCTTTACTGTAACAGAGATCACTGAAGCAGATCTTGGTAGATGGGAATTGTACATCCCTTTGGTGAAGCCTGCTCCTTGTTGGCCAGAACAAAGAAAAATACCCTCTAATGTATTCGAATCAGTCCCAACTTAAACATTGCAATGAATACTGTAGATTTGGGGGCGGCCAGGCTATGTCTGAGCTCTCAGCCCTGGTAGCTGGGACTGCCGCAAGGTTGTGTGCCCGCTGTCCATGGTGCTGAACACAGGTCCTCTTTTTCAGTTTCTTTGTCTTAAATTTCCTTTCCAGTGTGAGAGGGTTTTTTGGAGTATGTTCACGTGAGGTGATGAGCACTAGGTGTTATACGCAACTGATGAATTGTTGAACACTGTATCTGAAACTAATGATGTACTATGTGTTGACTAATCGCATTCAAATTAAAAAAATAAAATCATTCTCAAAATTTACACATTTAAAGAAAAGTTGAACAGTTGAGCAGGGAAGTTCTATTGAGTCTGAATGGAAGCATTTCTTTTAAAAACTCAAGCCATGTTGTTGTCTCTTTTTTTCAAGTGGATAATTGTGTCGACTCAACATTTCCTTTCCTTCACTTAGTCTCAGCATGTGGGAATTTTCTTGCTGTAGTATGGACATCAAGTAACAAATCATTGAAATTAAATGGGATCCTGTTTCCTTAAACAACCACCCTCTTAAAAATGTGCTCTTTATTGTAATGTATACATATATTTGTACATAGAGGCAATTTGTTTTTCCCTAAACAAGGTCAGTTGTAGCACCCCTCACACTCATGTGGTGCTTTTCAGCCTTCGCAGAAAGGGACTGGAACCCTCTGCGTATGTGGTAGGGCTGTTGGGCAGTTGTCAGTTGTCAGGCATTTCTGCTGTGTTGGAGCAACATCTACTCTCTTTTCTATAATTTTGAGGAAATCTTTGTAAATCATTTTAGATAAATTCTTTATTCTCTTGAGGTTAATTTTTGTCAGTTCCTTTAGAATTGCCCCACAGTTTAGCAATAAGAAATAATGGGTACAGAGATTCTTCCACATGATTGTAAATTGTGCATCAAACTATGCAGTGAATTGTTAAGGTGTTTTTGCTATGAGCATCTGAACTAGTTCTTTGGCCCCATCAGCTGTGCACTTAACTCACATTACTCTGTGAAAGAGTAACCTGTTTTGTTGAGGGAAACCCAGGGCAGCTTCTTTCTGCCTCCTCTAAACTTCAGAAATACTCTCTGAGTGCCCACTCTTTGCCTGGCCCTGTGCTGTGATTTGAAAACCCACAGGGGAAGGAGACGTAGTATTTATCATGGAAGGGCTCTACTTTGGACTGACAAAAGGACATGTAAATTGATGGTTACAGGGGGCCACACTGAGTGCTGCAATTTGGATACACAGAAAGTTGGGTTGGTGTGTTGAAGTGGGGTAATTCATTTAGGCTGGGAATCAGGGAAGGCTTCAGAAGGGAGGTGGCCTTGGGCTGAGACCTGAAGGGCGAATTGTAATTGGGCATGGATGGGTCTAAAATTGATTACAAAAAGACCAGAAGGTTGACGTAACTGGAGAACAGAATGTGTGGTGGTGAAGGTTGGATGGCATTGTGAAAGTGTTGGAACTCAGAGGTGTGGGGGAGAGTTGACTGGAGGTGGTGTGGCAGGCAGAATAATGGTCTCCCAAAGCTCTCCACATTCTAATCACCAGAACCTATGGATATGTTAGGTTACATGGCAAGGAGAATTTAAGGTAATAGATGGAATGAAAGTTGCTACTCAGCTGATTTTAAAACAAGGAGATGATTATTCGGGATTTCCCTGGGTGGGCCCAAACTAATCAGAGGGTCCTTAAATATGGAAGAGGGAGGCAGAAGAGCTAGTGTCAGAGTGATGTGAAATGAGGAAGAGGACCCGTCATTGCTGGCTTAGAAGATGGAAGGGGTTACAAGACAAGGAATGTGGGCAAGCTGTAGAAGCAGGAAAACGTGGGAAAATGGATACTCACCCAGAGCCTCTTGAAGGGAACACAGCCCTGCCTACACCTTGATTCTAGCCCAGTAAGACCTTGTGTCTGACTTCTGACCTCCAGAACTGAAAGATAATTAATTCCTGTTATGTTAAGCCACTAAGTTTGTGGACGTTTGTTAGAGCAGCCATAGGAACCTGACACAAGTTGGAACTGTTCTAGAAAGTTTTAGCTGGCGGAGTTTAAAGAGGATATTACATGATCAGATATAGGCAGTAGAACACAAAATGATGTAGCTGCTGTTGGGAAGAAGTTGCCCCAGGTGAGCTTGGTTCTGATGCTTACTTTCATCTCCTGGGCAGACTGGCATTTAATACTCTTTCCTGGCCTAACTCCCATCTGAAGTCTTTCTCCTAGCAGTCTGTCTAATCTCTACCCTTGCTTACTGCCGCTTCCTGCTGACCCACCTTTTCTCTGTGCTGGGCACTCAGGTCTACATGTACAAGTGGGATTGTAGGGGTCATAGGGTGGGCCAATTCCAGTCTCAGGCCTGTCGTCAGAGTATTTTCCAAAGGTTTATTTCTTCACAGCCTCTCTAATCCCTTGCATCTTCAGATGTTTTAATTGTTGTTAGTCAACTTGTGTGAAATATCTCACTGTTTAATTTACATTTTCTTGATTACTAGTAAGTGTGAGGATTTTTTATCCATTTAGGGGCCACTTAGGTTTCCTCTTCTATAAATTGTATTTGTGTATTGTTTGTCCATTTGTTACCTGGGTTGTCCTTTTTACTGCTTTTTAGAAGTCCTTTATATATTCTGGATTCTATTTATGCTTATTTTTTTATCCTTTTAAAAATGCTGTTTTGATGAACAGATGTTTAATTTTAATGTAGTCAGATTTATTAATCTTTTCCTTATGGTTTGTGGTTATTGAGTCTTATTTAAGAAATTCTTTGCTACCCCAAGGTCATAGGGTATTCTCATCTTTATAAAAAATTGAATATTTGCTTTTTATATTCTACTTGGAACTTATTTTTGTGTGAGGTGTGAGGTAGAGATATAATTTTAGAACTTTTCCAAATGCATAACCAATTGTATCAGTACTATTTATTGAATAGCATCCTTACCCCAATGATCTGCAGTGCTTCCTTTGAAACACAAAATTTTACAAACATGTGGATCTGTTTCTGATTTCTCCATGTAAATAATGATAATTTCATTTCTTCCTTCCTAGCCTTTAAGTCTTTTATTTATCTCTTGTCTTATTTCCATTGTTTGGACACTAGACAAAGTTGCGTAGAATGATAGGGCTATGCTAATACTGTTTTACACTTTAAAGGCAATACTTTTAGAGCCTTAAATATGAGGTTTGCTCCTGTTTTTTGGTAGATTCCTTTTATTAGGTTAAGGATGGTCTCCTCTGCTAATAGTTTGATAAAAGATTTTAAAAACACCATTAATAGATTTTGAATGTTAACAAATGATTTTCTTTACCTACTTAGATGATTTTATGTTTTTTCTTTTTTAAATTGTGACTGATGGGGCGTCTGGGTGGCTCAGTCAGTTAAACGTCTGCCTTTGGCTTAGGTCATGATCCCGGGGTCCTGGGATCACCCCGCATGGGGCTCCCTACTCAGCGGGGAGCCTGCTTCTCCCTCTCCCTCTGCCTGCTGCTCCCCCTGCTGGTGCTCTCTCTCTCTCTCTCTCTGTCTCTGTCTCTGTCAAATAAATAAATAAAATCTTTAAATAAAATAAAAGAAAAAGAAAAAAATAAATTGTGACTGAGATGAAATATTTTAATCTTTTACTTTTAAGCCATCATTGATTTCTTGGGATAAACATTACCTTGTCATGACAGACTATTTTAAAAAATTATTATTGGATCCAATATAGTAATATTTCATTTACAGTTTTGGCATATATTTTCCTAAGAAGTATTGACCAATATTAATCTTTTCTTGTGTTGCCCTTATTCAGATTTGGTATCATGGTGATGCTTCATCTTCCCTGTAATAGTTTCTGAAAGGGAAGGATTTTTGTTCCTTGGAAGTTTGGCAGAATTGATTCTTAAATATTCTGGATCTGGATCCTTTTAGAACATGGAGAGTCTTACACCAGCAGTTACCGCTTTAGAAGGGTTGCAGTACCGTTCTTCTCACATTTTGTTGGCCAGGAGGAGTCTTTTCGGCCATACTTAGTTTCAAATGGAGCAGGGAGGTTGAGTCTTCCATGTCCCAGAAGCTCAGGACAAATATTAGTAACATTTACCAAACTCTGGAGGTTAATTGATGTCAGTACTGCACAGTTAGCCAAAACTCAAACCGCGTTCCTCTCTAGGTCTTGTTTGAAGTTTTACAAGTGTGCAAGGTCTGCAGGTATGTTGGTCATCAGGGGACTGACTAGAATGTGAAACTACCAATATGTTGGTTTATATTTGTTGTGAACAAACCATCCTACTTACTCTCTCCAGAAGCCCGCCTTGGAAATTCTGTCTCTCTAGCTCTCCTTAGTCTAGCCTCCCTTTCTTATTCTTTCCAGGGATCTAAGTCTTAACTATCCTTCAGGGCTGGCACAGTTCCCACCTCCCTGCTTAGATTCTCTGTGTTAACTCTGACTCATGATGAACTCTCCCTTCACTTCTTACAGTACCATTCTGCTCCAGCTGTGGAGAGAGAGCAGGGTTCAGTTTTGTTTATGGGTAGTCAGTTGATGAGAAGAGCCTTCAGATGCAAGCACATGTTTCCCTCCTTTGCCTGGGCTCTGCCCTGGGAGACTAGATATAGTGGACAGACTGTATGACTGTATGACGATGGCCTCACCATGATCCCCATGATTCATGCCTTTGTATAATCTTTTCCTATTGAAGTAGGACTTGCTTCTAACCAATAGAATATGGAAAAGTAATGGAATGTCACTTCCTTGATTATTTTACATTATATAAAATTCCATTTTGCTAGAAACTCATTTAGAGATTCTGTTTGGTGGCAGCTATGCTGGGGAAGCCCACATGGCAAGAACTTCAGGTGGCCTCTAGAAGTTGAGGGTGGCCTTTAGGGATAGCCAGTAAGAAGCAGGGGAGCTCAGTCCTACAGCAAAGGAAACAACCTCTACCAATAACCCAAGTGAGCTTGGAAGGGAATTCTTCCCCCCACTTGAGCCTTCTAATGAGAACATAGCCTGGTCAACACCATGATTGCAGCCTTGTGAGACCCTGGGCGGGGAACCTGGGTAAACCTGCTCAGACTCTTAACTCACAGAAACTGCGAGGTAATAAATGTAAATTTTAAGTTGCTCAGTTTGTTATACAGCTGTAGAAAACTAATGTATCAGTTCTTTATTGACCTCCCCTTTACCCTTACTAGAAGTAGATTTGGATTGATGAAGGGTACTTGAATCTAGTTGAGATAAGCAATTTTTAAAAATTATTTTTTGAAACTTTTTTTCTATTTTTGAAAGTGATACAAATGTTTTGTGTAGAAAAATTGAAGCAAGCAGGAAGTATAAAGGACAAAACAAACATTCATAATCTTACTACACGACCATAGCCATTGTGTCTTTCTACCTTTATGTGTGGTATGATATGAATATCCTAAGTTGGGATTCATTCCATAGTGTTTTATGAACAGCTTTCTTTCTTTGTACTAGATAGTGAGAATTTCTTGTGTCATATCATAGTCTTATAAAACATGATTTTAAATGGCTGCATACTATTCCAGTGGATGTCCCAATTGATTGAATATAGTTGGACATTTATGCTGCTTTAAAATATTTATCATCATAAATAATGCTTTGATCAATAATCAATAACCTATACCAAAATCATTGTTTGTATCACTGATAATTTATGAAGGAGAAGTTTCTAAAGGCAGAATTATTAGGTCAGAGCTTGTAGATGTTTTTAAACCTTTTGATACTTAACCATCCAGCTTCCAATGTTTCTTTTTTTTTTAAGATTTTATTTATTTACTCTATTTTAGAGAGAGAGTGCAAGCGGGGCGGAGAGAAGGGGGAGAGGGAGAGAATCTCAAGCAGACTCACGGAGCCCAATGCAGGACTCAGTCTCACAACCCTGAGATCACGACCTGAGCCAAAACCAAGAGTCGGACACTTAACTGACTGAGCCACCCAGGTGCCCCCCAGCTTCCAATGTTTCTAAAAAATGATATAAAGCTCAAACATCTGTTTGTGTAACTCACCAGGTTGGGATAGGACAGAACTATTGATTTTTGAGCATTTTAGGTTCCTGTTTTCTTAACCCTATTTGCAAAGTGCTTTTAAATTATTCATTAAAGTGCAGTATGGATTCTGTTTATAGACACATTTGTGTATGAGATCGCTCCCTTAGTGCCTGGGCAAAAAGCCTACGAATTGCTCTTATCACATCCCTACCTTTGTAAATCCGTTTCTCCTCCTATCCATCCTTTCTTTGTTCTCAACCAAATAGAGACACTGAGACACATTAGGTCTTGTAGCCTTGTGATTACTCAAATTAAAGGGCTTTTCTGAGCTACCTCTTGCTCTTTTCTTCTTGCCATTTATGAACTAGTTGGCTTCATAAGTATGAGAGATCAGCAGAAAATTATTAATTTAAAAATATTGAAAATATTTTTCCTGATTCATAAATGAGTATTTATTTAGAAAATTTGCAAAATAAAGATTAGTATCAAAAGCAAAATAAAAGTATTTCATTCTGTCACTCACAGATGACCACTGTATAAACATAACGTGTTCATATTAGCTTATTCTTAGAATATATTGATTAAATTTCAGTGACTAATGTTTTGCCTGAGATTCATGCATTCGTGTCTCCGAGTGAAATTGGCCCGTAATTTTCCTTTTCCGTAGCTGTTTTCTCTCCAATTTGAGATGACTACTTGGTTTATTAATTTGCAGCTTTTCCCCCCTACTAATATGTGTATTTAAGGTGATACATTTCCTTATAAAATAATGATTCAGTTGTATCATACGGAATTTGATTTGAGGTATTTTCCTTATTGTTTAGTATATACTATACACCAAATTGTGCCCCTCTCAAATACATATGTTGAGCCCTGGCCTCCAATATGATGGTATTGGAGATGGAGCTTTTGGGAGATAATTAAGTTTAGTTGAGGTCATGAGTGTGATGGGATTAGTACTTTATTAGAAGAGACCAGAGAACTTGCTCGTTTTCTCTTTCTTGCCATGTGAGGGTACAGCAGGAAGACAACTATCCACAAGCCAGGAAGAGGCCCCTGACCAGAGCTCTCCCATGCTGGCATTCTGTCTGATCTCAGACTTCCCAGCCCCCAGAACTGTGAGAAATAAATGTCCATTGTTTAAGTCCCTCAGTCTTTGGTGTTTTGGTACAGCAGCCCAAGGAGACGAAGGCAGTTATATTTTCTAATTTCCAGTATGATTTTTTAAATTTATAGGTCGTTTAGAAGAATATTTAAAATTTTCCAAACATACGCATATTTTCTTATTCTTTTCCAGCACAATTTCATTGCCCCCAAATCTTGCTCTTTATGATTTTAATTCTTTGAAATTTGCTGATGTGCCTCATGGCCCAGAATATGGACTATAAGTTTTCTCACACATTCCTGTGTGCTTGAAAAGAATTAGGTTCAATGTTCTATACATTCCATTCAGCTAACTTATAACATACTATTCACATCTTCTGTTTTCTTAGTATTTTTTTTGTCTGGTGGTTATATCCATTACTAAGATAATTACCCAGTTTCATTATGATTATGGATTTGTCTTATTTCTCTTTGAAGTTCTGTCAATTTTTATCTATATACTTTGAGTCCCTGCTATTAGGGGCATGCAAATATAAAATTGTTAGGTCTTCCTGAAGAACTGAGACTTTAATTATTAACAGTGGTTTTCTTTATCTCTAGTAATGAATCTTTGCCTATGGTATCATATGCCAATACGAAAATGGCCATAACAGATTGCTTTAGGCTCATATTTGCATAATATCTTTGTTTTTTTATCATTTTACTTTCAAAACTGTTTTCTTAAGCTTTAAGTATGTATCTTGCAAAATAATCAAACAGTTAGATTGTTTTTCATCCAGTCTGATAATTTTTGTCTTTTAACTAGAACATTCAACTCATTTATGTTGAATATAATTAGTAATCTATTTAAGTGATTTATTTCTCTTGTCCCACATGTTCTGTGTTTATTTTTCTATCTTATTTTAAAACAGTATTATGATTTTTAAAAATCATTCAACTTATACTCTCTTCACTTGTTATTTATTTCTCTTGTCCCACATGTTCTGTGTTTATTTTTCTATCTTATTTTAAAACAGTATTATGATTTTTAAAAATCATTCAACTTATACTCTCTTCACTTTTTTGGAGGTTATATTTTATTTTTCTTTCTTTTCGTGGTTACTATGTAAATTAAATAATGTGTTATTAACTTATCCAGATAATGCAGTTATACCTGCCTTCTGGACCATGCAGAGATTATAGTGTCATAGAGCACTTGAACTCCATTCACCCTCTCCAGATTTATATGTGCTTATTATCGTGTGTCTTAATTCTGTAAGCTCTTTTTAAACTCTATGAAATACTAATATTAACAGTGTTGTTATTTAATGTACCATCAGTGTTCATTTACATTTATTCACAACTTTGTCCATTTTTTGCTTTTCATTGTTCTCTGACATTTCTGACCTTCATTCTGGGGTTGCTTCCCTTCTGCCTGAAGAGTGAGCCTTCTTTAGAAATTTCTTTATTGCAGGTCAGCTGGTAGTAGATACGCTCCCTGTTTTTTTCTTTCTAAAACTATTTTGATTTCACTTTTATTTAAAAAATTTTTTTAATTTATTTTTTTGTGGGGGGGGATATAATTTGCATGCTATAAAATTCACCCTTTTAAAGTTTCTGATTCGGGTGCCTGGGTGGCTCAGTTGGTTAAACAACTGCCTTCAGCTTGGGTCATGATCCCGGGTTCCTGGGATCAAGTCCCACATCTGGCTCCCCCTGCTCTGCGGGGAGCCTGCTTCTCCCTCTCCCTCTGCTGCTCCTCCTGCTTGTGTGCTCTCCCTCTCTCTCTCTGTCAAATAAATAAATAAAATCTTAAAAAAATATAAAGTTTCTGATTCATTGGATTTTGGTATATTTACAAGGTTGTGCAACCACTAGTGCTACATAATTCCAGAACATTTTCATCACCTTAAAAAGAAACCTCATACCTATTAACAGTAACTCCCCATTCTTCCCTGTCCCAGTCCCTGGCAACCATTAATCTACTTTCTGTCTCTAAGGATTTGCCTATTAGGAACATGTCATATAAATGGAATCATAAATATGTGGCCTTTCATGTCTGGTTTCTTTTACTTAGTATACTATTTTCAAGGTTCATCCATGTTCTTTTGTGTATCAGTACTTCATTTTTATGGCTGAATGGTATCACATTGTATGGATATATCCCATTTTAGTTCTCCATTCATCAGTACCGTACAGGTAGACATTTGGGTTGTTTCTACTTTTTTGGCTGTTAGGAATAATGTGCTATGAAAAGTCACGTGTAAGTTTTTGTATACATACATATTTTCAGTTCCTTTGTGTATATACTTAGGAGTGGAATTGCTGGGTCATATAGTAATTGTATGTTTAACTTTTTGAGTAATTGCCAAGCTGTTTTCCAAAGATGTTGCACCTTTTTATATTCTCACCAGCAATGTATGAGGGTCCCAATTTCTTCACACCTTCACTAACACTTGTCATTTTCCAGTTTTTTGATTATAGCCATCCTAGTGGGCGTGAAGTGGTATCTCATTGTGGTATTGATTAGCATTTCCTTAATAACGGATGCTGTTGGTAACCTTTTTGTGTGCTTACTGGCTGTTTGCATGTCTTCTTTGGAGAAATGTCTGTTCAAATCTTTTGACCATTTTTTTATTGGATTGTTTGTCTTATCGTTGAATTGTAAGTTTTGAAATTGGGAAGTGTGAGTCCTCCAACTTTGTTCTTCTGTTGTTTTAGCTATTCCTGGTTCCTTGCATTTCCATATGATTTTTAGGATTAGCTTGTCAATTTCTGCATGAAAGGCAGCTAGAATTTTTATAGGGATTGCATTGAATGTGTAGAAAAATTTGAGAGTATTGCCATCTTAACAATATAAGTCTTCCAGTCCATAAGTATGGAATTTATTAGCTATAATAGTTTTTTAGTGGATTCCTGAGGAGTTTCTATATATGAGATTATATAATATGCATGTATAGATAATTTTACTTCTTCCTTTCTAATCTGGATGCCTTTTATTTCTGTTTCTTTTATAATTGCCTTGGTTATAGTACAGTGTTGCATTGTCCTGGGGAGGGTGAACATCTTAATCTTGTTCCTGATCTTAGGGGGAGAGCTTTCAGTATTTCACCATTCAGTATGTTGTCAGCTGTGGGCTTTTGAGATGTCCCTTGTTAGTTTGGGAGGTTTCCTTCTATTTTTATTCTGTTAAGTGTTTTTGTCATAAAAGAGTGGTATTGTTGTCAGATGCTTTTTCTGCATCTAAGATGATCATACTTTTTTTGTCCTTCATTTTCTTAATTTTGTGCATTATACCAATTGATATTTGTATGTTGAACCAACCTTGCATTTCCTGGATAAATTCCAGTTGGTCATGGTAGATAATCCTTTTTATATATTGCTGGATTCAGTTTGATAGTATTTTGTTGAGGATTTTTACATTTAAAATTTTTAAAGAGGTTTTTATTTAAATTCTGGTTACCTTACATACAGTATAATATCAGTTTCAGGTGTACTGTGTGGCAATTCAATACTTCCATACCTCACCTGGTAGTCACCACCACAAGTGCACTCCTAATCTCCATCACCCACCCACCTCCCCTCTGGTCACTATCAGCTTGTTCTCTATAGTTAAGAGTCTGTTTCTTGGTTTGCCTCTCTCTCTCTTTTTTTGTCCCTTTGCTTGTTTTGTTTCTTAAATTCCACATGAGTGAAGTCATATGGTATTTGTTTTTCTCTGACTTATTTTGCTTAGTATTATACTCTTTAGCTCCATCTGTGTCATTGCAAATGGCAAGATTTCATTCTTTTTTATGGCTGAGTAATATTCCATTGTATATATATCACATCTTCTTTATGCATCATCAGTCAGTGGCCACGTGAGCAGTTTCCATAATTTGTCTATTGTAGATAATGCTGCTGTAAACATTGGTGTGCATCTACCCCTTTGAATTAGTATTTTTTTTTTATTCTTTGGGTAAATACCTAGTAGTGCTATTGTTGGATCATAAGGTAGTTCTATTTTTAACTTTTTGAGGAACTTCCATCATACTGTGTTTTCCACAGTGGCTGCACATTTTCATTCTCATCAACAGTGTAACAGGGTTCCCCTTTCGCCACATCTTGCCAACACCTGTTTCTTGTGTTGTTGATTTTATGCATTCTGACATGTGTGAGGTGATATCTCATTGTAGTTTTGATTTGCATTTCCCTTATGATGAGTGATGTTGATCATTTTTTGATGTGTCTGTTGGCCGTCTGTATGTCTTCTTTACCCAAAGCAGTTTACACATTTAATGCAATCCCTATAAAAATACCAACAGCATTTTTACAGAGCTAGAACAAACAATCCTAAAATTTGTATAGAACCCACAGAAGAACAGACACTTCTCCAAAGAAGACATGCGAATGGCTAACAGACACATGAAAAAATGTTCAACATCATTAGCTGTCAGGGAAATTCAAATCAAAACCACATTGAGATAGAACCTTATACCAGTTAAAATGGCAAAAATTAACAAGGCAGGAAACAACAAATGTTGGAGAGGTTGTGGAGAAAGGGGAACCCTCTTACACTGTTGGTGGGAATGCAAGTTTGTACAGCCACTTTGGAAAACAGTATGGAGGTTCCTCAAAAAGTTAAAAATAGAGCTACCCTATGACCCAGCAATTGTATTACTGGGTATTTACCCCAAAGATACAGAGGTAGTGAAAAGAAGGGACACCTGCACCCCAGTGTTCATAGCAGCAACGTCCACAATAGCCAAACTGTGGAAAGAGCCGAGATGCCCTTCAACAGATGAATGGATAAGGAAGATGTGGTCCATATATACAATGGAATATTACTCAGCCATCAGAAAGGATGAATACCCAACTTGTACATCCACATGGATGGGACTGGAGGAGATTATGCCAAGTGAAATAAGTCAAGCAGAGAAAGTCAATTATCATATGGTTTCACTTATTTGTGGAACGTAAGGAACAGCATGGAGGACATTGGGAGAAGGAAGGGAAAAATGAAGGGGGGGAATCGGAGGGGGAGACGAACCATGAGAGATTATGGACTCTGAGGAACAAACTGAGGGTTTCAGAGGGGAGGGGGGTGGGGGGATAGGGTAGCCCGGTGATGGGTATTAATGAGGGCACGTATTGCAGTGAGCACTGGGTGTTATATGCAAATAATGAGTCATGGATCACTACATCAAGAAAAAAAAAATAAAGGCCTATGGTGAGTCATCACCACAGATGATTTTAATTCTTTATGGGAAAGCTTGTTAAGGAATTTTACTAGGTGAATTTTTGAAAATTTATTCTTATTATGAGTCTGATAAATACCAAATTAGTTTTTATCAACAAATAAAAAAATAAAATAAAATGTAAAACAAAACAAAACAAAAACCCCAACCACAGAAGACCTTGAATAGCCAAAGCAATCTTGAAAAAGCAAAGCAAAGCTGGAGGCATCACAATTTCATACTTCAACTTATATTACAAAGCTGTACTAATCAAAACAGTATGGGACTGACACAAAAATAGACATGTACATAGATCAGTGGAACAGAATAGAAAACCCAGAAACGAACCCACGATTATATGGTCAATTAATCTTTGACAAAGCAGGAAAGAATATCCAATGGGAAAAAGTTTCTTAAACAAGTGGTGTTGGGAAAACTGGACAACAACAGGCAAAAGAATGAAACTGGACCACTTTCTTGCACTAAACACAAAAATAAATTCAAGATGGGTTAAAGATCTAAACGTGAGACCTGAAACCATAAAAATCCTGGAAAAAAAGCACAAGCAGTAATGTCTCTTACATCAGCTGTAGCAACTTCTTTCTAGGTATGTCTCTTAAGGCAAGGGAAACAAAAGCAAAAATAAACTACTGGGACTACAACAAAATAAAAAGTTTCTGCACAGTGAAGGAAACAATCAATAAAACTGAAAAGCACCCTGTGGAATGGGAGAAGATATTTGCAAATGATATATCTGATAAAGGGTTAGTATCCAAAATATGTGAAGAACTTATAAAACTCAACACCCCAAAATTAAATAATCTAATTAAAAAATGGGCAGAAGACATGAATAGACATTTTTCCAAAGAAGGCATTTGTATTCTTAAGGCATATTGGTATATGTTTTTTTTTTTTTTTTCTCTTGTGATTTCTGTGGTTTTGATATCAGGGTAATAATGACCTTATAGAATGCATTGAGAAATGTTCTTTTCTATTTTTTGGAAGAGTCTGTGAGGGATTGGTGTTAATTCTTCTTAAATGTTTGGTAGAATTCACTATTGGAACCATCTGGTCCTGCACTTTTGTTTATGGGAAGTTCCCAATTACTAACTCAACGTCTTTACTTGTTTAGGTCTATTCAGATTTTCTGTTTCTTGTTGAGTCAGTTTTGATAGTTTGTGTCTTTTCAGGAATTTGTCCACTTTACCTGGGTTATCTAATTTGATAGCAAATAATTATTCATAATATTTCTCTGTAATCCATTTTTATTTCTGTAAGGTTGGTAGTTTCATTTCTGATTTTTACTAATTTAAGTCTTCTCTTTCTTTTCCTTAATTCAGATAAAGATTTGTCAGTTTCATTGATCTTTTTGAAGAATCATCTTTTGGTTTCATTATTTTTTCTCCATTGCTTTGTATTTTCTATTTCATTTCTTTTTGTTCTAATCTTTGTTTTTTCCTTTCTTCTGTTTGCTTTGGGTTTAGTTTGCTCTGATTCCTTAAGGTGGAAGGTTAAGTTATTGATTTGAGATCTTCCTTTTTAACATAGGTGTTCATGGCTATACATTCCTAATCATTGCTTTTACTGCCTCTCATAAGTTTTGAATATGTTGTGTTTTAATTTTCAGTCAACTCAATGTATTTCCCATTTCCCTTGTGATTTCTTCTTTGATTCCTTGCTTATTTAGAAGTATGTTCTTTAATTTCCACAAATTCGTGAATTTCTTAAGTTTCTACTATTGGCTTCTAATTTCTTTTCCTTGCTGTCAGACAACATACTTATATAGATTTCAATTCTTTTAAATTTTGATGTGATTAAACATCTGATCTGTCCTAAATAATGTTCCATGTGTAGTTTAAAATAATGTATCTTCTGGTTTTTTAATGGAGTGCCTTATAGCTATCTGTTAGATCTAATTGTTTTATAGTGCTGTTAAAATCTTCTCTTTCCTTGCTAATCTTCTGTCTTGTTGTTCCATCCTGTATTGAACATGGGATATTGAAATCTCCAACCATTATTGTGAATTGTATAATTCTCCTTCAGTTTCTATTAATTTTTTGTTGCATACATTCTGGGGCTCAGTTTTTAGATACATGTATATATATGTAATTGTTATACTTCTTGATAAATCAACCCTTTTGTCATTATAAAATGTCCTTTGTCTCTAGTCACAATTTTTGTCTTAAAGACCATTTTGTCTGTTGTTAGTATAGTCACCCCATCTCTCTTTTGGTTATTGTTTAGATGGTATACATGTTTTCATCCTTTCACTTTTAACTTGTTTGTGTCTTTGAATTTAAGAGTGTCTCTTGTATACTGCCTATGTATAACTGGATCATGTTTTTGTTTTTGTTTTAAGCAGCATAATAGCCAAAGTATGGGAAACATCTCAAGTGACCATTGACTGATGAATAGATAAAGAAGATGTGATATATATATATACAATGGAATATTACTCAGCCATAAAAAAGAATGACATTGGGGCACCTGGGTGGCTCAGTCGTTTAAGCTTCTGCCTTTGGCTCAGGTCATGGTCTCAGGGTCCTGGGATAGAGCCCCGCATTGGGCTCCCTGCTCAGTGGGGAGCCTGCTTCTCCCTCTGCCACTCCCCCTGCTTGTGCTCTCTCTCTGTCAAATAAATAAATAAAATCTAAAAAAAAAAAGAAACAAATTAAAAAAAAAGAATGACATCTGGCATTTGCAACAATATGGATGGAGCTAGAGAGTATTATGCTAATGAAATAACTCAGTCAGGAAAGACAAATACTCTATGATTTCACTCATATGTGGAATTTAAGAAACAAAACAAATGAGCAAACCAAGAAATGGACTCTTAACTATAGAGAATAAACTGATGGTGACCGGAGGGGAGAGGGGTGGGGGTATGGGAGAAATAGGTGATGGGGATTAAGGAGGGTACTTGTGATGAATTCCGGGTATTGTAAGGAAGTGTTGAATCACTACATTGTACACCTGAAACTAATATTATACTATATGTTGACTAACTGGAATTCAAATAAAAACTTAAAAAAACCCATCAACACAATTTCTGCCTTTAAGTTGGAATGTTTAATCCATTTACATTTAATGCAATTCTGATAGGATTTATTCCTGCCATTTTGCTATTTTTTTCTATATGTCATGTCTCTTTGTTTTCTGTCCTTCATTACTACTTTTTGTATTAAATAGATATTTTTTAGTGTGCAATTTTAATTTGTTATTTATTTTGCTATTTTTTGTTAGTTATTTTCTTTGGGGTTACATGGGGCTTCTTAGTATTAGCAACTTGTAACAGTTTAGTTTGGATTCATACTGATTTAATATCAGTGGTACATCAAAACTTTGCTTCTGTATATCTCCATTCCTCCCCCACTTTGTGCTATATTTGTGTTGTCATACAAAGTATATCTTTATACATTCTGTGCACATCAACACAGATTTATAATTATTGCCCTGTGTAGTTTTCTTTTGTTTAAGATAGGAGAAAACTTACAAATATTATATTTATGCTGTCTTTTCTACTTACTTCTGTATTTACCTTTACTGGTGTTCTTTATTTCTTCACCTGGATTTGAGGTACTGTCTAGGATCCTGTCATGTTAGCCTGGAGTCCATTTAGTATTTCCTGTAGGGCAGATTTTCTAGAAGCTTATTCTGTCAGTTTTTGTTGTCTGAAGATGTCTTAATTTCTCCTTTGCTCTTGAAGGGTAATTTTGCTGGATGTAGAATTCTTGTTTGACAGTCTTTGTCTTTTATAATTTTGAATATGTCATCCCACAACCTTCTAGTTACCACAGTTTCTGATGAGAAATCAGCTATTACTTTTATTGAGGATTTCTTTCAGATGATGAGCTGCTTTTCTTGCTGCTGTCAAGATTCTCTCTTTGTCTCTGTGTTTGAATAGCTTGATTATGATGTGTCTAGGTATGGTCATCTTGGAGTTTATTCTTAGAGTTCATTGAGTTTCTTGATGTGTAATTTTTTTTCCCCCCAAAATCTGGGAAGTTTTTTTTAGCTGTTATCTCTTCAAATATATCTCCTTCTCTCTCTTTTCTCCTTCTGAAATTTATACCCCTTTCTCTCTTTTTTCTCCTTCTGAAACGTTTGTTATACAAATTTAGTATGCTTGATGGTGTCCCACAGGTCTCTGAGGCTCTGTTCTTTTCTCCTTTTTGTAAGGAAGACTTCATTCACTTTATACAATGGGCTGTATTATAGGAGAGAGATATTGGGCTCAATACCTGCTCTGTTCATTTTTCTTCTTACTTTTTACTTTCTGTTCCTTAGACTGGAAAATTTCAGTTGACCTATCTTCAAGTTCTCCAGTTTGTTCTTGACTGCTCAAATATGCTGTTTAATATTTCCAGTGAATTTGTCATTTCAGTTACTGTACTTTTTAGTTTGGAATATTTATTTAGCTCCTTTTTATATCCTGTCTCTTTATTAGTAGTCTCTACTTGATGAGACACCATTGTCATACTTAATCTTTCAGATGTGGTTTCCTTTAATTCTTTGAACATATTTAAAATAGGTTATATATAGTCTTCCTCTTGTAAGTCCAATGTCAGTGCTTCCTTAGGGGCAGTTTCTATTGATTGCTTTTTCCCTGTTTATGGGCCATATTGCCTGTCTCTTTCTCTGTCTCTCTGTCTCTGTCTGTCTCTCTCTGTCTTGTGTGTCTCATAATGACTTGTCAAAAACTAAACATTTTAAATAATACATGTGGCAACTCTGAAAATTTGATTCTCCTTTCTCCCCTGGGATTTTTGGTGCCTCTGCTTGTTGTAGTAGTTTTTGTTGTTTTGTTTAGTGACTTTCCTGAACTAACTCTGCAAAGTCTGTATTCTGTGACATGTATTTCCACTCATTTGTGATCAGCTAAGGATTGGACAGAGATTTCCTTAAATGCCAGGAATCAGTAAGTCTCCTGGACTTTCCCAAGGAGCTCTGTGTGTATATTGGGGTATGCTTCAACATTTAATCAGGCACTTTACAGCTCTGCCTGAGTCTTTTACTTCCCACTTGTACAGAGCCTCAAAGTCAGCCCAGTGTGTGTGCTTATAGTTGTCTCAGGTCTTTCGTGGGCATTCATATAACCTTGAGTATGTGCACAGCTCTACGTATACATGTGACCTTCTAGATTTCCAGGAATATGTTGGAGTTCTTCAAATTCCCTATAGACATCTCATTTTCCACCTTTTTCTATTATGCTCTGGGTTTATGTATTATTTGCTGCACCTGTTGTCTACTGTCTCAGGTAGTTATAAAATGAAACAGTTGATTCTAATTGTTTTAACATACACCTCTGAGGAAAATGCTTTTCACACTGGTCTTACTCTGATTCAGGTCAAATAAAGACGTCCTTGCAAGTGGAACTTAATAGCCATGTCAAGTAATGACAGTTCTCCAGGAATAAGGCTTTTGAAAGAGTTCTAATCCTGTTCCGGCCCTTTCTGTGACTGCCAGACTGCTGGTTTTCACTATCATTGCAAGCTGTTGGGTTTTAAGACAGCTATAGAACTGAGGTGGCATTGGGGGAAAATGAGAATAGGGAAAGTTAAAACACTATAAATGTGCTGTTCTTATGGAGATTTAACCGTTTTCCTTTAACAAATGCTCCCCAGATTGCTGTAAGCCTTTGGTTAAATTCCCAGATTTCTGACAAAGTTGAATCTGACAATTTTTGCTATTTTTTTTCATTGCTTTTATGGAAGAGGGGATTTTTGGAGGTCCTTACTTTGCTGTTGTCACTGACATCACCCTCTCACCTTTATTCTTGAAAGACTAATTCCTGTATATTGAATTTCCTGTTGGCGTTATTTTCTTTCAGCCTGTTGGAGTGTCTAGCTTTTGTTTTTTCTGTTCAGATGTCAGTAGTCATTATAACTGCTGTGCCTCCGGAGGTAATCTGTGCATTTCCTATTGCTTCTTTAGGATTTTCTTACAGACCTTAGGTTTCTGTAGTTTCACTGAGTTCCATATATTCCTGCCTATG
Source organism: Eumetopias jubatus (assembly GCF_037043125.1). Classification (NCBI taxonomy): domain Eukaryota; kingdom Metazoa; phylum Chordata; class Mammalia; order Carnivora; family Otariidae; genus Eumetopias; species Eumetopias jubatus. The sequence goes on along the minus strand of NW_028274912.1, from coordinate 299,407 downwards.
GTATGTTGGCTTCTTGTATCTGTGGTATGAGGTCTTTCATAAGTCTAGAAAATTCACTGTCATTCTCTTCAGATAATTATTTCCGCTCATCTTCTCTATTCTTTCCTGCTAGGACTCTAATGAAATGTTTATTAGATTTTTCATGATGTATTCTCATGCCCTCTCTTTTGTGTTTCCCAGATTTTGATCTCTCCATGCTTTAGTTTGAGTATTTTCTTCTGACCTAGTTTCCAGTTCATCAGTTCTCCCTTCCGTAGCACCTACTCTGCTAAAAAACCCATTCGGGATTTTTTTACTTTTTAGTTCTAGATTTTCCTTAACAAATTTAAAACTGTGTTACTTTTTATAGCTTCTTAGCTCTCATTTATGTTTTTGGCCATAGTAAGTGTCATTTTTTTTGCTTATTTGTTGTTTTTTCCAATTTTTTAATTGTAGTAAAATATGCATAACAAAATTTAACATCTTAACCATTTTTGAATGTACAGTTTAGTGGCAATGGTATTACATATATTCATAATGTTCATCCATCACCACCATCTATCTCTTTTCTTCTTGTAAAACTCAAATTCTATTCCTATTAAAGACTAACTCCCCATTCTCTCCTCCCCCTTGGCACCCACCATTCTACTTTCTGTCCCTATGATTTTGACTGAGTACTTCATATAAGTGAAATCATATAATATTTGTCTTTTTGTGACTGGCTTATTTCATTTAGTATAATGTCATCAAGGTTCATACATGTCATAACATGTGTTAGAATTTCTTCCCTTTTTAATTCTGAATAATATTCCATTTATGTGTATACCACAATTTTTTTTTTTAAAGATTTTATTTATTTATTTGAGAGAGAATGAGAGATAGAGAGCACGAGAGGGAAGAGGGTCAGAGGGTCAGAGGGAGAAGCAGACTCCCTGCTGGGCAGGGAGCCCGATGTGGGACTCGATCCCGGGACTCCAGGATCATGACCTGAGCCGAAGGCAGTCGCTTAACCAACTGAGCCACCCAGGCGCCCTATACCACAATTTTCTTATTCATTCATCTGTCAGTGGACACTTGGGTTGCTTCCATGCTTTAGCCATTTTGAAATAATGCTGTTATAAATATGGGTGTACAAATATCTCTTTGAGACCCTGTTTTTAAATCTTTTGAGTTATAACCAGAAGCAGAATTGCTGGATGATATGGTAATCCTATGTTTAATTTTTTGAGGAACCACCATGGTGTTGTCTACGGTAGTGGCACCATTTTACTTACCCATCAACAGTGCACAAGGGAACCAACTTTCTCTACACCCTCGTCAGCACTTGCTAATTTCTGTTTCTTTGATACCAGCCATCCTAAGGGGTATGAAGTGATATTCATTATCGTTTGGATTAGCATTTCCTTTATGATTAGTAATGTTGAGCATCTCTGTATGTACTTATTGTCCATTGATATATTTTCTTGAGAGAAACATCTATTAACGTCTTTTGCCCATTTTTAAAGGGGTTGTTTGTTTTTGTGTTATTGCAGGTATAGTTTTTTTAATAGTCTATATTAGGTAATTCTAACTTCTCATGTCTTTGTGGATCTGTTTTTTCTTTTTTTATTTTTTCTGTGACTTCTTTCATTTCTTACTTGTGGTGTCTTACTTCTTTGCGTGTGCTAGACATTGTATTTGCAGAGTTATTTTGAGGGATAATTTGAGACCTAGGATGATTGTATCATTTTTGGGGAGCTTTTAACTTGTTACCTCTAGGGTTCTTCAGTCTTAAAGGAGCCATCTTAATTCTAAGGCCAACCTTAGATCAGTCTGTGGTTCTTGGGAGGGCTGGTTTGCTTTTCAGGACATCTTACCATTAGGGTTTAGATCTTTGTGGTTCTAACACAAGTTGAGGGCTGGTTTCTGAGAGTCCAATTCATGCTTTTACTCTGTGCCTCTAGCCCCCAATTTCTGGATTATTAAGGGTAATTTCAGCATCTCCCAAATGTTGGGACTTTGCACAGAAAATTTATTTCTCTTTAAAGTAGCAGCCCATTGTGGATGTTCCTCATCAGTGATCAGCTTTCCTCTGCATGATGATTTGGCTCTGGCTCCATATAGTTCTGGTTCTGCCATCCGCTAGGTTGGTAGCATCCTCTAGGGCCTGAACTTCCTTTGTCCAGCTGGCAGATGGGGAGTACAGCGTGGAGGAGACACACAGTTCTTACCCATGTTAGCCTGGACATGATATGTATCATAACTGTGTATATTCCACTGGTGAGATCTGGTCACATGGCCCCACCTAAATGCAAGTGTGAAATTGGCAAGTGTAGTCAATGGCTGGCAGCTGTTTGGTGGACAGTCATTTTTGTCTCAGTCTTCTCCTTGGCCACGAAAATACCCATGCACATCCTACTTTTGTAACCATTATACACTCTCCCAGGGAGACAGTCAAGTCCAGATGAGACTCATGAGGTTTGGTGACTGAACTAACACACATATTACCTGCTGCTAACCCTGTACAGTAGTGGAGCTGAGCTGGAACAAGTGCAATTAAAACAACCTTCCATTTTGACAGGGAGGGAATAGAAGATAAATTAGTCCTTAGTCCAGAGCAAGAGTGACACCCCGTGAGCAAGTATTATGAAAGTGTCTGTCATGGGACACCTGGGTGGCTTTAGTCAGTTAAGCATCTGCTTTTGGCTCAGGTTGTGATCTCAGGGTCCTAGGAGTGAGCCCTGCGTCGGGCTCCCTGCTCAGCGGGAGTCTGCTTCTCCCTCTCCCTCTGCTCCTCCCTGCAGCTTGTGCTCTCTCTCTCTCTCTCTCTCTCTCTCTCTCTCGCTATCTCAAATAAATAAAATCTTAAAAAGAAAGAAAGGAAGAAAGGAAGAAAGGAAAGAAAGAAAGAAAGGAAGAAAAAAGTGCTTGTCAGTGACTGGTAATCAAAGGCCACCAGGAACTCACCTTGAGCCTATGATGGGGCAGGTTGGGACCACACACCACGGGGAACCATGGGGCTTTGAGGTCAGACAGTGCTAGAAAGAACCTGTTACGGACTTTGGGTTTTGGTTGAGTGATTTGAGGGAAGGGCCAAGAAAGGTCAGTAAGTGGGAGCATTTTATGAGTATCTCAATGACTCTTATCTAGGGAGGTTGGGCTAGAATGCGGATAATTGTGATTGGTAAGAAAGCAGCTGTCACTCACACTAGCCAAGAGAGGGCCATGCCTGGTGTTTTTCGGCTTGGACAACGTTCATGCTTTGTCTGTGTTCTAATGTGATGATGGCAAGGTCTTGTCATGATCCATCTTGGTCCCACTATGTTCTGTGTCAGATTCACTCACTTCCGCTCTGGGAGTGTGGCAGGAAGAACTTCTGGCTGTTGTGTCCTTGTATTTGTCCTCCATGGACACATCTGCTGGGGCCTTGGGGAGAATGTCTAACTTGGGGGTTGGGGGCTGCACAGTAATCATAGCTTGCTTTCTGCTTGTGGAAGTTTGGAGACCTGAGGTTTGACAGTCATTGACTTTATTTTAGGCTCAATTTTCTTTGGCAGTACAATTCCCCCCAAATTCTCTTCTGTGCTTCTGAGAGTTCCATGTGTTAATAACTAGATCCAGAGTTCTGTTCAAGTCTTGATCCTCCAGCCTATTTCATATGTTTGTTTTCTTGTACCTGTGTCTCTTTCTACTTAGGGTTGTCTTGAAGGCGTGGCTATGGGTGGGAAAGAAGCCCTGTAATCTGATCTGTGTATACAGCTGAGTCCTCTCTTAATTGAGGAGTCTTTGTGGGCCTTTGATTTTCAGGACATTTTCCACGTTTTATCTTACACTTGGGGTGCAGAAAGGGTGGCTTTTCCCACTAAGTGACCCCATGTTTTTGGACTGTCTCTAGATGCTTTCCTGTCTCTCTCAAGTTGGCCAGTTTTTGCCTATGGTCGTCTCTTTCTCCAATGTGACATTATGACATTATGTTACCCGTAAAGTGGGTAACAGTCACTCCAACTGCTGGCACCCTCTTTTTTCTTCTCCTCGAGCTGCGATCTGCTTTCAGGTGATCATAGGAAATGCTCTGCAATCCATGAAACAGGGCTTCTTTGTTACCAGCTGCCTGACAATGGTTTTTATTATGGTATCACCCCTCTTAAGAGAACCCATTTTGGTCTTAATTCATTTCTGTTGAAATATGTATTTAATGATAGAGAATTTAAAAGAGGAAGATTTCTGATCTAAACTCTTAGTTTGGGAATTATTTGACCTCTTTTCTATTTCTCTGTTTCTTGACCGCTTGGAAATAAAGCTGTACACTTTTGGCAGCTTTCTAGGCCGACATCCTCACAAGGGCATAGTGTGGTGGTCCATCTTTCCCATGTTTAACTGTATTCACGTTGGAAAATCAAGACTTTTCTGATTTCTTACAAGATGGAAAAATAAGACATTTCAATTTTGGGGGGAATAAGGTGGTATATAAATAAGGTAAATAAAATTGATGAAGGAATGATTTTGAATCCAAGTTGCAATGATGTGGAAGACTCACAAGGGCACCGCTCGTTGCCATGTGGTAGCTGGCACCCTGGGGCCCTCCTCTTGCTCTGAGTCTGTTTTTGCTTTGAAAGAAGGGGGATGTGAGGACCTGGCCTATATTTATTTTTCTTGGGGCCACTGTGGAAGTGAAATGAGATGATTGACATGCAGGCACATTTAATAGTAAAACTCTCTGGGTGGATAAGGCATTATTATTTCATTCTGAAGTACTTTGATGGGATTAATAATTTATGTAGCACACTAAGTTCATCCTTTGAGGCCAAGTGCTCCTAATATAACGTACCTAAGCCAACCTTGAAAATTTACAGCATTGCAGAGAGAAGAGGGTCAGTGAGCATGTTGCTGTGTGATTTTTACTGAGTTGGGTTTTTCCAGAGAGTTCTGAGCTCTTCATAATTATCCTTAAGTGATTAAGAAACAGTCCAAAGGTGCCGTACTTCATAGAGAGTGCAGTTTATAGTTATCTGTAGTATGACACAGGTAATAATCATCCATAATACAATTAACTCTGAACAGCATGGGAGTTAGGGGCGCTGACTGACCTCCCTAGCAGTTGAAAATCTCTGTATAACTTTTGACTCCCCCAAAACTTAACTCCTAATAGCTCACTGGTGGCTGGAAGCCTGACCAATAACATTGCAGTCGATTTTTTTAAAAAGATTTTATTTATTTATTTGTCAGAGAGAGAGCACACAAGCAGGGAGAGGGGCAGAGGCAGAAGGAGAAGCAGGCTCCCTGCTGAACAAGGAGCCCAATATGGGACTCGATCCCAGGACAATGTAATTTAATTACATTAAATTATAATGTAGAGGAAAAAAATTATAAGATTAAGAAAATCATAAGGAAAAAGATCATAAAGAAGAGAAAATACATTTACAGTACTATATTGTATTTATAGAGAAAAATTATGTGTAAGTGGACCTGCGCAATTCAAATCCATGTTCAAGGAAAGGGTCAATAGTATTTAGTGTCCCAGACAGTTGTTTGAGTTTTCATGGAATTTTAAACATAGGATATTAAAAAAATAGGAGATTTTATAACAGAACTATGTTTCTTACCAATGTCTTTCATAACTCCTTTTGATTAAACTGTTGCTGCATTTTCTAGACTTTATTACCTCATTAATTACACAGATAATACTGAAGCAGATTGTTTTGCTAATTAAAAAATTGTTAATCTTGAGGTAGCCACACTTCTCTAGGTCCACTTAGGAATCTGAAAGTTTCGGTTTAATGGTCTTTTCAAATGCGGGTGTTAATCCATGTGGGTTAGCATGGAGGCTGATATTGAGAGAAGGTGTGTAAAGCTGCTTTTCATCTCAGGGCCTAGGAATGAGCGTCCATGTGAGCATCTGTGACCTTGTTTTGGCCACCTCCCTTCCCTACCTCCTGAAGCTCCCAAACCTGGGCTCCAGCCCCCATATGGCACTCCGCCCTTCCCCTGACACAGGTGGATCCCCAGGGGCCTCTTGCTCTTAGACACGTCCCACATGGCACCCATCATTTATTTCTCCTCCTCTGGACATGTATTTCTGGGCCAGCTTCTCCTAGGCCAGCAGTGATGCCCTAGAGTTGGTAGAGTGTCCCTACTGCCTGGTGCTCTGTGCAGGGTCCCAAGAGATTCTCCCATGTTGACAACAGAGCATGGTTGAGGCGAGGCTCTATGCTTTACTGGATTTTGTGAGGCTAGCCTGGCTCTCAGGCCTCCCTTCCTTTAGGCTCAGAAGTAAGTGTGTGGGAGGAGTGGGATGTGGGGTCCGGTCAGTGGGCAGGCACTGTGGTGCCTCAGAATTCCCCCCACCTCCTCTCTGATGCTGGGGCTGAGGTGCTCGGTGGGGCCTGTCTGCCCAGTGTCAGATCGGATTCAGGTGGGCATACCCCCTCAGACAGGCCCCTGCTCTGCACTGTTCCTGCAGCACCCTCTAGACAGAACATCAGTTGGAATGTCCAGCTGTGAGGGAGTCACAGTCCCTGCTGAACAGAGGATTGAATTTTGCCCTGAAAGGGCAGGACTCTCTGATGAGTAGGCCTGGGGCTCTCGGTGATGAAGCCCCAGAATGGTCAGGCTCAGGGCCAGGTGTGGTAGAGGCATTGCTTTGCCCCTGAAGGCCTGCCTGGGACTCCAGCTCAGGAATGTGTTATCCATGTAGCTCTGGAGCACTACGGGATGCCCCTGAGAGCTCTGTTCTGTGGGCCTTCGAGATGCTTGGAAGCCCTTTGAGGGGGTTGGTGAGGTCAAAACTGTTTTCATAAGGGTACTGAGCCATTATTTCCTTTCTCATTGTGTTGACATTTGAGCTGATGACACAAAGCAATAGAGGGTACAACTGCTGGCGCCTAAGCGCCATCGCGGCGGGGCTGCAAACTCTGCCAATAGTCCTAGTGTCCTTTACTGCCGCCACTAGCTCTAAAAAGCCAGCGTCATTTAACACTGTCCTTGAGGAAGCAGTAAGAATTATTTTATGAAATCTCGAGCACGTCTTTTTGATATTCTGAGAGACAGAATTGGAAGCTTGCATGAGGCACGTCTACAGATGGAATTGCAGCGATTGTTCTGAGGAGAAGCGCCAGTGCAGGTTTTGGATCGGGAGCTGGACTAGCTCCTCTTCTCATGGAGCACTGTTTTTACATTAAGGAATAACTTACAAACTGTGCTTATTCAGACTTGTGCCTTTGGCAGACAGTGTCTGAAAATTGAACTAAGTGAGCCTGTCCCTTTTCAAAGGAGATAACTGCTTGTATTTGTTGCAACTGATAAAATTTGAGTTTTCAGTCAAAAATTAGAATTTTGGAAAATTTGTATCTGCTACGGTGGCCTTGACAGCTTTCTGATACTTAAAGATATTTCTGGATGAACTCAGTGGTCACTATCAACAAATGTGATTTTTTTTGCTTTATATATTTAAATGTGTTAACATTTGGGAGATCTGCATAACCCAATGGACCAGTATTTTCCAAATGACTAAAACATGTGTTAAAACAATTATGTGTGGGCAAACTATCTGTTCAAGGCACAAGGTTGATAGATAATGGGTTTTAATGTAATACAGTCTTAAAAGTTTATTGATAGAGTTTCAGATTTCTCATTGCAACTAACCTTTACGAAATGACCACTTGTCAAGTTTTGATGTTCTATCAAAGAAGAATGTCCACAGTAATCTGATAAACTTATAAAATGCTCCTCCTGTTTCCAGCCACATGTCTGTATGAAGATAGGTATTCTTTACATACTTTAACCAAAACAATGCATCATAACAGATTGAATGCAGAAACAGATATGAAAATCCAGCTGTCCTCTCTTAATCTTGACATTAAAGAGTTCCAGAAATTCTTCTCACTGATTTATTTTTGTTTTGGAAAATACAGTTATTTTTATTAAAAAATGTTATTTTTATCATTATGTAATGGCTTTATTATTCATTGTAAATGAATTACTGAATAAATAATTTTGAAATCTCTCTGTGTTAATTTCATGTACTGTAAATGTCAAAACAGACAGAACCCACTTAAATAATTTGAGGAAAGGAAAGGGGTCCTGAGTCCAAAAAGTTTGAGAATGACTGGTTAGTGTCATAGGATATTGTGGTGCTTGAGTAGAGATACAGGAGGTTTGGTGAGAACTCAGAATGCTGATGAGGTATTTAGCTGTCCCCAAACACTGAATAAGGGAGAAGACTGAGTTTGTTTTTGTTTTTTTGGTTTTTTTGTTTGTAAGTTGTTTATTTGTTTTTAGATAGAAGTTAATAGGAAAGTAGGCTCAACAGAAAGACTGACTTTGGAAGGAAATTGTCTGAAGGATTCATTTCAACTTTAATGTAGTAAAATAATTTTAGAAATTGACATCAGAATTGGATTTTCAAGACAAAAACCCTATAGGAGGTTCTGCTCTGTAATGAGAGATTTAACCTGGACCATTCTGTGAGTCAGCAACATTTATTAAGTACTGATGTTATTAGGGCGTCTGGACCTCTGTGCTAGGTGCTAAGAAGGAGGTCAGAGGTAGTGTAGATAGTTTTTCAGATCCTAAGGTTTCTGTTTGTTTGCTTGTTTGTGTTTTCAGGAATTTATGAGGGAGAGAAGGTTGGTAGGACAAGATCCTAACTGAGATCTGCCTAAGAAGATGGACGGCAGAGGGGACAGGGCAGCTGTGCAGAGGGCCCTGTGCCAGAGGGAAGGGGGGCTGGCCACGGAGGAGGGCAGGTTAGATCCTCTGGAAAGAAATGTACCTTCATGGCCTGGTGTCGGGAAGCAGCACTTTGTTAGCTGGCTCGCTCACATTGACTGGGGGCCAGCGGAGAAACGAAGGTAGAGAAGCCTGCCTCTAGGCCCCGGGGAGGTCGTTGTGGCGGGGCGAGCTATATGTAAAAGGAATTGTCCCTGTGGAAGTGTGGGGACATGGGGCTCATGTGTCTGGGGTTGGGGGGAGGGTGCCCTGTGCTCTTCCCTGCTCTGTCTCAGCACCTCTCCCGCATGGGAACTCAGGCTGCTTCCAGGGCTCTTCATGGAAAGAACAGTAAAGCTGCTTCTTATAGGAAGTAGGGAGTAGGGAATTCTGCTTAACTGCATATCCTTTTAGTTTCTAGACCATCATTAGAAAAAAATTTAAACCATACGTTTCAGTTTCTGATTTGTGGCCTAGAATATGTTAAACATGATTGAATCTTTCTAAAGACAGGAATTTGCAGGGCCTTGGGGTGTCGTTGACCATAGCATGTTGGCATGTTAGTGGTTACTGCTCCTCCCAGGTCATCTGGTTTAGATGTCCTGTCTCAGAGCAAAAGTGCCTGCAGGACAACACTGTCATTGTCGGGAGTGGATCTTGTCCCCCCGCTCCTTGGGGGTAGAAATGAAGTCAGGGACCTGGCTTCTTGTCCCCACTATGGCAAGCTGTGCGTGCCTTTGGACTTTCTGAATGCCTGTGTCTCTTTCTGGAAACTGGGTGAGGTGAGGAGGAGGGGTGTGTGGTTGAGATCTCTGCTGGGGTACAGTGGAGGGAGGGCATATTGAATTTCGGCTTTCCTGTCTCAATGCCATCATCAGCCACCCTCCCATCCCACCACACACAGTCTCCAGAGTGAAAGAATAATGCACTTGAGGACAGTGACATGGAATTGTTAGTCTTTGGGTCATTTGGGAGAACCCTGATCTCTCCTGCCAGGGGACTTATTTTCTGATGCCCTCAGAGTGTGGTTAGGTGATCTCTACCCTCTAATGTCTTTCATTTTCTTGGTGTATGAAGATTTTCCTCTGTTTGTGGGCCATATTTGAGTTGCTCCATAAAGCTCAGGACTGTGGCAGGTGACGTTAATGAACTAGCTGGTCTTTAAATAGCACAGTTCCTTTAAACAGAATCACCTATTTTATAGCCTGATATTGAAGAAGATTGCTCACTGAGGATTCTGAATGGCTGGTAGAACATTAGAAAGGCAATAAAATTCTCCTCACCCCGCCCCTGCCATGAGGCCAGACTGGCTGAGAACACACACACCACACCAGAGATACTTTCTTTGGGTTGGGTCGGAATCATTCCTCACGATGCATTAAACTCAGGTTGCATCAGAATGAAGAATGGCCAAGCCAAAATCTTCTCCTTCATTATCGGAAACTTAGTCATTTGTTCTCTGAGTCAGCTTAATGGCGTGTAATGTTCACATCACATTCTTTTGGGGCCAGGCCAAGAACCAGCATGCTTGCCAGCATTTCAGCAATGAGCTAATCAGCCTTTTGGCTCCCACATTCCCGGCCAAGAGCTCCATTGGAATTAATACTGTCACTGCAGCAGACCGGAGTCCTTATAAAGATTGTGTTTTCTTTTCCTGTGTCACATGCTGGCCCTTGCTTTCATCAAGTGAGCCCTGAACGCTTTGTCCTTCAGAAAGGTTTCCCAGGTGAGGTTCTGAGATGTGATGCTAGGGATTCACCCCAGCAAATCGTTTATTGAAAAGCTGGATCCTGGTGGCTGCTGAGGATATAAATATGGGTGAAAAATGGCCCCCACCCTCAAGGAGCATGTAATCCATTGTGGGGGTGAACAATATACAAATACATATCTCCTCAGTACCATGAAGTGTCAGTTACACCTCATCAGAAGAGAGCAAAGGAAGGATGTGGAGCTTCAGAGTGTTGGGAAGAGAGGGATGGAAGAAGGCCTTCCAGGGGATGGCAATTTCAGCCTGATCTTGGAGACCTGATTGGATGGGGCAATCCAATCGGGTGGAAGCCATCCCCGTGGGCACTGAAAGAATTGACCTGAGGCAGAACAAAGAAGATACGTGCTACAGTGAGTGCTGTGAATTATGTAAGACTGATGAATCATAGACCTGTACCCCCAAAATAAATAATACATTGTATGTTAATAAAACAAAACAAAACAAAAAACAAAAAAAGAAGTTTACTGAATACCCCACAAGGCCCCAGTGGGCAGGACACCAAAGCAGACTGTCTGCTGTGGGGCAGTGGGTGGGGCTGTATTTAAAGGGGGAAAGTGAGGAGGTATGGGAACGTAGGGAATTTTCCCTTTCTTGGTAACTGCCTGGTTGTAAGTGGCCCATTGGTTGGTTAGGGCCTATGGATATTTTGAGGTGGGTCACCTGATGGGCCTGTTTGTATTTAGCCAGGGGATTGGAGTCACTGTGGGCTTTTCTACGTTACTCACGGTTCCAGTGTTTAAGCCTGTTGCCCTAAAGCACCCTCTCGAGCTGGCACACAATCGGTGTGCAGTAAGTGATAGCTACTGTCCTTTTGTTGCCTAGACTTCTATTTTCTTTTCTTTTTTTAATTTAAATTCAGTTAGCTAACATATAGTACATCATTAGTTTTAGACATAGAGTTCAGTAATTCATCAGTTGCATTTAACACCCAGTGCTCATTACTTCACGTGTCCTTCTTAATGCCCATCATCCAGTTTCCCCATCTCCCCACCCCCCTCCCCTCCAGCAACCCTCAGTTTGTTTCCTAGAGGTAAGAGTCTCTCATGGTTTGTCTCCCTCTCTGATGACTTCCCATTCAGTTTTCCCTCCCTTCCCCTATGATCCTCTGTGCTGTTTCTTATATTTCACATATGAGACTTCTGCTTTCTGATGAGTACAATCGAAAAAAGTTGTCTTCCACATCTCTAGGGATTACCTTGTGAGGCCCAGGCGAGATGACACGCTAAGATACCTGGGGAGCAGTGTGTGGGGAAGGCGGGTGCCTGGTGCCTAGTGCACAGTGACCAGGATGTCTGAGCCTGGGTGGTGTCCGGCCTCTGCCTCTTCTGTGGCCACAGAATGGACACCACGCCCTCTGTATGTAGTTTGCAGAAGTTAATAGTCCACATCTGATGAAAAAATGAGCTATGGCTACGTATTCTGTCTCTGTCTCACTAATAAGACACTGTAAGTAAGGAAACAATCCCATTGTGACTTTTAAAATGTCTTCAAAAAGAAAAACTTTTAAAAAATCAATAGAGTATTCTCAATAAGTTTGTGCCAGAGCGGAAGTTTAAAAAGATGTGTGGAGGACTTTTTATATATTCCAGTGCACACGTATACCACAGGTGCCGGTTTGTTCAGCTGCTCCACCACTGCTGGGCATTCCGGATGTGTCCGGTTTGGGGCTATTAAGAATAATGCTTCTCTGTGCACCTGAAACTAATATAACACTGTATGCTAACTAACGAGAATTAAAATGAAAACTTAAAGACTAAAGCTTCTCTGACTATCCTTGTAGTCTTTTGGCTGACATGTCACCCATTTCTCTTGCATATTTACCCAGAAATATACCTGTTGCATCACAGGTATATTTATTTTTAGTAGATAAATGCCAGACAGTTTTTCAAAGTGGTTGAACCAGTTTGTATCTAACCAACGATGAATGAGAATTCAGTTTCTGTACATCCTTGCCAGCACTTGCTGGTTTCTTTTTCACACTTTTCTGCAGGTTGGGTGGTGGCATCTCATTGTGGCTTTTATCTGCATTTTCCTGATTACTGATAACATAGGTTTTTTTCCCATACCACCAAGCAATTTTCTGACAGCAGCTGGGTGTCTTACAGTTCAGTTCAATCCTGACACCATCCCCCTGGGGATACCATCAGATCCCACAGATTAAGGGCTCAGGCCCTCCAGACTGCCCAGGGCCCCCCATCACCTTAGATGCCAGTCAAAAGTCCAGGTTGTAACTTGTGCTTCTGACTGACTGGCTATAAATTGGAGGATCCCACCCCCCACCTCACCCGCCTTGGGTTCAATTAGTTTGCTAGAATGGCTCATAGAACTCAGAGAAACATTTACTTACAAGTACCAGTGTATTATAAAGGATGTTATAAAGGATTTAGACGAACAGAGGACAAGGTATGTGGGAAGAAGCTCAAAGCTTCCATGCTTTCTGGGCATACCACTCTCCCTACATCTTCAGATGTTTGTTAACCTGGAAGCTCTCTGACATCTGTTCTTTGGGTTTTGATGTAGGCTTTATTACCTAGGCACGGTTGATTAAATCATTGGCCTCCTGCCCCTCTTTCCTCTTGGGACACCTGGGGGTGGGATTGAAACATCCCACTGTCTAATCACATAGGTGGTTCCCCTAGTGACCAGCCCTTTCCTTAGGTGATGTAGGAGTTTTTCAAAAGTCCCCTCATTAACAGAACAAGAGGTACCTTGATCCCTTCATCATTTCAGAAAATTTAAAATTTTAGGATCTCTGCACTGGGAATGCCACGAAGACCTAGGGTATCTATCAAAATAGATACATCTTATTATAAATCACAGTATCACAGTTGATAATGTTGAGCACTTCTTTTATGTTATTGTCCATTTGGAGGTCTTCTCTGAAGTGCCCGCTCAGGTCTCTTGCCCATTTGTGATTAGTTGTCTTTTTTAAAAAAAATTGATTTATAACCATTTTGAAATGGTGGACTTAATTCTGCCGTCTTGCTGTTTGTTGTCTTTTTGTCCCACATATTCTTTGTTCCTTTATTTCCCATTTCTTGCCTTTATTTGACTTAATCAGGTAGTTCTTACTCTGTTGTTTTAATCTCAAATTCTTATTTATTCATTCTTGTGTTATCTTTTTAGTAAAGAGATCTCAATTGCATCATGACTTACTATAGACTTCTGATCTGGTCACATATTTCTTTCTTCTATGTATGTTATAGATCCAACATGGTATCATTTCTGTTTTAGGCAGTCAATATTTTAAAGTATTTGTTCATATATTTATCCTTTATGGTGTTCTTCATTCTTTCCTGTAGTTCTGTGCTTGTATTTGGGAATATTTTCTTTTAGCCTGGAGAACTTCATGGAAGTATTCTTATAGTGCAGATCTATTCACAGCAAATTCTCTTGACCTTCGTCTGAGAACACATTATTTTTGAAAAATATCTTCACTGGGTATAGATTCTAGGTTGACAGTTTTTTTTTTTTCCCAACATTCTAAATATGTCAGCATTTTCACTATGCTCTTTGTATCTTCTGGCTTTTATAGTGCTTGTTGAGAAATTAGCCTTTTGTTTGATTGTTTTTCCTGTAAAAGTAATGTGCTTTTTTCTTTGCCCAGTTTTAAGATTTTCTGTCTTTGTGCCTGTGCCTGTGTGTGCATATGTGCCTGTGCTTGTGTTTTGTATTTATCCTGTGTGGGATTCGTGGAACTTTTTGAATTGTGTAGAATCTTTAATCAGGCTTGGAAAATTCTCAGACATTATTCATTCAAATGCTGCTATTGCCCTGTTTTTTTTACCCCGTCTTTCTTATTACACATTTGTGATACTTTTCACTCTGTCCTACGTATTTTTTATGCTCTGTACAGTTGTTTTCTTTCCTTTTTATATTTTTTTCTGCCCAAACCTCAGTTTCAGATCCATATTTCTGAAAGTTTGGATATTTTCTATTGGGTCTGTCTGAGTTTCTCTAACTGGGTCTTCAGTTCTTGCTGCTTTACTTTAAAAACATCAAGTAAGTTCTTAATTGCAGAGATTATGTTCTTCAATTATAATGTCCATTTTATTACTACTTTTCTGTAGATTCTAAGACTTGAAATTCTTCATCTTTTCATCCATTTGTTCACCACTTCCTATTTTTAAACATATTACTCATTTTTTCTTACCAAGTTTATTGAAGAATGATTTACATAAAATAAACTATATCCATTTAAAGTGTATAATTGGTGAGTTATGACAGTTGTCTACAACAAACGTGAGACAGCATTTTCATCACCCCCAAGAGATTCCTTGTGTTCCTTTACAGTCCATCCCTTGCTCTGCCTCTAGGTCCCAGGAAAACACTTTTTGTCATTTTAGAATAGTTTATATTTTGCATTATGTAATCATACTTTTTGTCATTTTAGAGTAGTTTACATTTTGCATTAAGAGTACTGTGTACTATTAAAAGGATTATTCACCATGACCAAGTGGGATTTATTCCTGGGCTGCAAGGCTGGTTCAACATCCACAAATCAATCAACGTGATACAATACATTAACAAAAGAAAGAGCAAGAATCATAGGATCCTCTCAATAGATGCAGAAAAAGCATTTGACAAAGTACAACATCCTTTCTTGATCAAAACTCTTCAGAGTATAGGGATAGAGGGTACAAACCTCAATATCATAAAAGCCATCTATGAAAAACCTACAGTGAATATCATTCTCAATGGGGAAAGGCTGAGAGCTTTCCCCCTAAGGTCAGGAACACGGCAGGGATGTCCACTCTCACCACTGCTATTCAACATAGTATTAGAAGTCCTAGCCACAGCAATCAGACAACAAAAAGAAATCAAAGGCATCCAAATCGGCAAAGAGGAAGTCAAACTCTCACTCTTTGCAGATGATATGATACTGTATGTGGAAAACCCAAAAGACTCCACCCCAAAACTGCTAGAACTCATACAGGAATTCAGTAAAGTAGCAGGATATAAAATCAATGCACAGAAATCAGTGGCATTCCTATACACCAACAACAAGACAGAAGAGAGACAAATCAAGGAGTCTATCCCATTTACAATTGCACCCAAAACCATTAGATACCTAGGAATAAATCTAACCAAAGAGGCAAAGGATCTGTACTCAGAAAACTATAAAATACTCATGAAAGAAATTGAAGAAGACACAAAGAAATGGAAAAACGTTCCATGCTCATGGATTGGGAGAATCAACATTGTGAAGATGTCAATGCTACCTAGAGCAATCTACACATTCAATGCAATCCCCATCAAAATACCATCCACTTCTTTCAAAGAAATGGAACAAATAATCCTAAAATTTGTATGGAACCAGAAGAGACCCAGAATAGCCAGAGGAATACTGAAAAAGAAAAGCAAAGCTGGCGGCATCACCATTCCGGACTTCCAGCTCTATTACAAAGCTGTCATCATCAAGACAGTATGGTACTGGCACAAAAACAGACACATAGATCAATGGAACAGAATCGAGAGCCCAGAAATGGACCCTCAACTCTATGGTCAACTTATTTTTGACAAAGCAGGAAAGAATGTCCAATGGCAAAAAGACAGTCTCTTCAACAAATGGTGTTGGGAAAATTGGACAGCCACATGCAGAAGAATGAAACTGGACCATTTCCTTACACCACACACAAAAATAGACTCCAAATGGTTGAAAGACCTAAACGTGAGACAGGAGTCCATCCAAATCCTAAAGGAGAACACAGGTAGCAACCTTTTCGACCTTAGCCGCAGCAACTTCTTCCTAGAAACATCGCCAAAGGCACAGGAAGCCAGGGCAAAAATGAACTATTGGGATTTAATCAAGATAAAAAGCTTTTGCACAGCAAAAGACACAGTCCACAAAACCAAAAGACAGCCGACAGAATGGGAGAAAATATTTGCAAATGACATATCAGATAAAGAGCTAGTATCCAAAATCTATAAAGAACTTATCAAACTCAACACCCAAAGAACAAATAATCCAATCAAGAAATGGGCAGAAGACATGAACAGACATTTTTCCAAAGAAGACATCCAAATGGCCAACAGGCACATGAAAAAGTGCTCAACATCGCTCGGCATCAGGGAAATCCAAATCAAAACCTCAATGAGATACCACCTCACACCCGTCAGAATGGCTAAAATTAACAAGTCAGGGAACGACAGATGTTGGCGGGGATGTGGAGAAAGGGGAACCCTCCTACACTGTTGGTGGGAATGCAGGCTGGTGCAACCACTCTGGAAAACAGTATGGAGGTTCCTCAAACAGTTGAAATTAGAGCTACCATTTGATCCAGCAATTGCACTACTGGGTATTTACCACAAAGATACAAATGTAGGGACCCGAAGGGGTACATGTACCCCAATGTTTATAGCAGCAATGTCCACAATAGCCAAACTGTGGAAAGAGCCAAGATGCCCATCGACAGATGAATGGATAAAGAAGATGTGGTATATATACACAATGGAATATTATGCAGCCATCAAAAGGAATGAGATCTTGCCATTTGCAACGACGTGGAAGGAACTGGAGGGTGTTATGCTGAGTGAAATAAGTCAATCAGAGAAAGACATATATCACATGACCTCACTGATATGAGGAATTCTTAATCTCAGGAAACAAACTGAATGTTACTGGAGTGGTTGGGGGTGGGAGGGATGGGGTGGCTGGGTGATAGACATTGGGGAGGGTATGTGCTACGGTGAGCGCTGTGAATTGTGCAAGACTGTTGAATCACAGATCTGTACTTCTGAAACAAATAACGCAACATATTTTAAGAAAAAAGAAAAAGAAGAAGATAACAGGAGAGGAAGAAAAGGGGAGTATGTCAGAGGGGGAGACGAACCGTGAGAGATGATGGACTCTGAAAAACAAACTGAGGGTTCTAGAGGGGAGGGGGGTAGGGGGATGGGTTAGCCTGGTGATGGGTATTGAGGAGGGCACGTTCTGCATGGAGCACTGGGTGTTATGAACAAACAATGAATCATGGAACACTGCACCAAAAACTAATGATGTAATATATGGTGATTAACATAACAATAAAAAAATTTTTAAAAAAAGAGTACTGTGTACTTTTTTTCTCTCTGGCTTCTTTTACTCAGTGTGACAGTTTTGAGACTCATCCATGTTGTAGTATTAGCACAGTGTTGAATAGCCATGGTAAGAGTGGACAGCCTTGCCTATCTGCTAGTTTTAGGAGGAAAGTAGTCCATATTTCACCTTTAAGTATGAAGCTGGCTGTTGGTGTTTTAAGTGCCCTTTATCAGGCTGAGAAAATTCGTCTGTCCCTGTTTGAGAATTCTTATCATCAGTGGTTGCTGAATTTTGTTAAATGTCTTTCTGCATCTATTGAGATAATCATTTGGTTTTTATTCTTTATTCTGTTATGTTGGAGGAGGTAATCAAGAGGACATGACCATGACCATGTGTTGACCCTTGAGCTTGACCTGGGCAATCAATTGGAGGCTCCTCACTCCCAACCCTGTCCTTGGAATGTGTGCTCTGCCTCTTTGTTCCCACTGTGGGAGCTGTCCCAAGGACATAGCCTTGTTGAGTCCATCTGGATCGAGTATGTGACTGAATCCAGTTAAGGCATCTATATAGACTTTTAACTGGCAGGTGGGCGTGGAGACCTACCTGTCTTATGGCTGCCCAAAACAGGCCTCGTAAGTAAGCTGCCTTGCTTGTTATACCTGCCGCCTACCAATTTGGAGTGGTCTGCCTCATCCTTTGCCTCTTTCTCTTCTGAGTATCCATATACAGGGGCCAGTGAGAACTACTGTGTTTATGTGGTAAATTTCATTGATCTTGAATGTTAAACCAACCTTGTGTTCTTGGAATAAACCTCATTTAATTGTGATGTTTTATCCTTTTGAAATATTTCTGGATTTGATTTGAGAATGTTTTAAGGATTTTAGTGTCTAGTTACATGAGGGATATTGGCCTGTAAGTTTGTTTTCTTGTAATGTCTTCATCTGGTTTTGGTACCAAGATAATAGTATCTCATAAAATGAGTTCAGTGTTCTCTCTTCTATTTTCTGGAAGAGTTTGTGTGGAATCAGTATTATTTTTTTCTTAAAGGTTTGGTAGAATTCACCTGTGTGCCTTCTGAGCTTAGTGTTTTTAACTAGGAATTGAATTTATATAATAGATCTGAGCCTATGTAGGCTATCTGTTGCTTCTTGAATGAACTTTCATCATTGTCTTTCAGGGAATTTTACCAATTTTTCCAAGTTGTTTAATTTGTTGGCTAAAGTTGTTCAGGATTTTCTTTTATTGTCTATAGGACCTGTAGAGATACTTCTTCCATTTTTGATATTGATGGTTTCTGTTCTCTTTATTTTTTTATCGTGATCATTCTAGCCATGAGTTTATTATACATTTATACATTTTATTGATCTTTTCAAAGAACCAACTTTCAGCCTGGTTTATTTTCTCCAAGTCTGTTTTAAATTTTGTTGATTTCTGCTCTTTATTATTTCTTTTTCTTCAACTTACTTTGGGTTTACTTTGCTCTTTTTGTTTTAAGCTCCTTTGAGGAAGAATCGAAGGCCATTGTTTAGAAACCTGTAGTCTGTCCCTGATCTCGAGAGCAGCCTTCCTGGATTCTTGATTTAGATACAAATCCCTATCTCTTCAGTCCTGAAGTTTCAGCCAACTAAAGATTTTGAGCTCTGCCACACACTGAATGGTGTAAAATCTGGCAAGACTTGAGGGGTAGATGGACTGGGGACTGTTGAAGGCCCTTTTCCTTTCATGTGACTCTGTCCTCTAACACCTGGAGACATGGGAAGAGATGTCAGTCCGTCTTGCTGCCCAGTCCCCTCACCTTTTGCACAGTCTCAGAGCTCAGCAGTTGTTTGATGAGGGGGAACAGGCCTTGTCTTTTGGTATCCTTAGTTTCCAGTCTGTTGAAGCCCCTGTGACTGCAAAGAAGTTCTGCTGGTTTTTCTTTCCTCCCATAGAATCCTTTAGCTTAGACCAAGCCTGAGTCTTAGCCAATGTTCAGAATTAGTTGCTTATTTTTAGCTTATCTAGAAGGACTCTTCCTTGTGTAGAATTTTAATTCATATAGTCTTCATTGTTTTGATGGTTTTAGAAATAATAGTTTATGCAGTTTATCATTTAAAAAATAATCTGCTTTTTCCATCGGTAGTGTTGCCCTGCTCTAACCTACAACATTCTACTTGAAGGCAGAATTCCCCTCCCCCCTTTGATACAATCCAATGCATCTATTTTAAGTGTACAGATTAATGAATTTTGATGTATGTATACTGCAGTGTAACTACCACCACAGTCAGGGTATAGAACATCATCCCCAAAAGTCCATGGAATTGTACAGTGTATACTGGCTTCTTTTTTGTGTTTAGCTTCTTTTTTTCAACATCTCTGCTTTTGAGCTTAATCCGTGTGGTGTGGATGTGTTTTGTTCCTTTTTATGGTTAACTGGTATTCTGTTGTATGGTATGTTGGTTTATTTGCCTATTGATAGACATTTGGTTTATTTCTAGCTTTGACTATTATCAATAAAGCTGCTATGAACACTGTGTACATGTCTCTTGTGTAGGAATATGGATTCATTTCTCTTGGGTAAATAGCTAGGCTAGGTAGTATGGTCAGTACTATAGTAAGTGGTTTTATAAGGATCTGCCAAACTTTTCAAAAGTTCTTGAATGATTTTTACACTCCCTCTAGCCATATATGACAGTTCCAGTTTATTGCCATTTGTATCTACAGTTGTTATTTTCATTTTATTTTAGCCATTCTGTTAGATGTATATTGTATTTCATTGTGATTTTAGTTTTTATTTTCCTGAGGACTAATGACGGCAAGCCTCTTTTTCATATGCTCCTTTAGCTGGTTGATATGTCTTCTGTGATGTGTCTGTTGAAATATTTTGCTATTTTTTTTAATTGGACTGTTGTTTCCTTATTACTGAGTACAAAAGTTGTTTGTGTATTCTGAATATGTCTTTTTTCAGACATGTGTTAAATATTTTTTTTTGTTCTATTACTTGCCTTTTCATTTTGTAACAAGTGTCTTTCAAATAGGAGAATTTTAAAGTTTTGATTGAATATAAATGACCATTTTCCTCCTTTGATTGGTATGTTGCTGCTTGTTTTATGTAGCAAAGAAATCCTAGTCTACCCCAAGGTCAAAAAGATTTTCACCTTTGTTTTAGTCTAGAAGTGTTATGGATTTGGCTTTTATATTTCAGTTAACTGTTTGTATGGTGTTGTTACGAATCCAGGTTTATTTTCTTTTTCTTCATGTGAGTACCTGGTTCTTCTGACGTAGTTTGCTGGAAATTCTTTCCTTTCCCTGTTGAGATGCCTTGGCAACTTTATCAAAATCACTAGATCATACATGCTTGGGTCTGTTTTTAGACCCTATTCTGTTCTATCTATAAGCCTATTATGTTAATAATATCACACTGTACTGATCACTGGATATTTGAAATCAGGTAAATTAAGTTCTCCAACTTTGTTCTTTTTCCAAATAGTTGTGACTATCCTAGGTTTTTGCATTAATTTTTTTTTTTTTTTTTTAGAATCAGGTTCTCAACTTCTAAAAATTTTGCTAGGATTTTGATTGAGATTGCTTGGCACCTATATATATCAATTCAAGGAGAATTGACACCGAAGCAATAGTGAATGTGCAAACCAATTCCAATTATAATCTCTCTTTTTATTTTTAATTTTTAAAAAGATTTATTTATTTATTTTAGAGAGAGAAAGGGGGAGAGAGGGTGGAGGGAGGGGCAGAGGGAGAGGGAGAGAGAAACTCAAGCTGACTCTGTGCTGAGCATGGAGCCGGAGGCAAGGCTGATCTCATGACCCGGAGACCATGACCTCAGCCGAAACCAAGAGTTGGAGGCTTAACCGACTGTGCCACCCAGGTGCCGCATAATCTCTCCTTTTATTAATAAGTTTTAAATGTCTTTTGGCAATATCTTGAAGTTTTCTTCCAGTATACAAATCTTGCACATATTTTCTTAAATTTATCTCCTCAAATATTTCATGGTTTTGGATGCTATTATAAATGGTAGTTTTAGGAGATTTTCATTTCTTTTTTTGTTTTAAAGATTGTTTTATACTTTATTAGAGAGAGAGAGAGAGAGAGAGAGGGCACATGAGCAGAGGGAGGGGCAGTGGGAGAGGGAGAAAGAGAATCTCAGGCAGACTCCCCACTGAGTGTGGAGCCAGTGCCGGGCTGGATCTCATGACCCTGAGGTCATGACCTGAGCTGAAATCAAGAGTCAGTCATGTAGCCAGCTGAACTACCCCGGCGGCCCAAGAGATTTTCATTTCTCATTGTTAGCTAATGTATAGTTTTCTTTGGTTTTTGTTCTCGTTTTTTGCTTGTATATTGAACTTTATCCTCAACTTAGGTAAAGTAACGTATCAGTTTTAATAACCTTTTCCCCTATGATCTTGTCATCTGCAAATAAAGATAGTTTTACTTATGGATTTCTACTATGTATACCTTTTATTTATTTTTTCCCACCTTATTGTCTAGGACCTTCAGTCTAAAATTGAATAGCAGTGGCAAGAGTAGATCTTCTTGCCTTGTTCTTTAACTTAGGGGTAAAGTAGTCATTCACCATTAATTATAATGTTAACTGTAGGTTTTTCATAGATCACTTTATCAGCTTGAGGATCCCTTCTCTTTCTTCTTTCCTAAATTTTTAATATTTTTATCATGAATGTTTCTTGAATTTTGTCAAATGCTCTTTCTATATTTATTGAAATAGTCATAGGTTATTTTTCCTTTGTTCTGTTAATATTTTAAATTGCATTTGGTGAATTTTGGATGTTAAACTTTCATTCCTAGGTTGAACCCCACTTGGTCCTGATGGTTTTTTTAGAATGTATGTATGTATGTATCCATCTGTCTTCCTGAGTTTGATTTGCTGATACTTTTAAAAGGACTTTTACATCTGTGATCAAGAAGGAAATTGTTCAGTTTTCTTTACTTGTGTTATCTCTGCCTGGTTTTCTGATGGGATAGAGTTGATCTCATTAAATGTATTGGATGGTGTTTGTTCCTCTATTTTCTGAAAGAGTTTATATTGGGTTGTGTTATTTGTTTCTTAAATTTTTGATAGAATTTATATAGGCTTCAAGTTTTCTTAGTGAGAAGATTTTTAATTAAGAATAACTAGAATTTGAATGAAAACTTGAAATATTAAAAAAATGAATTTAGCTTTTTAAACCTTTTCAGATTTTTGTGTCCTGAGTCAGTTTTAGCATTTCATGTTTTGTAAGGTATTGATTTTTTCTAAGTTATTAAGTTTAGTGACAAAATTTCTTTTTAATATTGCATTATTATTTTTTTCATTATTGTAAGATCTGTAATGATGTCTCCTCTTTCACTACTGAAATTTGTAATGTGTTTTTTTCTCTTTTCTCGATCAGTCTAGGTAGCAGTTAATCAATTATATTGACTTTTTCAAATATGTAGATTTTGCTTTTATTGATTTTCTCTATTTCTTGTCTGTTTTTCCTTTTATTGACTTTTATTCTTAACTTACATTTTTCTTCCTTTACTTACTTTGGATATACTTTGGTGTTATTTTTCTAGCTTACTAAGGTAGAAGCTAAGATAATTGATTTTGGATTTTTTTCCCATCTGATATTGGCATTTAGACCTATAAATTTCCCTCTAAGCACTGCTTTAGCTGTATCTTGCATATTTTTAAACTTTTATCTTGAAATAATTATAGACTCATAAGAAGTTGCAAAAATAATATCCTTCGTGTACTTTCCCCCAATGGCAACATCTTATATAACTGAGGTACAATATCAGATTCAGGGAATTGACACTTATATATTGATATATTGACATTGATGCACTGTTAACTAGACCACAGGCATTATTCAGCTTTCATCGTATTTTTAACATGCATATTTCTGTGTATGTGTGTGTACACTTTTATGAAGTTTTATTCCCTGTATAGATTTGGGTAGTCACTACCACAGTCAAGACACAAAATTGTTTCCTCGCTACAAAGAACTCCCTGTACTTCATCTTTGTATTCACGCTCTTTCTCCATCCCACCCCTGTCCCTAACCTTTGGAAACTACTAATCTGTTCTTCATTTGTATCGTTTTGTCATTTTGAGAATGTTATGTAAATGGAATCACATAATATGCAGTCTCTGGAGATTAACCCCCTCCCCCCTCCAAATATAATGTTCTTGAAGTACTTCCAGATTGTTGCAGGCATCAGAAGTTTATTCCCTTGTATTGCTAAGTAGTATTACATTGTATGGATATACCAGAGTTTGTTCAACCACTTACTCATTGAAGGGCATTTGGATTGTTTCCAGTATTGCTATTAAGAATAAAGTTGCTATGAACACTCATGTACAGGTTTGTGTGTGTGTGTGTGTGTGTGTGTGTGTGCGTGTGTGTGTGTGTGTGTGTGTGTGTGTGTGTATGAACATAAAATTTCATTTTCTGGGACAGATGCCTCTGAGTACAACTTCTGGATCATGTGATGGTTGCATGTGATGGTTGCAAGTATAATTAGAAGTGCCAAACAGTTTTCCAGATTGGCTGTATCATTTTACATCACAGCTGGAAATTTATGACTATCCCACGTTTTTACTGTCTTGTATCTTCATTTTCAGTCAGTTTAAAGTATTTTCTAAAATTCCTTTTAATATCTTCTTTGTTTCCTGGGTCTTTTAGAAATGTGGCATTTTATTTACAAATATTTAGGGTTTTTCTAGATACTCCTCTTGCTGATTTCTAATCTAATTTTTTTTGTAGTCAAATACTTTGTATTACTTAAAATTTTTTCTTGTTCACTTGAAATTAGTTTGTATTCTTCAGTTATTGGCTGTGGTGTTCTAAAAGTTTCAGTTAGGACAATTGATTGGTGGTATTAAGTCTTCTATTCTTATTGATTTCATATCTACTTGCTTTATATCGTACAGAGAGATGTGTTGTCTTATTGCTACTTTTAATTCTGTTAATTATTGTGTGCATCCATATGGAGGATTGGTGTGTCTTAATAGATTGACATTTTTATCATTATAAGATGTCGTTCTTCATTTCTGGTTAGTGTTTGTGTAGCATATCTTTTTCTATTCTTTTTCTTTTACCATGTTATATCTTTATCTTTCTTTAAGATTTTAAAATTTTGTTTATTTGAGAGAGAGAGAGCAGAGGGAGAGGGATAAGCAGATTCTACGCTGTGTGCAGAGCCCAATGTGGAGCTCAGTCCCATAACCCTGAGATCATGACCTGAGCCGAAATCAAAAGTTGGATGTTCAACCAACAGCCACCCAGGCACCCCAATTTATGTCTTTATCTTTAAAGTGGGTATTATTGTAGATGAGATATTGTTAAGGTGTGTTTGTTTTTTTTTTACCCTGTCTTTGCCTTTTAACTGGAATGTTTTGACCATTTATTTATTGTAATTATTGATATGGTTGGGTTTAAATCTATCTTGCTATTAAAAAATTGTTTTTTGTTTCTCTTTCTTTTTTATTAGTTCTGTATTTTTTCATATTCCTTCTTATCTCCATCACTGACAATTCCTATCTGTTTTAATTTTTATTGTTTTGTTATTTTTTTGATGGTTAATTACCTGGTACCATTTTAATTCCTTCTGAAGAAATTCCTCTAACATCTCTTGTTGCTTACGTTTGCTGGTGTCAAATTCCTTTAGCTTTTGTTTATCAGGAAATGACTTTATTTCTCCTTAATTTGGAAGAATATTTTTTTGGAAGTAAAATTTTAGATTAACAGTCTTTTTTTTCCAGCACTTAAAGGATTTTGTGTTTGGCTGTATAATTTCTGATAAGACATCTGTGCTAATTCTTATATTTCCTCCTCTTTACTTAAAGTTCTCCTACTCTTTGATGTCTCAGTATGGTTTTCATTGTGTTTTTCTTTCTTAAATTTCGTTAAGCTTTTTCAGTCTGCAGGTATATTGGTTTTTATCAAACTTGGAATATTATCTGGTATTTTATGACATTTCAAATATTTTTTCTGTGTACCTTCCTCTTCAGTTCTGGAACTTCTGGTTATATTACACCACTTGATCCTGTCCCACAGGTAACTGGAGCTCTTTTTTCTAGTCTTTTTTCTCTCTATGTCACTTTGGGTGTTTTTTATTTCTGTGTTGTCTAGTACCTTTTCTTCTGCATATTTAGTCAGCTGTTGATCTCATTTATTGCAATTTTCATTTCTGACATACATGTATTTATTTCACCTCTGTAAGTTCCATCTGGTTCTTTTTTAAATCTTCTGTTTATCTCCTACTATGTTCGTGTTGCCTTTTCAATACTTGTACATAGGTATAATAGTTGTCTTAAATCTTCGTTTAGACAGTTCATTATCTCTGCCTTTCACAGTCTGTTCCTCTTGACTGTTTTTCTCTTGTTTTTGGTTGCCATTTTTGCTTATATGCTTTTTTGTTTCCTTGTAGGTTTAGTAACTTTAATTGGATGGTAGACATCATAAATATTACAGTAAGTATCTGGATTTTGACATCTTTTACAAGAGTGTTGGACTTTGTTCTTTCAGGCAGATAGGTTACTTGTAGATCAGCTTGGGATTTTTTAAGGTTTAATTTTAAGTTTTTTGGGTTGACTGTAGAGTATCTTTTACTTTAGGGCTAATTTAACCCCATTATTTAGGTACAGCCCTTCTGCTGTCTCTATTTATTGCCATGGTAGTTCACCTAGGGCTCTCAACTCAGGCTGGTCAAAACTATGTCTCCCAAAGTTTTGTTGAGCCATGAAAATTATTTAGCTTATAATTCTTTGGTCAATTTTCCCTCGTTTCATTGACTTTCATGTGTTGCTTAGAATTTGGCAACAGATGAAGGAGACCCCCAAGCAGATTTTTGGAGCTCTTTTTATGAGTGGCTCTTCTCTTCAGAGCCTTTCTGCATAACTGGGGCTCTTTTTTCCTAGTCTTTTTTCTCTCTGTATGTCACTTGGGGTATTAATTTCCAGCTGCTTCAGCCTCTCTGAGCTCTGATATGTTTCAGCAACTCAGTATGCTGTGATGTTCTGCTTGGGTTCCCTCCCTTGCCATGCAGTGTGGAAAGGGCTTTAACTAAGAAATTCAAGACAATTATAAGGCTTTTGACAGTTTTTTGCAGACTGTTGTCTGACGTCAGTTGTTTCATATGTATTTTTTTTCCAGTTTTCTGGTTGTTCACAGTCAGGGGGTAAGTCCTACCTTGGTTACTTCATTATGGGCAGAAGCAAAGGTCTCTTTCCTTTAAAATTTTTAAAATCATAAAATACACATAACAGAATTTACTATCTTAACTATTTTCAAGTGTACAGTTGAGTGACATTAAGTGTATTTACAGAGTTGTGCAACCATGACCACCATCCATCTCTAGACTTGTTTTCATCTTGCAAAACTGAAACTCTGTACCCATTCAATAATAACTGCCCGTTTCCCCCTCACTCCCAGCACATGGAAATGACCATCCTACTCTCTGTCTCTATGAATGTGACTACTCTAGGTACTTCATATAAATGGAATCAGATAGGATTTTTCCTTTTGTGACTGGCTTATGTCACTTCCTTTTATTTTTAAGGCAAGTATATCATTTGGTCTTTAATTGTAATGTTAAGATGATGGTTTGCAATACTCAGAACGTTTAAGCCAACAACTGATAATGGCAGAGTGGGAGGAAGATATGTTGGTGTGTTTTTTAAAATTTGTTTATTTTTTTGGTTGGGGATAGACTTTTGTTTTTATTTCATAGCTTGGCATGTGCTTAATCTCATGTAAGATTCTTTATAAATGTTAGGATGAAGAATTAAACTATAGGACTGCCCACTCATATTCTTTTGGCTTAAAGGACATTGTATGTTCACTGAACTCAGTGATTCTGTTTCTCTTATAAGTTGAATTTAAATCTTTCCCTGCAAGTGACACCAGTAGAACTGCCTAAGTTTCATTAATCCTTATCTCTTAATTACACATACCTCTGCAGGAACTTATTTTCAAAAAACTTTAATGAAAGAGCTTTGTTGATTTCTCATGATAGCCCTCTTTAAGAATGACTATCATCTTGAGAATTCTGTCCCGATTTCCCATCCAGTATAGAATTTGCCATCCCACTGTGGTATTCTATATATTTGTCTATGATCTCCTGTTAAAATCCAATGTACTTATTATGTTTATGTCTCTCCCTACAAGTCCTGTTCCCTAGATCTCCTTATTTTGCTGTATCAAATCCAAAGTAGAGATTAATTTAGGGAAGAAAGGGCATCATTATCCTCAATTATAAGTTTAAGTCAGTGACTCACCTAAGTCTCAGGTCTACATTTATTGTCTCTACTTCCTTCCTGTTCTTTTTTGAACCCACTGCGTCTGGATTTTTCCCTGTTACTTCACAAAAACAGCTTTATCAGAATCACCAAAGACGTCTTTGACTTTGCCAAATCCAGTGGTCAAGTCTCAATCTTCATCTTACCTGACTTTTCAGCAGCATCTGAATCCAGGTTTTTGCCCCTTCCTCCTTAAAAAACACTTTTCTTTATTTGGCTTCTGGGACACACTTCTATCCCAACCGTTCTCCTTGCTCTCTGACTGCTTCTTCTCAATATGTTTTTGCTGGCTCCTTCCCATATCCCAGTCCTCACTGGAGAGCCCAGAGCTTACTCTTCTCTTTCCGCCTCATTCCCTTAGTGATCCCACCCGGTTTCATGGCTTTAAATACCACCTCTAGATTTTAAGTATATCATTCCAGCCTGAACCCCATCCCCTAAACTCCAGGCTCATATTCATCTACCTACCTAACACTGCCATTCGGCTGTATCATGGCATTTCTTACTTCACATTTGAAAAACGTCGTCATTCTCCCTACCTTACTCCTTCCTCAGTTTTCTCTATATCTGTTGGCGGCAACTCCATTCTTCCACTTGTCAGGCTAAAACCCTGGGAATCATCTTTGACTCCTTGTTTTCTCTCATGCCCCATGTCTAATATATCTGCAAATTTAGTCTGCACTTTCTTCACAATATATTCAGGATTTAACTACTTCTTACCACCTCTACTGCTATCAGGCTGGGCCCAAGCCACCTTTATCTTTCCCCTGGATAATTTCATTAGCCTTTTAACAGGTCTCCTTTTTCTTCAGTTTTTGCCTAGTTACAGGTGATTATCCCCACAGTGGCCAGAATGCTCTTTCTAGAAATGTAGTTTACTTCCCTTTCTGGGAAAATGGAGTTGATGTGCTTTTCTTCATTTCTCCCACTAAGTAAAAGTAAAGATCTTAGACATTATATATAAAAGAAATGCAGACTCTGATGAGGAGAAGAAAGACCAGCTAGGGGCTTCAGGACATAAGGAATGACATGATAGTGAATTCTCTGAGTGTTCTTTTTGTTTTAAACATCTTAGCCTCGAATTTTGAGAAGATGGTAACCCATAAATAACAACAGGTGCAGAAAACAAAAACAAAAACAAAATGCAACAGAAGCGTGCTTCCTTTAGGCAAAGGACCAGGAAAGAGACAACCTAGCAAAACAGAAAACTTTTAGATAGTAGCTACTCTACTCCAGTTCTTTCTTATTCTTCTGGGACTCTGATAACATGATTCTTTTATTTTTCACAAGATAGAAGAGAATACCTACCAGTTCTGTAAAGGTATTATTGCCTGGATATTAAAGCCAGAAAAAAAGACATTAAAAGACCAACATCCTTTATGAATATAGATACAAAAATCCATAGCAAAATATTAGCAAACAATTCAGCAATATATACAAAGAATTGTATAATTTCAGGGATGCAAATCTGCCTCAATATTTGAAAGTCCGTGTAATACACCATATTAACAGGCTAAAGAAGAAAAAGTAAATGATCATATCACTCAGTTTAATGAAGCATTTGACAAAATCCAACATCGTATAAAGAGTCTCAGAAAACAAGGAATAGAAAGGTTACTCAGCTTGATAAATAGCATATACAAAAACCTACAGTTAACATCATATTTAAAATGAAAGACTGAATGATCTCTGCCTAAGATCAGTAACAGGACAAGTATACCTGCTCTTATTCCACATGGTGCTGGGAGTTCTAGACTATGCAGTAAGACAAGACAAGAAAATAAAAGGCTTACAGATCAGAAAGGATGAAATAAAATTGTCCTTGTCTGCAGATGTCATGTAGGAAATCCCAAGGAATTTACAAAACAAAAACAAAATAAACTAGAATTAATAAGTGAGTTTAGCAGTGTTGCGTAATACAAAATAAACGCACAAAAATCAGCCTTATTTTTGTGTGTTATTATTAATGAATATGTGGACACCAAAATTATAGTTCCTGAAAAATAAACATGTAGGTATAAATCTAACAAAACATTTATAGAACTTTTATACTGTAAACTACAAAACCCTGATGAAAGAAAGAAAAGTAGATCTATCTAAATAAATGGAGAGATATACTATGTTCATGGATTGGAAAAATCAACACAGTAAAGATGATGATTCTTCCCAAATTGTTACACAGGTTTAAGGTAAATTCTATTAAAAATCATAGCAAAATTTTTTATAGCTATACACAAACTGATTATAAAATACATATGGAAAATAAAGGAGCTAGAATAGCTAAAACAATTTGGAAAAGGAAAATTAAAGGGGGAGGGATCAGTCTCCCTAATTTCCAGATTTTATAGCCACCATAATCAAAACTTTGTGGTATTGACAGAAAGATAGACAGCGAGAGCACTGAACAGTACAGGGAACCTAGTGTAGAAAATAGTATAGGGAATCACACCAATATGCCCAAATGATTTTTGAGAAATTATCTTCTCAAATGATTTTGAGAATTGCAAAGGTGATTCAAGGGAGAAAGGATAGCCTTTCTGACAAATAGTGCTGGAGCGATCAAACATTCATAGGCAAAGAATGAAACTTAATCTAAGTCTCACGCCTATATAAAAATTAACTTAAAATGTATCGCAAACTCAAATATAAAAATATAAAACTTAGAAAAAAATAGAACAAATGCTTTCATTTTAGGGCAAAGGTTGGGCAAAGAGTACTTTAAGAGAAGAAGTAATAAATTGGATTTCATGAAAAATAAAAACTTTTTCTCTGCAATAGAAAAAGAAGGATGAAAAGACAAGCTACACTCTGGGAGAAATACCGAGAAAAGACTGATAATGGAATATATAAAGAATTGTCAAAACTCAACAGTAAAAAAACCAAACAATTCAACTAGAAACTGCACAAAAGACATGAAGATGAAATTTCACCAAAGAGGAGATCTAGATAGCAGATAAGCACATGAAAAGATACCCAATATCATAAGCCATTCAAGAAGTACAAATTAAAACCACAGTGAGATATTATGATACACACATCAGAGTGGCTATGATAAAATGAATAGTGATAACAGCAGATCATGGTGAGGATGTGGAGGAACTGGATCTCACGCACGGCTGGTGGGGATGTAAAATGGTACAGGCACTCTGGGAAACAGTTTGGCAGTTTCTTATAAAATTAAACTTGTAACTACCACACAATCTAGCAATAAAAGCTCCTGGGCATTTATCCCAGAGAAATGAAAACTATGTTCACACAAAAGCTATTCACAAGTGTTCACGGTAGGTTTATTTGAAATAGCCAAAATCTGGAAACAACTCATATGTTCTTCAGCGGGTGAACAGTTAAACAAACTGTGGCACATCCATTCCATGAAATGCTCCTCAGCAACGAAGAGGACTGAACTGTACACATGGGACAACCTGGATGAATCTCCAGAGAATTAGGGCGACTGAGAAAAGCCAATCCTAAAAGGTTGCATACTGTATTATTCCATTTATATAATATTCTTGAAATAAGAAAATTATAAGAAATGGAGGACAGATTGGTGGTTGCCAGGGCTTCAGCAAGAGATGGGAGTGGGAGGTAGTGACTGTAAACAAGAAACATGAGGGACCCTTGTGGGAGTGGAAGTGTTCTACATCTTGCCCGCGTCAGTGTCAGTATCTTGGTTGGGATCATGTTCTATAACTTTCTAAGATGTCGCCCTTGGGGGAACTGGGTTAAGGGTACCTGGATTACCTCTGTATTATTTCTACAACTCCATGTGAGTCTACAATTATCTCAAAATCTCAAAAGTTTAATTAAAAAATATAGATTAGATCATGCCATCCCTGTGTCCAAAACTCTCCAGAGTCTTCCCTGTGCCCCTCATGGTATAAGGCAAAGTGGCACTGAGCTTCACATGACCTGGTCTCTACAGGTTCTAGGGTTTACTTCCTGCCACTTGCCCCAGCTGACTTTGTTTAACCACATCAGCATCCTTGCTGTTCCCCACACACCAAATGCATAGTCAAAACTGAAACTCATTTTACTCCCCCTTTTACTTTGGTTTCTAGGAAACTTACATTTTGAGACAAACAATTTTTAAATTCAGATTTATGGAGTACCTTTCAAGTGCTAGGATTCTAGGTGCTTGGGCACTGTCAGTGAACAGATCAGTTAGAAACCCTGCCCCGAGGAGCCTTACATCCTGTCAAGGGGAGATAGACACAGCATACAGGGGCTGTAATAAAGGAGCGTGTTGTGATAGAGGACAGAGCAGGGTAGGGGAGATTAGGAGTGCTGGCCATGGGAGGGTAGGGCTGCCCTTGTTGAGCCGGGGACATCTGAGGACAGACTTGGGGCAGGCAAGGAACTTAGATGAGTGGATATTTGGGAAAGAATGCCCGAGAGGCAGGGACGTAGTTGCAGATGCCAGGGACAGCCAGAGAGTGTGGGTGGCGGGGCAGAGTGGAGGGTGAGGAGATGGTGGCTGAGAGCTGAGGGCAGTAGGGGCACGGAGGGTAAGCAATTGATGGGCCTTGGAGGTCAGGGGGAGAATTTGGCTTCTACTCTGTGGGAAACGGAGCTATTGGAAGGTTTTGGGCAGGATGGGGACATGAATGGATTTAGGTTCTAACAGGATGACTCCGCTGCTCTTTCAGGGCACAAGGACAGAAGAAGGAGCCCATTAGGAGGTCATCCCATTGACACGGGAAAGGGTGATTGTGGTGTGCACCAGAGTGGTGGGGTGTGAAGGGTCGGATGCTGGATATGGTTGACGGTAGAGCTCACAGGGCTTGCTCACAAACATAGACATGTGACATGAGAAGGATGCCTGGAAAGGTGGCATTTTGTGGTCGGGATGGAGAAACCATAAGGGGCTTCAGGTTGGGAAGGGTGGGAGGCTGAAGGTTCCTGTTTGGACCTGTCATATTGGAGGTAGGAACAGGCCATTTCATGTGGGTTAGAACTGCATTTCGGTGGGTGGATGGGGTTACCGAAGGGGGCACAGAGGGGCAAGGACCTGGGACTGACGCTGGGGCATCTGGCGTCAAGAGGTCAAGGAGAAGACCCACGTCCATCAGAGTGAGAAGAGCAGCTCGTCGGGTGGCAGAGAACCGAAG
Organism: Eumetopias jubatus; assembly: GCF_037043125.1. Classification (NCBI taxonomy): domain Eukaryota; kingdom Metazoa; phylum Chordata; class Mammalia; order Carnivora; family Otariidae; genus Eumetopias; species Eumetopias jubatus. Next base: position 266,567 of record NW_028274912.1, on the reverse strand, counting down.
GGGCCCTGGGCAGATAGGATGACACGGGTCAGATGTGGGGAACACTTGAGAGGACACTGGCAGCAGGACCGGGGCAACATGGAGTGGCTGGTGGCTGGGAGAAGGGCAGGCAAAGCCTGGGCGGAGCAAGCGGAGACAGCGAGGAGGGTGGGCATGTTTTCCCGTGGAAAGAATAAGGGCACATGGCAGTGGTTGGTGTGAGCTAGCTCACGTTTGCTGTGGTCAGCCAGCTTGCTCCCGACTGGCGGCTGCAGGGGCCCTCCTGCCCCCGTCCACCCACACTTCCTCTGACGTAGGCGCCCAGAGCGGCTCCCGGGAGCGCTGTCTACAGTGAAGGCCGTCATCAGATATGGGAAGAAGGTAGACATGGAGACATAAAACACTGTCTGAATGAAGGGCAATCATATTTGAAGTAATTTGAAGATTGACAGGAAATTCATAAAGGGGATATGGAGTTCCATTTACAACAGCGGGAGATTGCCTTGTCCATAGCTTCCTGACCTCTGGAAGAACAGAAGTTGCTGCTGGCAGAGTTCCCAAACATGAAAATGTAAAATGGAATTGAATAATCTCTCTTAAATCAATTTTGTGAGCCAAACGACCTACAGAGGGAAGTGATACAGTGCAGGTAGACGATGCTGCGCTCCATCTGCTGAATACATTATGACAATTGAGTGTGGAGAGATAACCAGATACTGCTTGCCTTCGGTTCCTGGGAGTCTGGTAACGCCCTTTCCTCAGCCTCCCCAGAAGCTGTCTTGGGGACGCGGGCCTCTTTTTCTGGCTTTGGTGAGGTGACTGCATCCTCTGTCAGCAGGGCCCCCTGGGGCGGGTTTGGAGGGGTGCTCTGGCCCTGCGGCAAGGCCTCTGCCTGCACTTATTAGCACTGGTTGTTGCTGTCTCTGAGGCATGGTTCTAGACTTTGCTTCCTGCTGTCCTTTCCATGATCAGCCAGGTGCCATGGTTAACCATGGGGACGAGCAGGGATGCTGCTGGTGGCACTTAATTCAAGGAGTGTCTTCGACTGGAGGCTCACCCGGGCAAGGGCTGTGGGCATTGTGGTGCTTTCCTTTAGTGGCACAGTTAGAGCAGGCACAGCGGGAGTCAGACTGGGGGGCAGGTGGGTGAGGGACCAGCCGGGGCCATAGCAGCACACCAGCCAAGGTGCCTGGGACACTCATGTCACCCATCCTGAGCTCCCTCAGCTGGACGGTCCCCCGGTGCACATGGAGAAAAGATTTCTCAGTGCACCTTAGGGAGCTTGGCAGTTAGTGGCTGTTTTTTTATTGGATTCTCAGGATGACTGAGCACATGTTTCCACCTGGTTTCATGCTTTCAAGGCATTTCAGAGCTTTCTTGGCTGTGTGGTTGGCAGAGAAAGTGCCTGACAGTGCAGGCCTGTGCTGGGGATACCTGGGCACCTATGGTTGCCACTAGCCAGGAGTCTGGAGGTGTTTTCTGTAAAGGTCCCCGTAGTAAATATTGTAGGTATGTGGGCTGCATGTAGTCTTTGTTATGTTCTTTTTCTCCCCCCCTTCAACCTTTTAAAATCACAAAAACCATTTTATCTCATACGCGGTACAAAAGCAGGTGGCAGGCTGTAGTTTATTGACCCCTGCATAAGCCAAGCAGGCAGAGATAAAATGCCGGCTTGGCCTTAGCTTCACGAATTTGGTCCACTTAGGAGTGGGAGAGGCGCAGAGAATGTTCTGGTGTTGGGACCGACCGTTGCTTTTGTCTGTGTGCATGTTGTCTGCCTGGCTTAAAGACTCTTCCACTATTCTGGATGCCCGCTCTCCAAGCAATCACCTGCACCATCTTGTTAGCAGCATTGTGTTTTAGAAAATCTGCCTCATTACTGCAAAAACAGTGGTAATGAATTTCAGCAGATCCTTTCTCCTGGAACAGTGCTTCTTCACCCTGACTGCACATGAGAGTCCCCTGGGGGGCTTTTGCAGTGCAGTGATGCAGTCAGGCCTCGTCACATCTACGAGATGGTTCCTTCCTTCTGTTGTTCGCTGCCTGTGTGCCCGACGGGGCAGGTTTCCTAGTAGCCAGAGTCCAACACGCTGGCGTGTGAGAAGAGCTCACTGTTGCCACTCGTGTGGGCTTTTCCCTTCTGTCGCCAGTCCCCTCACCCCTCCACCCGGTTCCCCCTTTGTTCCCCCAGCCCCCTGCCCCATGCTGTCAGTGCTCTAGGATGAGGTAGTTTTGCCTTAACCAGCAAGTGCTGGTTCAGTTAGCACAAACCCCAAATGGTATGGGCTGGCCTTTTAGCTGCTTAGATGAAGTTGTAGCCCAGAGGAGGGGGGCAGGGCTGGCCACCCTGAACCCGGGGTGAGCTCACTGGCTTTCAGAAGATGTCAGAAAACACCACCGAATTCCTCTTCTCTTTCTTCTTCAATCTGCTACTGTTCCAGTTCCCAGTGGGACTTACAACTAGGAATTGGGTGTTTGTTTATTAAAAAAAAACAACCCACAATATTTATCTCTGCAAACTTTGATCCAACAGAGGAGACGGTGCTTAGAGGGAGGCTGGTAAAAAGAGGACAGAAAAGCTCATGGTTATGAGACTTGTCAGCTCACTGACTTTTTTTCTTTTTTTACAACTTTTATTTCTAGGCCCCTGAAGCCAGTCTCTGTTTACTCTTCCTGCTGACTGAATGTGCCTATGTGTTATTAACAGCAGAGGTGGGAAAGAAAGCATGCTTTCTGTTCTGAAATATTCCCTCATAGAAACCTTGAAATTGAAATCCTTTTTCATCTCTAGGGATCTAGGCCAGTGTTTCTCAAACTTTAATGTGCACGTGAAGCACTGGGATTTTAAAAATGCAGATTGTGGGGCGCCTGGGTGGCTCAGTTTTTAAGTGTCTGCCTTCGGCTCAGGTCATGATCCCGGAGTGTCGGGATCAAGCCCCTCATCAGGGCTCCCTGCTCAGCGGAGAGCCTGCTTCTCCCTCTGCCGCTCCCCCTTGTTCTGCTCTCTCTCTCTCCCTCTCAAATAAATAATAAAATCTTTTTTAAAAATGCAGCTTGTGATCCAGTAGGTTTGAGGCCTGTGAATCTGCATTCCCGGTGAGCTCTCTGGCCCCACTTTGAGCGGCTCTGGGCCGTTGCACATGATCCTCCTCTGAGGCATAATTAGATCAATTCCGGAGGGCACTTGGCAGTTACAGTTGTATTCTTAGGAGCAGGGAATCCAAATGATGGAGGTGGTAGTCCTGCTTCACCCTGTGCTGCCTGCCTGTTAGGCTCCTAGAGGGGGATCAGAGAGTGGGGCTGTCGCTGGTGTGTGCAGACAGGTGGTCAGAGGGGTGACACCCTGAACCGTCCGCTAGGCTGCAGTGTGCACAGGAGCACGCGCTGCCTGTGACTGCTCACGCAGCCCCGGGAAGCTGGCTGCCCCTCGGTGAGGAAGACGGAGAGAGACAAGTCGGGAGGCTTGTCCCTGGTGAATGTGTCAGGATTCAGCCCTGGCTTCTCTGACTGCTGAGGCTGGCCCTGCTTCACCAGTGAGTGACAGTCATGGTGGTTGTGTGTGAAGGATCATACTTAGGGTCCCAGCTCCATTACCGTGAGGGGAGGGATGGGGCTCGCCACCAGAAGCTGTTCCCGCAGAGGCTGGGGCCACCTTGTAGGAGGAGGTGGCAGTAGGAGGATGCCCGAGGCAGGTAGGTTAGGTGACTTCTAAAAGTCCCCTCCAGTTCTCCTGGGAGACTTTTGGAACCCTGCATACCAAACCCCATGTTGATCGAGAAGCCAGGGAGGGGACTATCACTGTTTTCCTGCTCCAGGTTTGAGAACTGTAGAACTTTTAGAAACTGAATCGGGATTTTCCTAATATTTGGTAAATAAAGGGAAAAGGATCACTTGCAAAACGTAGTTTTATCTGAGTAATCTTAATGAAAATAGAAAAAATCAGTCTCATTTGAGTGGAAAAAGAAAAGCCAGCAACTCTAGCTTATGTGTGTGTGGGGGTGGGGATTTAATATAGTAAAGGGTTAATCCTTTCAAAGGTTCAGAAATACTTTTAGGGAATTAATGTCTGGGATCTAATGGCATATTGATGATTGTGAGGCATGTGGTTCTGTAAAAGCTTTTAGACTCTGGCTCTGTTTCAAGGGCACAGATTCAGAATGACTCCTGATCTTTCTCCATGTAGGAAGAGTCCTCTGTTCCCCAGGAGCATTTGCACTGCTCACAAAAATGTCTGCTTGACCAGTGAGCTCTGCTCGCAGCTCGGCGACGCCCTTGCTGGCAGGCCACTGCGTTGTATGCCTGGCTGTGCTCAGAGAGGCCGAGGGGCCTGGAGCAGAACGCAGCCTGGAAGGAGAAGCTGGCCCCCACTTTGGTGCCTGGCGGGTGGGACGGCCTCCACTGCTTGCTGGCTGTGAAGCCTCTGGGCCTCAGTGTCCACATCTGCAGAGTGGGAACAATAGTCCCTGTCTTGCTGAGGTGGTGTGAGGAGAGCGGCAGTGTATACACAACGTCTAGCTGTTGGCGCTGCTCAGTAAAGGGGGCTGCTACTGAGGCCATGACCAGCAAGGCAGAAGAGAGTTTCGGCGTGTCCAGACCTGAAAGCCTGCCTTCTGGAATATTCAGTGTCCTATGCTGAATATTCAGTGTCAGATTTAGAACTACTGTTGAGGCAAAGCTAGCACTGTTCTGCGTCCGTTACAACTAAGCCGATCAGAGAGAAATCCCTTGCTTAGATACACTGCAAGGTACATGGTGGCCCAGATGATAAAATCTTGAGCCTTTCCTATAAACTTGGACCTTCTAGCAGAAACACCTTCTCTGTGACTCTGCCATATCAGTGTTGGAAGCGACCAGACAATATTTCGGAATCCGACAATGCTGCGAGAAAGTTGCTGTTTTCCCGCCACAAGCGGACTAACGAAGTCTTGGTGACCTCGGTCTTTTTTCTTTACTTACTGGTTTTCTTAAAAAATAAGCCTCTTATTTTAGAACAGTTTTAGATCTGCAGAATTATTATAAAGATAATACAGAGAATCTCTGTGTACCCCACAGCCAGTTTAATATTGTACAGTGTGTTTGTCATAATTAATGGACCAATATTGACATATTACTATTAACAAAGGTTCATACTTCAGATTTCTTGAGTTTTTCTCTAATGTCATTGTTCTGTCCTACAACCCCACCCTAGAACCCCACCCTAGAACCCCACCCTAGAACCCCACCCTAGAACCCCACCCCACACATAACATTCAGTTATCGTATCTCTTTAGGCTCTTCTTGGCTAGGACGTCTCTTCAACTTCCCTTGTTTTTGATGACCTTGATAGTTTTGAGGGCTACTTGAGGGATTCTGTAGAATGTTCCAATGTTCCTCTATTGAAATTTATCTGATACTTTCCTCAGGATTAGCCTGGGGGTGTAGGTGTTTGGAAGGAAGACCACAGAGGTGAAGGCATTTTCATCACATATTAAGAGTATGTATATCTATGTATATATATGTACACGTACATGTATGTATGATAGCATATAGCTGTCACCTGGCTGGTCGCTGTTGACACGACGGTGGCCATCTGGCTGTGGTGTGTGTGTCAGCTGTCTCCAGTTCACACCTGCTCTTTCCCCCTGCCCACACTGTCTTCTCCGGGAGAGTTGCTTGCTAGGCATGGGGCGTGCTTGAGCCGTGAGGGCCTATGCTCCCCTCCCTGACCATGGAGTAGCTTCAGAAATGATTTAGAACTATCTGCTTAGGAGATTCATCTGCTCTCTCCCATTTGTTTATTTTTTCAGTCATTTGTTCATATCAGTATGGATCATGGATATTCATTCTAGACTTTGGTTTATGGTCCTATGCTGCTTTATTTGCTCTGTTGCTCAGATTGGTCCAGCTCAGGCTGATGTCCCGTCCTTTCCATTGGCTCTTGCGTCCCTCCAGTAGGCCCCCTCATTGTGTTGTTCACGTTTGTTTTGCTTTGCTTTGTTTTGTTTTGTAAGCACCTCTTTTCTTTCTGGTGCTATGAGACACTCCAGGCTCATTGTGTGTATATCCTGCCCCCGGCCCTAGAATCAGGACCTGGTCCCTTTTATTGAAGAATGGTATAAGAAGTCATTACTGAGGTGCTCTTGGCTGACAGAGCAGAGGAGATACGTGTGTATATGTTAGCCTGTGTATACTCAGCGTTTCTATAAATACTTCCATATGTAACCATCTGTGTCTACACTGAAGCTAAACATGAGTTCTTGCTGAATCCATCACCACACGGGTCATTGCAGCCTCCTCCTCTTGCTTAGGTATAACATCCTCTGACAGTGAGACACCTGGCTCCCACCTTCTGCCATCCACTCAGGTGCTCAGCTCCCAGGTACATGGACAGCAGCAGTAGAATTAACTGGCACCCCCTGGGAAGCCCCCTTATCAACTGGAGTACGGTCCTTGAGTTCAGTCCCCTGCTCCTTACAGACTGCACTCAACTGCGGGGGCTTAGGTCAGCACCTTATTCCCCACTCTCTTCAGGGAGCTTGTTCCCTACATTTGTAATACAGTTAGAGTCTTCCATTGCATTCCACATTCCACCCTGGGATTCCCCTGACATCCTAAATGGCTTTTTAAAAAATCGCATACATTAAGGTTTACTTTTTGTGCTGTAAAGTTTTATGACTTTTGACAAATGCTTACTGTCTTGTAGTCCCCATCACTGTGTGATACAGAATGGTTTCACTGCCATGAAAATGCCCTGGGCTCTGCCTATTCAGCGCCTTGCCCGAGCCCCGGATAACCACCGGTCTGTTTTATATCTCTGCAGTTCTGCCTTGTCCAGAATTGTCATATAGTTAGAATAATATAGTGTGTAGCTTTTACAGACTGGCTTCTGTCACTTAGCAATTTGTATTTAAGCTTTGTCTGTGTGTGTGTGTGTGTGTGTGTGTGTGTGTGTGTGTGTGTGTGGCTTGATAGGGCATTTCTTTTTACTGCTGAATAGCATTCTGTTGTATGAATGTACCACGATTTGTTGATCCATTCACCTATTGAAAGATGTCTTCGTTGCTCCCAGTTTTTGGCAGTTATGAATAAAGCTGCCTAAACATTCATGTGCAGGTGTTTTTTTGGACATAAGGTTTCAGTTCATTTGGGTAAATACTGGGAAGCACAATTTCTGGATCATGTGTAAGTCTGTGTATAGTTTTGTGAGAAACTGCCCAACTGTCTTCCGAAGACAGTTCCCACTAGAAATGAATGAGAGTGAGTTCCTGTTGTTGCACAACCTCGTCAGCATTTAGTATTGTTAGGTTTTAACATTTTAACAATTCTAATAGACATGTAGTTATATCTTATTTTTTTATTTTTTATTTTATTTTATTTTTTTAAACTTCTTTTTTTAAATATTTATTTGAGAGAGAGAGAATGAGAGAGAGCACGAGAGGGAAGAGGGTCAGAGGGAGAAGCGGACTCCCCACTGAGCAGGGAGCCCGATGCGGAACTCGATCCTGGGACTCCAGGATCATGACCTGAGCCGAAGGCAGTCGCTTAACCAACTGAGCCACCCAGGTGCCCTATTTTATTTTATTTTTTTAAAGGATTTATTTACTTTGGAGAGAGGGGAGAATGGGCAGAGGGAGAGGGGGGGAGAGGGAATCCCAAGCAGACCCCCCGCTGAGCATGGAGCCGAGTGTGGGGCGCGATCCCACAACCCTGAGATCATGACCTGAGCTGAAATCAAGAGTCAAACGCTCAACCGATGGAGCCAGCAGGCTCTCCTGTATCTAGTTTTAATTTGCAGTTCCCTAAATCCCCAAAGTTGCAGTTTTGCTATGTTTTCATTTGGTGAGTCAGTTTTGAAGACTGAGTCTCTTCAAGGAAACTTTCTCTTTTCCAAATGATCTGTGTCCAAGTCTTCCATTGACAGTACACATATCAGTTTAGTTTGCGCAGCCTCTTATGAGCCTGAGCTGTCTTCAAGATCCGCATCTGTGTACTGATTATGAGGCTCTGTTGTGAGCCAGGGCGGCCTGTGCACACCCGGCCCCACAGTGTTGCTGCTTTCTCAGTGAGAGCTGTGCATCGGCTCCCAGCAGCACACAGGAGCTTGGGGGTAAATGTATTGTCTAGACTTCAGGAAATTACTCCAAAAGTAATACAGTTCCAGATTTCCATATGCCAGCATGGCTCTGAAGTTTTCCTTGGCATTCTGCTATCTTTCTGATAAAACCCGAGCAAGCAAGCCCCGTAACTGCGTGTTCTGGGTTTTCTGGCATTGGCCTGCAGCCTGCCTCTCTAGTTCAACTTACTGCTTCTCCCTTTCCTTTAGCTTCTGTTCCAGCCCACCTGGGCTGAGCCCCTGACCTCGTTCTTGTCTTCCATCCGTCGGGCCCACCCCTCTTCAGACTCTGCATAGCCAGTCCTGCCCACGTGCCTGTGTGTCCATGCGCTTCCCTTGTCTACCCAGGAGGACACAAGTGTCTTCCAGAACAGTGTAGCTCACAGTTAACCTTTGTGAGACGGAGGGAGACTGCTGGCCCACCTGGCGTTGTGGCTATTAGGCCCCACATCTCCTGTTCCTAACACAGCATGGGCCCCTCGAGGCCGTGTGCACCCCCTTTATTCCCTGTGCTGCACCCCATTCACTCCCTGTGCTGCACCTTCTCTGGAGGGCCCAGCCCGCGTGCTGAGTGCGGGAGCCCAGTGCAGGTGGGGCCCTCTCAGCATGCCACCCATCCGGCCATCTCAAAGAGGGGTCTTTCGGAGGTGAGGGTCTGCATTGTCTTAGCTCGTGGGCTCTTAGAGATGATGCTCAGCGTCGACGATGACCATGAGAAGGATGGTGAAGGTGTGCAGCTGTGTGACTCCGACTCGACCTGGTCAGCAGAGAAACTTCTCGCCAGCTCAGCGCAGCTGTTCTCCTGTGTGCACAAATGCACGTGTGCCCATTTAGTCATGTGCAGACTGCTTTCCTCTGGATCTGGTTCTTTATCTGCTTCCGTGTCTCCTCTCAAAATCTTCCCACAGGAGGAGCCTGCGCGCCTTTCATGGCCCTGCCCCTGATTGCTGTTTTGTTTTGTTTTGGTTTTCATTTGCCTACAGTGGGTGTTCTCCTTGTTGGCTTGGCTTGGAAGGGGGCCTTTTGCCAGGGCAGCTGCAAGTGGGACTTGCACAGAGTCACTTCCTCACACTCTGGTCGTGTTCATACGTTGCCTCAGTGTAGGGGTTGGGGAATGTAATGGGTTTTTACGTTTCTGCCCTTTTGCTTTCTTGCCCCGAACGGGCTGTCTGTCTGTACCTTGTCGGGTGCTCTGCCTTCCCTGCTGTGTCTCTGCTCCCTTCAGTGTGGCCACTTACATCTCCACGCCCCTCACTGCTTCAGGGGTCTTACCCTTTCTCTGTTCTGTTGGCTCCCTGCCTGGACCTGTCCTATCACCTCTGGACTCAGGTGTCTTGTCACCTATTTGACATCTCCACTCACAAGGCAAACAACCATTTCAGACTTACACACCCAAAACTGAGCTCCTGAGCTTTCCACTGGGGTTCCAAGCCAGAAGTCTTGGAGCCTCCCTGATTTCTACTTCTTATCTCAAACCCTACATTCAGTCCTCCGGGAAATCTTGTGATTCCGGGCACCCAGCGAGTTGGTGAGAACATCAGGTCTTAAGATTGGATTTAAACAACACAAAATCCACTCAAATACTTCTGATGATATTATCTGGGGGAGAGTTTGACGGTGTGTGTGAAGTAAATGTACTGGGCAGTTAATGCCAGCAACACTGGTGCAGCTCCATCAGTATCAGATGGGTGCATGTGGTGACAAAAGCTCTGTCATGTAAAATGTTTCTATATGACGATAAAAGAAAATAATCGTAAAGATAAAATCACTCTGAATATATATATATGCAATATGCATATATATATGTATATGCAATAACTGAACCTCACAATATATAGAAAAATTGGCTGATTTACAAGGAGAAGTTGATAATTCTGCAGTCATATGGGCTATTTTAATGTTCCTTTCTCAGGAATCGATAGGTCAGATACAAACACATACATAAAAGTGTACAAGATTCGAACAAGCTCTAGTTCTTGGTCATATAAAAAAACAATAATCAATTGAAGAATACATATTCTCTTGAGGCACATGAAACATTTCAAATCTGACCTTGCATTTGGTCACAAAGTAGACCTCAAGTTCTTTCAGACCCTATCCTCTGACTCAGTGAAGTTAAGCCACAAATCAATCATAGAAACACGGAGAAGGAAAGTTTATGTATTTGGCATTTAAAAAACACTAAAAATCATTCCAGTTAAAGAGGAAGTCACAGTGGAATTCTCCAGAATTAACTGATTATAACAATGTAAATTAAGGTTTGTAGAGTGTGGCCATGCTTGGGGGGAATGTTACATCCTTAGAGTTACCTATTTGAAACAAAGGCTCAGAATTGATCAAATAAGTGCCCAAGTTATGAAGTTAAGAGAGCAAAAGAAAGTATAAGGAAGGAAATGATAAAGGTAAGAGAAGAAATTTGTGAAATGGGAAACAAAGAAAAATAGAAGTAATAAAAAGCTGCTTCTTTGTAAAGAAAAAAAAAATTTCAAACTTTTGGCAACTGTAGAAGGAGAAATTAGAGAAATGATTCCATTTATAATAGCACCAAAAACCATAAGATACCTCAGAATAAACCTAACCAAAGAGGTAAAGGATCTGTACTCTAGGAACTACAGAACAGTCATGAAAGAAATTGAAGAAGACACAAAAAGATGGAAAAACATTCCATACTCATGGAACGGAAGAATAAACATTGTTAAAATGTCTGTGCTACCCAGAGCAATCTATACCTTCAGTGCCATCCTGATCAAAATTCCAATGACATTTTTCAAAGTGCTGGAACAAACAATCCTAAAATTTGTATGGAATCAGAAAAGACCCTGAATGGCCAAGGAAATATTGAAAAAGAAAAACAAAGCTGGGGGCATCACGTTGCCCTATTTCAAGCTATGTTACAAAGCAGTGATCATCAAGACAGCATGGTACTGGCACAAAAACAGATGTATAGACCGATGGAGCAGAATAGAGAGCCCAGATATGGACCCTCAACTCTATGGTCAAATAATCTTCAACAAAGCAGGAAAAAATATGCAATGGAAAAAAGACAGCCTTTTCAATAAATAGTGCTGGGAAAATTGGACAGCCACATGCAGAAGAATTAAACTCCACCATTCTCTAACACCATACACGAAGATAAACTCAAAATGGATGAAAGACCTCAATGTGAGATAGGAATCCATCAAAATCCTAGAGGAGAACATAGGCAATAACCTCTTTGACATCGGCCACAGCAACTTCTTTCAAGATACATCTACAAAAGCTAGTGAAACAAAAGCAAAAATGAACTTTTGGGACTTCATCAAGATAAAAAGCTTTTGCACAGCAAAGGAAACAATCAACAAAACAAGGAGGCAGCCCACAGAATGGGAGAAGATTTGCAAATGACACTATAGATAAAGGGCTGGTATCCAAGATCTATAAAGAACTTCTCAAACTCAACACCCAAAAAACAAATAATCAAGTCAAAAAATGAGCAGAAGACATGAACAGACACACTTCTCTGAAGAAGACATACAAATGGCTAAAAGACACATGAAAAAATGTTCATCATCATTAGCCATCAGGGAAATTCAAATCAAGACCACATTGAGATACCACCTTACACGAGTTAGAATGGCAAAAATAGACAGGGAAAGAAACAACCAATGTTGGAGAGGTTGTGGAGAAAGGGGAACCCTCTACACTGTTGGTGGGAATGCAAGTTGGTACAGCCACTTGGGAAAACAGTGTGGCGGTTCCTCAAAAAATTAAAAATAGAGCTACCCTATGACCCAGCAATTGCACTCCTGGGTATTTACCCCAGAGACACAGATGTAGTGAAAAGAAGGGCCACATGCACCCCAATGTTCATAGCAGCAACGTCCACAATAGCCAAACTGTGGAAAGAGCCGAGATACCCCTCAACAGATGAATGGATAAGGAAGATGTGGTCCATATATACAATGGAATATTACTCAGCCATCAGAAAGGATGAATACCCAACTTTTATATCAACATGGATGGGACTGGAGGAGATGATGCTAAGTGAAATAAGTCAAGCAGAGAAAGTCTATTATCATATGGTTTCACTTATTTGTGGAACGTAAGGAATAGAATGGAGGACATTAGGAGAAGGAAGGGAAAAATGGGGGGGGGAATTGGAGGGAGAGATGAACCATGAGAGACTATGGACTCTGAGAAACAAACTGAGGTTCTAGAGGGGAGGGGGGTGGGGATGTGTTAGCCTGGTGATGGGTATTAAGGAGGGCACGTACTGCATGGAGCACTGGGCGTTATACGAAAACAATGAATTGTGGATCACCACATCAAAAACTAATGATGTATTGCATGGCGACTGACATAATATAATAAAATAAAATAAAAATAAAAAAAACCTTTGGTAAGATTGATCAAAAACTAAAAAGAGAAGGCATGAATAAACACTGTTAGTTTTATCTTGTTAATGATGTGAGCGATCAGCATTAAGGTGGCATTTGTAAAGTGCAAAATCAAATCCTGGCAGGGCTTCCATGGGTTTTGAAGAGTTGATCCTAAAATACAGGTAGAAGAGTAAGGAACCAAAATGGTAAGTAAAAAAAAAAAAAAAATACTGGGAGACTTGCCCATTCAGATGCCAAAGCTTATTATAAAGGTGTAGTATTTAGGATTTTTGTTGTTGGCCCAGGAACAGACAGATATGTCTGTGCAGCAGAATTAGGGAACCCACACCCCCTCACAAACACCTCTGCACCCTCCCACCCTCACACTCCCCCACACCCTATACTCACACCCTCTCACACCCCCCATCACACCCCTCTACATCTACCCACACCTGCCCATACCTATTTACACTCCCATGCTTCCCCCACTCACAGCCCCCTCCACCCTATAGCCATACCCTCTCACATGCCCTAACACCCCTACCTACACCAAACACCCCATATCTCCTATATCCACACCCCACAAACACCCCCACCCCCCTGTACTCATGCCCACCCACCTATATCCAGCATACTCACACCCTCCACACCCCACTCCCCACATCTCACCCCCCACACCCACGCACCACCTATCTACACCCCCCACTCAAATCCCCCACATCCCACACATCCCACACCCCCCCCCACACACAACCATACTCACACATAGGAATGCATAATACTGGAGGTTGTGTTATAAGTCAATGGGGAAAGGATGGACCTTTTAGTCAATATTGCTGGGATAATCTTCTACCCTATGGTAAAGATAAAATTAGATCCCTACCAAGTGCTTCCTATATGAGACTGAATTCTAGATGGAATAAAATCCTGAGTGTGAAAAGCAAAACTAACACTTACAGATGAGAAGACAGAAGAGTTTCTGTGACATCTGGGTGCAGATGAATTTCTTAAACCAGGCACAAAAAGCACTAACTGTAAGGAAAAAGACTAGTTTGTTTGACTATATTATGTAGAAAAATAATCTGTATGGTAGATGTTTTATAGAATTAAAAGAGACTACAGACAGGAGGAAACATCTGAAAGTCACAAAACATGAAAAGGATTAATATCAGAGATCTAGAAGGAATAAGCCTACAATGAATAAAGGCTGTAAAAAGACAATTCCAAATGAGGAAACCAGAAAGGTTTTTATAAACCTGTGTGAACACTGATTTTTCTGTTAATCCATGATAAATGGATTAACACAATGAGGGATCTTTTCATATTCATCAAATTGGCGAGTCAGTTAATGCATATTGGTGAGGTGTGGGGGAAATGGGAACTCTTACACCTTGCTCTTGGAAGTACTGATTGGTATCACTGCTTTGGAGATGAATTTGGTTACATGACTAAGTGGAAAGTGTGCACATAATATGACCCACCAATGCCATTTTCAGGTATTTGCTCTAGAGAAGATGCTGGCAGGTACCAAGGATTTGGGCCTACTGTGTTTGTAATGGTAAAATGGTAGAAACTACCTTATTGGCCTCAGTAAGGAGATCCAGGCATCTGTTTTATTCATACAGTCAAAAATTATTCAGCATTAGAATGAATGAATTAGATTTACATGTATCGAGATGCATAAATCTCAGTAACAGGGTTGACTGTAAAAAGCCCAGTTACCAAGTAGGGGTACATTATGGTATCTTGTTTGGATATTTACATAACCAGTAAAGGTATAAACACCTGAATTAAGTAAAGATGGTTTAGATTTTGTCATTACCAACCTATAGGGAAGGAGAGGTTATCAGTTGGGTCTAGGGCTTTAGTGCTATCTGCGTGCATTTTTGACAGAGTTCTGAAGTAAATAAAGCAAAATGTTGACTACTCTTTATTCTTCATGGTAAGTACATAGATTCTTGTTATATATATTTTTTTGATGTGAGATATAATTAACACACCATTAAAGTGTATAATCAAATAGTTTGGTATATTTTTGGTATATTCACAGAGCTTTGCATCCATCACCACTATCTAATTTCAGAACATTTTCTTTTTTTTTAAGATTATTTATTTATTTATTTATTTATTTGACAGAGACACAGCGAGAGAGGGAACACAAGCAGGGGGAGTGGGAGAGGGAGAAGCAGGCTTCCCGCTGAGCAGGGAGCCCGACATGGGGCTCGATCCCAGGACCCTGGGATCATGACCTGAGTGGAAGGCAGATGCTTAATGACTGAGCCACCCAGGTGCCCCTTCAGAACATTTTCTACGACCTAAAAAGAACATTTTCTATGACCTAAAAAGAAACCCTGTACCATTTGCATTACCCCCTGTTCTCCCCTTCCCCCAGTCCCTGAATAACATTAATCTATCTTTTGTCTCTGCCGATTTACCCACTGCAGACATTTCAGATACATGGAATCATACAGTATGTGGCATTTTGTGTCTGGCTTCTTTCACTTTACATAATGTTTTCGAGTTTCATCTATGTTTTAGCATGTATTAGTACTTTATTCCTTTTTATGGCTGAATAATATTCCATTGTATGGATATACAACATATTGTTTATCCCTTTATCCACTGATGAACATTTGGGTTGTTTCCACTTTTTAGCTATTATGAATAATGCTGTTATGAACATTCGTGTGCTAGTTTTTGTGTAGATGTACCTTTTCCAATCTCACGGTTATAGAGGAGTTGAATTGCCGGGTCACATGGCAATAACATGTTTCACTTTTTTAAGAAACCGCCAGTGTTTTCCAAAATGGCTGTATAATTTTATATTCCCACCAGCAGTATGTGAGGGTTCCAGTATTTGCACATCCTCACTAATACTTGTTGTTGTCGGTCTTTTTGATTATAGCCATTCTAGTGGGTGTGAAATGCTGTCTCATTGTGATTCTGATTTGCATTTCCCTGATGACTAATGATGTTTAGAATGTTTTCAATTGTTTATTGGCTGTTTATATACATTCCCCGGGGAAAGGAGTGTTCAAATCCTTTGCCCATTGCTTAATAGAATTATTTGTCTTTTTATTGTTGAGTTGTAAGGATTTTTCATATATTCTGGATACTGTTCCCTTACCAGATTTGCAGAAATTCTCTTCCATTCTGTGGGTTGTCTTTTTATTTTTTTGAAAGTGTCTGTTGAAGCAGAAAATTTTGTAAATTTGAGGAATTCCCATTTATTTATTTTTTTTTTGTTTTGTCATTTGTATTTTTGATGTGACATGTGAGAAACTATTGCCTAACCAAGGGTCATGATTTCATCTTTATCCTAAGAGCTTTATAGTTTGAGCTCTTGCATGTAGGTCTTTGATCTACTTTGAATTAACTTTTGTGTATAGTGTGAAGCAGGGGTCCGAATTTGTGCTTTTGCCCGTGGATGTCCAGCCATCCCAGCAGCATTTCTTGAGACATACCGTCTTTCTCTGTTGATTGTCTTGACACTGTCAGTCAGAAACCATTGACTAAATGCAGGGGTTTATTGGTGGATTCTTAATTCTCTTCCATGGAAATATTTATAGCATCTATCCTGTATCATCTGTATCAGTATCTACACTTGGATTTTCTGTTTTTTCTTGAGTCGGTTTCAGTAGTTTGTATTTCTTTCCAGGAAATTGTTCAACACTTCATCTAGTTAATCTAATTTGTTGATATAAAATTTTTCTTAGGGTTTCCTTGTACTCCTTTTTATTTCATAAGTTGGGCAGTAACGTTTCTTTCATTCCTAATTGTAATTAAGTCTTCTGTGTTTCTGAGTCAGTCTAGATGAAGACATGTCAATTTTGTTGATCTTTTCAAAGAACCCACTTTTGGGGCACCCCGGGTGGCTCAGTCAGTTAAGCATCTGCGTTCGGCTCAGGTCATGATTTCAGGGTTCTGGGATTGAGCACTGCATGGGGCTCTCTGCTCAACAGGGAGTCTGCTTCTCCCTCTCCCTCTGCCCCTTCCCTCTCTAGCGCTCTCTCCCTCCCTCCCTCCCTCCCTCCCTCCCTCTCTCTCTCTCTCTCTCTCTCAAATAAATAAATAAATAAATAAATAATCTTTAAAACAACCACAAAAACAAAGAACCCATTTTTGGCTTGTTTTTCCATTCTTGATCTCACTCATTTTTGCTCTAGGGCTTGTTACTTCCTTCTGCTTACCTTTGGTTTAGTTTTCTTTTGTTTTTCTAGTTTCTTGGTGGAAGTTGAGGTTACTGAGTTGGGATCTTTCTTTCATTTTTGAATGTAAGTGTTGATGGCGCTCCTGCCCAGTCCTGCCCCTTGTGGGGCTGCGGCTGCTGGACTGGGCTTCAGGGAGGGGCAGGGAGGAGGCCTGGGCGAAGCACCACAAAGCTCCTGCTCTTACCTAAATCCAAATTTTCTTGCATAAATGAATAATCCTTGGATTGCTGCAGGCCTTTGCTTAATTCCCAGAGTCCTTAAACAGTTAATTATGAAAACGTGGTCATTGTCCTCATTATGTTTATGGAGCAGCCAGCCGTCTCGTTGCTCTGCAGCTCCCAGTCATGCCATCTACCTACTGTGTTTGATGATCAAAAAATGAATGTGATCGCAACAGGATATTTTATGGAAATTGGTTAACCACTTCTAAATGTCACAAGGAAAGAAAATGTATAAGACTAGCCAGCAAGTTTTGGAAAAGAAAACAGTGCTTGTCCTATTTGATATCAAAACTTTCTGTAAAGCTAAAGAAGTCGAAGCGGTTGGTATTACAGGTGAAAGAGACCAACAGCTCAGCAGAACAAAGTAGAAACTCCAGAGCCCCGCTCATGAAAAGGGGATTCATGTGGGAGCAAATTCCTGGCTGGTATTAAACCCTGCCTAAGGAACTCATGGAACAAGTCCTTTTTGTGGGATTTGCTCAGTTGTTATCAAGCTAGCTTTTCATGATTTCTCACCCTGAGGTCGGGTTGACTTTGCCTCAGAATTAGGGACGTGTTGTCAGCCACGTGAGAGGAGGCTGTGGGAAACGGGGGTGCTTTGCAGCGGATGTGGGGTGAGTCACCGACAGCTGTTGGGTGGCTTAAGGGGTCATCACTGGGAAAGCCAAGGGAAACAGCCGAGGAACCCCCACAGAAAGTATGGGTATGACTTCTCCCAGCATAATACCAAACCTGGAAACTACAAGAATTCCAGATTTCAAAACTTCTATAGAACACCCAAAATCAGAGGCTGGTAAAAGGAGGTGGGGACATGTGGTAGCCAATGGTTAGTAGAGAGGGCCTCTAGATCCATAACTAAAATCCACATCTCTAGACCTCACCCAAGGGCCAGCCTTGCTTGTGAGCAGGCCTTTCTCAAGTCTGCGTTCCTTTTTCTGCACAGCCTACTGCCTCAGCCAACACAGATAGACAGCAGAAGGGAGCCCTGAAATATAAATATGAGAAAAGTACAAGGAAGGGGAGTCTCCATCTCTGCAGGTGTTCAAATATAAATTGAAATGTGGGTTTTTGTGGTGCAGTTCCAGTTATTTGCAGCATTTCTCTCTTTACTGCAGAGATCCCATGTTTGTACAGTTAACCCTAGAGCAACCCGGGGGTTAGGGCTGCTTA
Organism: Eumetopias jubatus; assembly: GCF_037043125.1. NCBI lineage: Eukaryota > Metazoa > Chordata > Mammalia > Carnivora > Otariidae > Eumetopias > Eumetopias jubatus. The sequence goes on along the minus strand of NW_028274912.1, from coordinate 248,536 downwards.
CCCCCCCTACCCCGCCCATCCCCCACTCTCCACGCAGTTGGAAATCCACGTATAACTTTGGGCTCTCCCAGAACTTAACTACTAATAGCCTGCTGTTGGCTGGAGCCCTTACCAATAACATCAAGTCTGTTAACATATTTTATATGTTCTCTGTATTACCTGCTGTATTCTTATAACAAAGTAGGCTGGAGAAAAGAAAATGTTATTAAAATCATAAGGAAGAGAAAATACATTTATAGTGGGCCCATTAAAGGATCAACTTTATAATATTTTTGTTGATATATTTTTGTATTAATCTGAACGCATTTTTATTTTTTATTATTTTTTATTTATTTATTTTTTAAAGATTTTATTTATTTAAGAGAGAGAGTGCACAGACGGAGAGGGAGAGGGAGAAACAGACTGCCCACTGAGCAGGGAGCCCGATGTAGGGCTCGATCCCAGGACCCTGGGATCATGACCTGAGCTGAAGGCAGACGCTTAACCAACTGAGCCACCCAAGTGCCCCGAATGCATTTTTAAAATATATTTTCAGACATTAATTTTTTAGAGCAATCACAGGTTTTCAAAAAGAGAGGTACAGAGATTTTCCACGTACCCCTGTACTCACACACGTATCGCTTCTCCCGTCATCAGTAGGCCCCAGTGGAGTGTTGCATTTGTTACCAGTGATAGACCCAGACCGGCACATCGCTATCAGCCAGAGTCCACAGCTGACATGAGGCTTCGCTCTTGCCGGGATGCCCTCTGTGTGCTCGGACAAATGTAGACATGTATCTGCCATTATGGCATCATACGGAGTGTTTTCGTTCATGATACTATTTGTAAAACTTCTCTGTGCTCCATCTATTCATCCCTCAGCAAACACTGATCGTTTTATTTACTCCATAGTTTTGCCTTTTCCAGAATGCCGTATCACATTGTCTTCTTTCACTGAGTGGTGTGCATTATGAGCTTTCTTTCGTGGTCTGACAGCTCATTTCTTTTTAGCGCTGAATAATTCTTCATTGTCTGGATGCACCATAGTTGATTCATCTGCCTATTGAAGGACATCTTAGTTGCTTCCCGGTTTTGGCAGTTACGAGAAAAGCTGCTGTAAGATCCGTGTGCAGTTTTTTGTGTTGACTTAAGTTCGCATGTTCTTGGGGTAAGTGCCAAGCCGCACAGTCGCTGGTTTATACAGTACGGTTGTGTCTAGCTTAGTGAGACTTCTGCCCATCTTCCGCAGTGGCTGCGCCACGTTGCATCCCCACCAGCAGCAAGTGCGAGTTCCCACTGCTCTCCCATCCCCGTCAGCACTGGTCACCATTCTCATCCGTGTGCAGTGGTGTCTCCTTGTGGTTGAAACTTGTCTCCCCGATGACACAGGACGTTGTGGAGCCCCTTTTCATGTGCTTATTTGACATCCGTGTGTCTTCTTTGTTCAGGTCTGTGGTTCGTTTTTTAATCAGGTTATTTTCTTACTCTTGAGATGTAGGAGTTCTTTGTATATTTTGAATAACAGTCTTTTGTCAGGTGTGTGTTTTGCAGACATTCTCCCTCCCAGTCTGTGGCTTATCTTCTCGTTCTCTTGATACTGTCTTTTGCAGAACAGAAGTTTTGAGTTTTAATGAAGTCCAGCTCATCACATATTTCTCTCTTGGATTGCGCCTTCGGTGCCGTATCCGAAAAGTGGTCACCACACTACACTAGGGTCACCTAGGTTTTCCCCTGTTCTCATCTAGGACTTCTAGTTTTGCATTTTACATTCAGGTCTGTGGCCCATTTTGAGTTAAATTTTGAGAAGGATGTGAGGTCTGTGTCTGGATGCCATTGTTGTGGGGCGTTTTGTCGTCGCAGCACCCATTTCCTGAGGAGACAAGTTTTGCGCCTTTGTTGCAGCTGACCATGCTCACGGGGGCTTATTTCTGAGCTCTGTTCTGCACCACTGACCTGAGTGTGCTCCTTCACCAGAACCACACCGCCATGATGACCGTAGCTTTGCCGTTAAGTCTTTTTTTTTTTTTTCCCAAGGCTGGCGAACAGTTTTAATTTTTAAATGTATCTTTTTTCTTACTTTGTTAAAATACACATAATATAAAACGTATTACCTCTTTTTGAGTTCCCGGAGCTAGTTCCATCGTGGAGTAGAGAGATTCCCACACATACAAACCTAAGCAATTCTTGGGATAGCAGCAAGGTGTCTGAGACTTCAACTCAATTCTGACACTGTCTGCCTTGGAAATGGCATCCGATCCCACAGGTTAAGGGCTCAGTCCTGTAAGACTGCCTCCTGCCGCCGAACTCAGACACTCGTCGGAAGTCCCAGGCTGTGACTCGTGCTTCTGACCAACTGGCTGCAGATTGGAGGTTCCAGTGACCTCCTCCATAATTTGCTGCAGCGGCTCACAGAACTCAGGGAAACATGTTGACCTGTTTGTTAAAGGGTATGACAAAGGGTAGAATCAACAGCCAGATGAAGAGGTGCACAGGGAGCGGTCTGGGGAACGGGTGTGGAGCTTCCATGCCCTCTCCTGACAGCCACTCTTCCCAGTCTCCAGGAGTTCACCAATCCAGAAGCTTCCGAACCCAGCCCTTTTGGGTTTTTATGAAGGCTTCTTTGCATAGCCACAATTGATTGAATCATTGGCCGTTGGCTGACTGAACCTCCGGGCCCTTTCCCCTCCCCAGAAGTCAGGCGTGGGGCCGAAAGTTCCAGCCCTCTGATCCCATGGTTGGACCTCCTGGCAGCTTGAGTGCGTGGGTTCCAAAAGTCAGCTTCATTAATAAAAGACACCTTGATCACTCTCAACACTTGGGAAATGTTGAGGGTTTGGGGAGCAGAGAGCCAGGCGCTGTGGATGAAGACCACGTACTTATGAGAAATACATATTTGGTCATCTGAATCATCTGAATGACCAAATACGTATTTCTCATAAGTCACAGTAGTGCACGATCTTAACCATATTTTAAAAAGATTTTTATTAATGTGTGCGTGCATGAGAGAGAGCAGATGAGTGCAAGCACGAGCAGGGGGAGGGCAGAGGGAGAAGCAGAGTCCCCTCTGAGCAGGGAGCCTGACTTGAGGCTTGACTCCGGAACCCTGAGATCATGACCTGAGCTGAAGACAGATGCTTAACCAACTGAGCCACCCAGGTGCCCCATCTTAACCATTTTTAAATATGTAGTTTAGTAGTGTGTTATTAAATACATTCACATCATTGTACAGCTGCCCCTCTAATCTATCCCTATAACTGTTTTCATCTTGTAGAGCAGAAACTCTATACCATTAAAAATATCTCCTCATTCTCCCCTCCTCTCCTCCAGTGGCACCCACCATCTACTTTCTGTCTTTATGACTGTGACTCCTCCAGGAACCTCACATAAGTGGAATCCTACAGTATTTGTCTTTTTGTGACTGGCTCCTTTCCCTTAGCATAATGTCCTCAAGGTTCATCCGTGCTGTGGTATATTGCACAGTTCCTTCCTTTTTAAGGCTCCATAATATCATGTTCTACATACAGACCACAGTTGGTTTTTTTTTTCTTTAATCCATTTATCCATCAATGGGCACTGGGTTTTTGTCATGTTTTGGCTCTTGTGAATAATGCTGCTGTGAACATATGAATACACATATCTTTTTGAGACCCTGCTTTCAGCTCTTAGCGGTTTATACCCAGAGGTGGAATGGCCTGCCTCATTTGGTAATTCTGTGTTCAATTTTTTGATGAATTTCCATACTGTTTCCCATGGAGTATCTCTTGCCATCATTCCACTTTCAACCTCTTTGTGTCTTTGGATGTCAAGTGAGTCTCTTCTGGACAGCATATATGGCTGGATTATGTGTTGTCACTTATTCTGGCAATCTCTGTTTCCGATTGGAGAGTTTAATGCATTTACAGGGTCAAGTAATGATAAGAAAAGACTTGTGTCGTTGTGCAGTTTGTTTTCCATGTGCCTCAGAGCTCTTTTTCATCCTCATTTTCTGCATTATTTTCTGTTTCAGGTAATATTTTGTAGTGAAATGTTTAAATTCCTTTCTCATTTCCATGTGGTTACCGTGGCGTCTCCATGTAACAGCCTAAGTTGTAGCTCTCTCTCATTGGAATTGGTACCAGCTGAAGTTTAGTAACATACAAAACTCTGCTCCTTTACAGCTCCATCCCCACCCCTTTGCTTGTAGATGTCACAGAATTACACCTTTAGATATTATCTGATCTGATATCCAAAAAAACATAAACTAATAATTATTTTAAGTGCATTAGCCTTTTAAATTACATAGAAAACAAGGTGTGGAGTTAAAAGCCAAAGTTACAGTAATTCCAACTTTTAGAGCAATGATTGCTTTTTTCTTTCAATTTCTTAGTCTCTTAAATCATGAGGGAAACAAAGTGCAGGGACAGACTGTGGCCGCAGTGGTGCTGGCTGGTGGGACTGGCCATGTGTAGGCCCTCCGTGAGACCTTACTGCGTGCACGGCTTCCCGCTGCTATCCCCGGTCCTTCCCTTGCGCCTGTCGGACTCCTGGGAGCGGCTTTTGCAGGAAAGGTCCAGGTGGTCACCAACTGCCACAGCTTTTGTTTGTCTGGCAATGACTTGATTTCTCTCTCACTTTGCAGCACAGTTTTGCTGGATATAGGATTCTTGGGTTTTCCTCTTACAGCTCTGACCATATTGGTGCACTTTCTCTGAAATCCAAAGTTTCTGATGAAAAATCTGCAGATAATCTTACTGAGGATCCCTTGGATGTGATGAGTCTCTTCTCTCCTGCTGTTTTCAGGGTTCTTTGTCTTTTGAAAGTCTGATTATAATGTGTCTCCGAGTGGGTCTCTCTGACTTCCTCTGACTTGACCCTCTTTGGGCTTCTTCGATGCTAGGCTGCGTGTCTCTCATCACATCTGGGATGTTTTCAGTAATTATTTCCCCAGATATTCTCTTGCCCCCGTATCCGCAGTCCTGCTGGGACTCCCACAGTACGTATGCTGATTCAGGCGCTGGAGCCCACGGACCCCTCTGTCTCTGCTCACGGTTTTTTAGTTCTTTTTCTCTCTGTCCCTCAGCCTGGACCATTTCTGTCCTGTTTTCAAGTTTGCCGATTCTTCCTTCTCCCTTCTGCTCCCTCCTGGGAATTTTTCGTTGCTATTACTGTACTTGTCAGTTCTTGAATTTCTTTTTCTTTTTATGTGTTCTTTCTCTTTATTGATTTCATTTTGTTCATAATTTGTTTTCTTGACTTACATCTTTCTTCAGTTCTTTGAGCATCTTTTAGACTAGTCTTTGTCTATTGAATCTGACATCAGGTCTTCTTCAAGGACAGTATCTGTTTATCTTTTTTGTTCCTTTGTTTTATTATTTTTTTAAGATTTTATTTATTTGAGAGAGAGAAAGAGCTTGAGACAGATCATAACCAGGGGTGAGAGGTAGAGGGAGAAGCAGACTCCCCGCTGAGCAGGGAGCCCGATGTGGGACTTGATCTGAGGATCCTGGAATCATGACCTTAGTGAAAGCAGATGCTTAACCGACTGAACCACCCAGGCGCCCCTTTTTTTCCCCTTTAAATTGGCTATACTCTCCTGTTTCTTTGTGCGCCTGTTGATTTTTGTTGAACAGTGGACATTTTAGCCTTTATAATGTGGTAACTCTGGAAATCAAATCCTCACCCCCCAACAGTAGGTCAACTTGAGACTCGGTAATAACAGTAATGGCACTGCACTGAAACTTCTCAATTCCCGCAGCTCATGCAGCACACACACGTGTATGCACACGGGCATATACACGCCTGATTGGTCTTCTCTTGAGGACGGCAGGGGGCCAACTCATTGTCTTAAAATGTGGATAAATTGCAAGGAATCAGTGCTTTCTTACAGGAACTGTTTCACCAGGTGACCAGACTGAATCCAAAGAGCAGATGCCTCTCCTTTGACATTGTATTCCAGCTAAATGGTGGAAAGGAAGGGTACACTTCCTTCCACTTTCTTCAGCCGGTGCTGTGGTCGTGGATGTGGGCTCTGAGCACAAAGGGCTGTTGGTATCAAAGCAGAGCCTGGACGTGGTGCCTCTGGAGGGCAGCTGGGCAGCATTGCTGAGGGTCCTTGGAGTGTGAGCTGGGCTCTGGGTGCAGGAACCAGGGTTACAGGACCCATAGGGGAAGGGGAGATGGTTGCCCGCATCCTATGTGTTCAGTCAGTGACATGCAAACCAGGGAGGGCAGGGAGGGCCTGTAGATAAAAAGGGACGTTGAAGACAGACCCAGAATGGACAAGGCTCAACTGTAGTGTCCTGAGGATGTACACTTGGGGGATAAACTCCAGATCAGAGCCAGGAAGTGCAAATGACAATAGTGTTAGGAGGAGGGGGGACAGGGCACACGCAGGGTCTTCTCAGGGTCTCGCGGTTGTTTACAAGTTACTTGTCCTAAGTCACTAGGATGTGCAGATGCTCTTGGACTTTTTGTACCTCGTTTATTTTATCAATCACTTGAATTCATTTGGTGATGAAACTGATGTTATTTTGTTTCATATGCTTGTTTTTAGGGATTGCTTTTTAAAAGTTTGGTGTGATTTGCTTTTTTAGTTCTGTAAGACGTGTGATTGCCGAGGGCGCAGTATAAAACAGCCCCTTCCTGCCGTCCCCCCTCCGCAGAGGCCGTCCCCATGTCCATACCTGCACATCCCCTCCCTCTCCCGCCTGGCTCTTCGGTGGCAGGTACTAGTCCGTGAGCAGCATTTACACCCTGCTTTCCTCACGGAGGGATGGACACCCTGCAGATCGTGAACAGTAAACATTGAGGTCTTTCTCCCTCCCTTTCCCTTGTTCCCTCCCTCGCCCCCTCCCTCCCCTCCTGGCTTGCTCCCTGTCTCCGGTCTGAGCCCAGTCTTCGAGCCTATCTTTCTTATGTGGCTGCTTGTACTCCCTTTTATTCATTGATTTTCACATTACCTGTTGCCAGCCTTTTGTTACAATAAATAAATGTTACAGGATCATTTTGTATGTATGTCACTTTGTGTTTTCTGTTCTATGAAATGGTATGATAGTATGGTCAGAGGGTGAATGGAGGTTTACTTTAATATTTTTTCATGTTTAAAATTTGATTGGGTTGTATGACAATAGATCTTACCTGGGTTTTGGCATTTTAGCTGTGCTTTTATTATTGAACGTATGTTTTATGGTGGTACGTCAGATAGTTTATTAGCGAACTTATGGCACACTCTTGGATATTTTTGTGTATTTACTTATTATTTTATTATTAAAACATGAATTAAAGGTAGAAATGATCCAAGCCATTTTTTTTAAATAAAGCCCTAATTAATAATAAGCCTCCGTAGGCAAGGACACGACATAGCAGGTAAGTGATTAGTTAGTGACCTGTATCTTCTCAGCACACTTGTTTGTGAATCAAATGTATAAAGGCTTTTGAAGATTTTTGTGTCATTGCTGTGTCCCACTGTGCCGCACACTTGTGGTCTTCACGCACCTGTAACTCTGGGATCTTCTTGTCTCCTTCCAAGGTTCGTGTTTTATTCGAACTGACCGGCTTGATGGTGAAACTGACTGGAAGCTGAAGGTGGCGGTGAGCTGCACACAGAGGCTGCCAGCCCTGGGGGTGAGCGTTCTTGGAATTACAGCGCCATCTCACTTGGTGCTCGTTCCCAGGCAGCAAATCCACGTCTGCACATACCAGCTGACTTCTTGAATGCACAGGTTCCTAGAAACGATCCTCTTATTACTAACAGAGGGCCCTTGAAAACTACGCCAGAATCATTTCTCTGGTGTCTGGGCACATGACCTGCTCTAGGTGTGGGTGTGTGGCGTTCTGTCGGCCTGACACTTTCGTCCTCTTTTGTTTTCTCTCGCTTTCCTTTCCCTTCTGGTTTTTGTTTTTAAACCTCGCAGTTGAGTAATCTTTAAGATTGAGAACTTTTGGCAGGGTTAAATGAGTCCATAATTGAGTCCCTTTTTGCTGACTGACTTAACTCTGTGGTAGGCTGGTGTCCATTAGCTTTGGCAGACTGTGGGACTCAGACGAAGTTAAGCCTCCTTTTGGAGACAGGCATGTGCACTCTGCTTTAGTTGGGACAGTAGAGAACCCTCTTCTGTTAGGAGGAGGGGAATGTTACTGCGTCTTGTGACCGAGAGAGAAGGGAGAGGACGCCGTCAGGCACCTTGCCTGGTCTTTGCCCAGTGCCCCTTTGTTCCTGGGCAATAGGCAAGAGATAGGATCAGAGAGAATAGTACTTATGGATTCCAGCATTTTCAACAGTCTCTCACAAATGCTGAGAATCTGCTGAGCTGGCACACATCTTTTTTTTTAACAAAGCCACGGTTGAGGCCTTTTGGTGCTTGTGTTAGACGTTAGTATGTATTTGAATGAGAAGAGCTTCATTCTTCCTACATGATCTGCTGATATGCAGTGGAGAGTAAAGAAAACCTGAGATGGTCTACGAGTGACCTTTGCCTCGAGCACTTGTTGGTAAAGGCAAGGGAACTTGGGTAGTATTATAGACTTGGTCACTTTCCTTGGATTGGTTGGGTTTGGATAGGAGTAGCTACTTGCACTACATATGGTGTACAGTTAATTTACCATGAACAGCAGGGGCCTTCCTCATTCTTGTGCACACTGGACCTTTTGGAAATTATATACGTTTGACATGTATAAGACTGGGAAATATTTGATTCTTTAGGTGTTTTTGGTTGTCTGTGCTTTATGTGGTCGCTAGGTTGAAATTTATTCCTTTATATGTTTTGTGTATATCTTGAAAGATTTTCTGGTCACTAGTGAGCGGTGGCTGATTCTTTTGTCCATTTATTCATCGTCACATGACAATGTGGGTCAGGTAATATGTCTGTCACAGCCTAACCTCCTGCCTTTCCTGCTCCCTTTTCCCCCCGACCCTTTAAAGATTAAAAAACAACAACAACAACAACAACAACAATTCTTACCCCAAGGGTGATGCAGAAGAGAGTGCAGGTTGTCAGATTTGAACCCCAGGTCTTGGTTTCCTAACCCCTGAGCTGGAGAATGACCCCTCTCGGCTCATCAGCTAACCTTGGGCACCTCTGTCATGGGTGGGAGCAAGTAGGCAACTCCTAGTTTTTGGCTTTTTTAAATATATAAACATTAAGAGGAGGCATGTAAATAGCAAGTCTTCCTTTTTCAGGTAAATTCTGAAAAGTAGAACAGGGGGTGTGTGAAGGAACACATGTGATTTCAGCTCATGGTAGGTCATCTCAGAAGAGTTGTGCCCAAACCCCTGTAACCAGCAGAATGTGACTATTGGTGAATGTGCTTCAAAACACTTAAAATAACTATTGAAGAAAAAAATCTCTGATAGAGAAAATTTAGACCATTCATTGTTTTCATTTGTACCTCTTTGTTCCAGGATGGTTGAAATTTTCCACCACATGTTCATTAGAAATTTGTATTTATTTGTTGGTTTACCCTTCTCTTTTGCCCACTTTTGTATTGGTGTTTGCCAATTAAAAAATTACATGTATGCTCATGTGGTGTATCGTATTGAGTTGATAAAACCAGATATAGGCGGGCGCCTGGGTGGCTCAGATGGTTGGGCGTCTGCCTTCAGCTCAGGTCATGATCCCGGGGTCCTGGGATCGAGTCCCGCATCGGGCTCCCTGCTCCTTGGGAGCCTGCTTCTCCCTCTGCCTCTCTCTCTCTCTCTCTCTCTCTCTCTCTGTCTCTTATGAATAAATAAATAAAATCTTTAAAAAAAATACACCAGATATATGCAAAGTATGTCCTGTTTTTAATTGTTCCTTTCTTAGACACAGAAATAATTTTGTATCTCCTGTACATCTATGGTCTCCCATCATTCCTCAGATCAGAAGTTGGTTTTGAAAATTGTCCAAACTGCCGTTCTAGATCAATTTCTGAGTCAATGCAAGGTGGCCCACCACTCAGATGATTTGTTTTCAGTCTTACTTCTCAGTGTTCTGGGACGGTTTGTTTAAATTCTGTAGGATATTATGTATAATTTATATGATGTGGGTTAGTACAACTTATTGATTGATTGTGAATGAGGGAAAGCAGATTCTATTGGACCAGCTGATGAAGGTAATAGTTGAGGTTGACATTGACTCTTTCTCACTAAGCAGCTGACCTTTGTCCACTTCACAGTGGACAGGAACAAGTGGGAAGCTAGTAAGTCATTAAGTCCCAAGTCAGGGATGTGTGGGAGAGTGTGCATGCAGAAGCAGAAACTGCCACAGTGCTTTTCAGAGTCGCTATACCATGAAACACTCCCACCAACAATGCATGAGTGCCCGAGTTTCTCCACAGCCTTGCTAATATTTGGTGGTGTCATTTCTTAATTTTAGTTATCTCGGTAAGTGCATGGTGATACCTCATTTGAGTTTGTGTTTCTGTAATGGCGAGCAAGGCTGAACAGTTTTTTTGTTCTGTTTTGTTTTTTTTTAAGATTTTTATTTATTTGAGAGAGAGCAAGCAGGAGGGAGAGGGAGAGAGAATCCGAAGCAGACTACATGCTGAGTGCAGAGCCCGACACGGGGCTCAGTCCCACAACCCGAGATCATGACCTGAGCCGAAACCAAGAGTCGCATGCTTCACTGACTGAGCTGCCCAGGCATCCCCTGAACATTGTTTCTTGTGCTTGTTGACCATCTGTGTATCCTCCTTGGTGAAATGTCTATTCATGTCTTTTTAGTGGCTTTTGTGTAATTCCCTAGAATGCTCTCTCTACACGACTATATCATGTGCAAAGAAGACAGTATTGCTCTTTCATGCAAGTGTGCGTAGTAGACAGCCTTCTCTTTCTTCTGCTTGCAATATCACACCGGCTGTGATCTCTAATGCACTGTTGAACAGAAGGGGTGAAACCATTCATCCTGGTCTTCTTTCAATCTCGGGGAACACGTAACCTTTTAACATCATGTGTGATGGTAGCTGTAGGTTCTTTTTACATTACCCATATCAGATTGAGGAAATTCTTTCTATTCCTAGTTTGCTGAGAGGCTTTATCATAAATGGGGATTGGATTTTTCAGAAGTTTTTCTGTTTATTGACATGATTGTATGATTTTTCTTTGTCATCTGTTAGTAGGATGATCTGTATGGAGTGACTGATTGTATCAACTTCATATTCCTGGGGTATACCAAATCACATTTGTTCATGCAAAGTGTCCCCTTCATACATTGCAGTATTTGATTTGCTAATATTTTGGGAAGGACTTTTGTGCCTATATTCACGAGGAATATTGATTTTGTTGCTTTTGTTTGTATTTGTCTGTTTTGTTTTTATTGTAATGCATTTGGTTTATTACCTAGAGGTGTGCTGGCCTCATAAAAAGAGTTGGGAAGTCTTTTTGCCTCCTGTATTTGTTGAAGTAGTTGGTGTAAGATTGGTGTTATTTATTAATTTTTTTTTCTATTGAACTTACTCCCCTTGAAACTATCTGAGTTACAAGTTAACTTTGTGGGAAGGTGTTTAATTGAGAATTGAATTTCTGAAGTAGATAGTAGAGTTAATCGGATTTTTTGTTCATTGGAAATTTGTGTTTTTCAAAGAGTTTATTTCATGTAAGTTGCCAAATTTTATGGTATAAAATTTGTTATGTTCTTGTTTTTTAGTTTTTGTAGGATATCCTCTTGCGTCTTCAATATTGGTAATTTATATCTTTTTTTTTTTCCTTGGACGGTCTCACCATCGGTTAATTGACTTAGTCATTTCAAAGACCCTGTTTTTGGTGTCTTTGATAATCTTTATTGTTTGTTCATTTTCTGTCCTCTGACTTTTATTTCCTTTCCTTCATTCTAACTTAGTTTTGTGTCCTATTTTTCTTTTCTTTGTTAACTTCTTAAAGCAGAAGTGAGACTTGATTTTTTTACCTTGTTCTTTTCTGTTGTAAGCCCTTAGAGCTGTAACTCACCTGAGCATTACTTAACCTGTATCACATAAATTTTATACACTGTATTTTCATTATGTTTTTGTTAAATATTTTCTAGTTCCTTTGTGATTTCTTCTCACCTTCCCTTTACTTGGAAACATTGCTTCCTTACCATGTGGCGGGGGATTTTCCTGATGCCCTCTGTAACTGCGCTGTTACTTAATTCTGTTCTGTTCGTGGACCACGTCATGTCTCATGTCACAGGTTGGGACTTGTGACTCGGCACATGCTTTCTGTGGGTCAGTGCTCAAGCCTGTTTACAGAGTGTGTTCTGCTGTTCTGTGGGTAGCCTGTACATGCTCATTAGGTCAAGTCGATGGCAACTGTTGTTTAAATGTGTATTTTTACTTGCTTTCTACCATTTATTCTCTTAATTAATGAAAGAAGACTTTTAAGATACGCTCTTTCTCCTTTGGGTTCTATCAGTTGTTGTCCTGTGTACCTCGTTAGGGTCCGTGCACATTCAGAATTCTCATAGCCTGTTGGTGAACTGAAGTCTGCTCAGTCCTTGTGGTGGCGGTCTTGGTTGTGACATCTGCTGGGATGTTCATATAGTGACTCCAGCTTTCTTTTGATTGGTGTTTGCATCTTTTTCCGTGCTTCTATGTTTACTATGTTTGTTTCTATATATGAAGTGGGTTTCTTGTTAGCGTAACACAAGTAGATACCGCTTTCTTCCTTACTCTGACTCACTTACTCTGTTGCATTTTCATGAGTACATTTACCATAAGTATCAGTAACGGCTGAGTTAAAGGAGGTTACTTGCCGTTTATTTTCTGCTTATCCTCATCTCTTCGTTCCTTTTTTCCATCTTTAGGTATTATTTTAGATTTCTGTTTAACTACTATTACTGGCTGTAACCATTAGTTCTGTTTTGCAGTTGTTGTTCTGTGGTTTCTAATATGTGTTCCTAACTCAGTATTATCTTCCTCCAAAGGGTGTTACACCATTTTGTATATGATTTAAGAAACTCGCACAGCTAGACTTCCACATCCTTCTTCTCATCTTTGGTGTTATTTTGTCGTATATTTTACTTCTACATGTTATAAGGCACACAATAGAATATATATAGTTTTTCTTCAAAGCAGTCAAACATGTGGAGCAGCTGGGTGGCTCAGTCAGTTAAACATCGGACTCTTGATTTCAGCTCAGGTCATGATCTCAGGGTCGTGAGATGGAGCCCCATGTCGGGCTCTGTGCTCATCGTGGACTCTGCTTGAGATTCTCTCTTCCTCTCCCTCTGCCCCTCCCCCACGAAAAATAAATCAATAAATCTTAAAAAAAAAAAAAGTATTCGAGCATGTTAAGAAGGGAACAAAAAAAAAAAAACCCTCTTTTCCACTTTTCCTGTACATTTACACAGTTCCAGAGTGCTCTTTCCTGAATGTGGATCTAACTTTCAATGTAGTTTTCCTTCAAATCAAAGAACTTCTTTCAGTATGTCTTGTAGGAGAAGTCTGCTAGATTAACTGTGAAAGTTTTTGCTTGAAAAAGGTCTTTATTTCACCTTCATTTTTGGAAGAGATTTTTCAAGTTTTTGTTTGACAGTTTCTCTTGTCTCTGCTTTGCCTTACAGCATATGCTGTCTCCTCTTTATTGTCTCTCTCTTTCTGTAGGCATTTTGAAGATTTTTTTTGTGATGTCTTCTTTCAGGAATTGGTGTATGTGTCTTCATTTGTCTTGCTTAGGGTTTGTTGGGGTTCTCGGATCTGGAGATTCTTGGTTTTTTTCCCCCCCCCATTTCAAAAACTTTTAGCCTTCATTTTTCATGCCTTTCTGCCCAACCCCCTCCATCTGAGACATCAACGACGTGTGTTAGACCACTCATTTCCACAGGTCATTGAGGTCCCTTGCTCTTTACTTTCTGTGACTCGATTTGGTAGTTTCTGTTGCTCTCTTTTTTAATTCATTGATTTTTATCTTCTGAAGTATCTAGTCTTCTATTAAGATCATCCAGCAAATTTTTTATTCCAAATATTATATTTTTAATATCTGGAAGTGCCATGTGGTTCTCTCATTTTCATTACTGTTTAGATACCTTTCTTTCCTTCTTGATGTGTTCATCGTTTCATTTAAATCTTTCAGCATTTTATAATACTTATTCTTCATCTGTTAATTCCATTGTCTCTGTTATTTCTTGGTATGGTTCTAGTTTTTTTTTTTTTTTAAGATTTATTTATTTGAGAGAGAGTGTGCATGCATGAGCAGGGGGAGGGGCAGAGGGAGAGGAAGAGAGAGAATCTCAAGCGGACTCCCTGCTGCGCGCACGGAGCCCAACATGCAACTCAATCTCAAGACCCTGAGATCACAACCTGAGCTGAAACCCAGAGTCAGATGCTTAACTGACGGCGCCCCCTAGGTTCCCAGTTTTTAAGTTTTTAGTTATTCTCCTGTTACAGGTCACAATTTCCTGCTTCTTTGCATGTCTGGTAATTATTTTATTGGATGCTGGATATTCTAAGTTTTCCATATTTTTTCTTTTTTCAAAACCATTGATTTTATTTTCTTAGTTTAGCAGCTTGTGAATAAACTTGATCTTTTCAAGGCTTGTGCTTACACTTGATTGGGGTGGGCCTAGAGTCCCCTTTATTAGTGATGCTGGTCTAATCCTAGTACAAGGGCTTGATCTTTGTGGCACAGCCTTGGAAATTCTTGGTCGTTCAAAGGTGCCTGTAACTGGCCAGTCGGGCCTGACCTGTCCCCCATTCTGTGTCATCTCTGAGGTTGGTTCAGGGTAGGGCTCTCTGGTAGCGCTCTTCCCGGCCAGACCTCATGTTTCCCACCCAGGTGTGTGGCGGCATCAGTAGACAGACTTGTGAGCGCGGTGCGGTAGCCTGCAGTCCCTTCCCCTTTGTCTCCCTTTCAGAGTCCTGCGCCCCAGAGCTCTGATCTCTGTCCCTAAATGTAGAAAGACTGCCATTTGGGGCTTGGCTTCCCCCTCATCCTGTGGTATGGGAAATCCACTTCTGCAAGAAGCTGGCTTCCCACAGGCTGCTATCTGTGTGGTCTTCTCCCAGGCGTCACGGGCCTGTGATGCTCTCAGAAGCACTGTGTCCATGTCTGAAAACAGCGGTTTCACATGTTGTGTCCATTTCCCCAGTGTTTTTGGTGGAAGGGCAAGTCTTATACCAGGTACAACAACATAGCTTATAGAAGCTTTTGATTAATGAGAAATACCAATGTCTGTGGACTAACCAATCTATGTGACATTTCAAATTATACTTAAAAGGTGGCTCATCGAGCATAATAATTTCAAACAGCAAATTACTGGGTCTTTGTTTCTTGTGGACTTGGTTGTTGTAGGGACATCCCTGCCGGGAGGATATGGGACCCGGAGCACACTTGTGTGCTGGCCATCCTCCTGCCTCACTTCTGCTGTGTTTCAAGCTAACCAGTCCTTTGTGTTTGGACTCATTCTTGCAAAAAAGAAATGGAGATTAATTTTTTCCTGCTTATAATAGTAATATCATTGAAAATAATATATACATCATAAAAAAGATGGGAAACAGTCATAATTTCACTTGTTAGCGTTGGCTGCCATTCCCATTTGGGTAACAATTATTCCTGGCGGTGCCCCTTCTCCACCCTTCCTTCCACCACGCACCTGCATGGCTGGATGGTACTGTACGTACTTTTTAACTGTTCAACAGTATGCTGCCTAGTACTTGACAAATTATAACTTCAGTAACCAGCCTGGTATTTATTAGTGAATATGAACGTTAACAGTTTTGACGTTTTATAGATGGTGTTAGAAATCAGAAGATAGACATAGTTGAAAGATTTCGATTCTTTTGCCAAAACACCCCGCCCCAACACTGCAGCAGCATGCGCATCTCTTGGTGGCCTGCCCGTCTTTCCCATGCGATAAGTATAACTTGTGTTTATATTGGCACTTAATTTTTTAGTGAGGTTGAAGATACCTCTTACCTAAGAAAATCTGTTTCTTGTATTTTAGTTTCATAAGTTTCTGTTTGTGGTGTCTGCCTGTTTTCCTGTTGTGTGTTTTCAGAGGTCTTTATGTGCACTTTGTTCATCATGGATCAGTCTGCCGTTTCTTTAAGTCTTGTCTGAGTATTTTCGTTGATGGTTTCTTTTGTCCCCGTGGAAGGCTGCCTGCTGGTGGCTGTGCCCAGGCCCCTGGCTGCAGTGACGGCCATGCTTCGGCACAGCTGTGTCCCGGTGTGCACCGTGAACTTGCATGTGTTAGAGGTTAGATGTGTTTCAGTAAAAACAACTTGTAAAAATCAAGTGGTTACTGCCTTTGGTCTTATGTTTAGAATGTTTCCACTCCATGATTGTATTTTAAATGATTACTTTGAAAACAACCCCTGCTTTACAGTAAGATCTCCTATCCATATAGCATTTATTGTGTCAAGCTGTGAGTGGGAAATCAAACTTAAGAAAACAACTTGTTAGCCAGTCGCAGTACCACGCACTGAATAGCTCACTATTTTAGCAAAAATTTAAAATTACTCTCAATTGGTCTCACCGTTTTAAACCGTCAACATCAGTGCATGAGTGTGCCTGTCTCTCCCTACCTTTGCCAAGTGTGTGTTGCTTCTGAACTTCTTGCCTTACAATATCTTTTGCCATGTAAATATTTTAAATTTTATTTAGGTAATTATTTGTTTTCCTTTATGCTTATGGGTTTTTCGTTGTGATCAGAAGGCTGTTCTCCTACCAATATTATAATTTTAACCACTTTAAGTGGTTTGTCAGTAGGAAATAAGAGACTGGTCATTAGTATTTCTGGTATTATAGTTATTAAAGCGTCGCTTGCACATGGACTCCCAGAGAAGGAAGGTTTATGACGTCACCACATCTGTGTGGCTACAAGGCTGTCGTAAGAGTGAGTGTCAAGTGGGTCCTTTTGTATCACATCGTGTGACACAGGCCTAATGGTGCTGGAGCCCGCGAATCCGCCCTCTGGTCCCCCCCTTTCTCAGCTCTTCCCGAGACTCACTCAGACTGCCTGTGTTTGTTGTCTGCTTTTCTTCATGTGGCAAAATCAAGCTGTGCTGTCGTTGTATTACTTAGGACATCTCCTTACAGTTCTCATACTATTTGTGAAAATGGATTTGTGTTTATCACGAGACGCTCTTGCAGCCTCTTGGCTTCCTGATGTGATTTGAGCTGACTCGGGGGTTGGTGCTGCTATTTCTCAGTTGTGTGTTTCTCCTTTGTGCCCTGTTTCTCTTTTTCTGGCGTCCATTCTCAGTAAGCCCTCCAGGATTTAGACCGGTGGGGGAGATAAGGATGATTAATCATAACGGACTGGGAAAGATTTCTGTTTGCCGTATGCACAGATGGGGGCCCCACCCTGAGTCTCCTTTGCAGGAATTCCAGTCACTGGCGTGGACAGTTGGAAGTGAGTGCACTGGATAACCATTTGTAGTAGCTTTAGTTTGCTAGGAGTGGTAGAAAGGAAAGTGCAAAGTTAAAACACTGTATTGGAAAGAATGTGTCTGAAAGAAAATCCCGAGCTAACAAACCAGTAAGTGTACTTGAGGTGACGATGGTAACGCAGAACTCTGGGAGAGCGGGTGGCACATCCTGCAGAGGGGGGCGGCAGTGTCCCACAGTTTGGCTGTGCGGATGTCATAGACAGGTGTGGGTGTGCGGGTGTACACAGTTGTACACTTTTACTGCATGTAAGTTATGTCTTAGAAGAGTAGTTAAAACCCCACTCTGTTATCATCTGTACCTTTGAGTGTCCTATTGGCCATGATCCACAGGAAGTGACATTTTATTATGCTCAATATTATAAGGATCTCTTCTTCATTTTTATTAGTGACAGATGTGTATAAATTTCAAAAACAGTTACAGAGTTATAGTATACAGTTCATATAATGCTAATTTTTAAAAAATTTTATGGTTGATGTACTTTGATAGAGAGTTTGAATAAGCATTTAGGTAAAGTAACTAGTAAATGAAAACATTTTAAGTTTTGATATGACCATAAAATCAAAAAGCAGTATATTCTAGAAAAAAGGAAGTTTAACTGAATTTCTGGTTCATTAATCAATTTTTTTTTAGCTTCATACAATTTGGCACATATGCCTAGATTTCATAGGGAAAAAAGCTCCAATTTCATTATGGATTCAGGCACGGCAATTTGGTTTTTCATTTAATAGCTTACTCTTCCCGTGTCACTCACTTTGACTTCTCTGTCTCTGATGTAATGGATTTGGGGATATTTGGTGTCCTTCCCTGTTTGTCGCATCATCAGTTTAGCATTGTGACACCAAGCAGTAAACCTGCAAACCTCAGAGCTTTAAAGAACCGAGGATACCACCAAGAATACCCTCTCCGATTTTGTTGTATTCCCTGATCTCACGATGTGATCCGTTAAAATCTGAACAAGCCATTTGATAATAACCGTGCTGCAGACCCTGTGACGGCAGGCTCAGCTTCTCGTTGCCACACAGGTGGCTGGAAGGCATGCTTCTCCAGCACCCGTAGATATTTGGGAAACGTGTCTCTGGCTTTTGTGATCAGGCACATTTATTAACAACAGTGAGGTCACAATAAATCATGACTTGCTGATTTATTTCAAAAGATCCATATAGCAGTAAACAATACCATTTACATTTAATTAGTTTTATTGAACGAAAGGCAATTTTATTTGTAATGAACCCCATGTTATGATTAAGGATGTATTTTAATGACCTTTAAGTAATGCGAACAAATGTTGCCCTTGACCTAATAGCAGAGGCTTTCCTACATTTTTGAAAACTTCAGAATGATTTTTAAATGATCGTGAAAAGCCTCGAATGACATTCTCGTTATTGTGCCATTATTCAGTCATTTGATGTCTAATATACTAAATGAAACGCATTCCTCTGAATGTTCATATGCATGTAGAAATGAGGATTGTTGCTAGAATTGTTCTTTATTTCCATGTATCAAAAGGTGGTCTGTTATGCGAGAGCTTCATTTTTTGAAAAATACTTCGACAGGGTAATACTTAAATGATGAAGGGTTCTTAGACCTGCCTTATCCCAGGAGTCGTTTGCCTGCTTATGAAACATTCTCATTGTATTTCCCTAAGTCCACAGTTATCACACGGTGTGGGTTTTGTCTTGTGTAAACCAGCTTGACTTAACTTGAAAATAACTTTTAATTAGTTAATGTATACTCTGTAAACTGCAATAGCAGACCCGCTATGGTGAGCTGCTCTCTCCATGCTTTATCCAGTGTAGCATCTGTGTTCTCTAGAAAATTGAAAATTCATCAGTGTGTGTTTTCCAGGCCCTGATGAAGGTGTGTGAATGAGCTTTCCCAAGTCAGATTCTCAAAGAATTTCTAGGGCAGGAATGGGGATGAGGTCTCCTTCTGCCCTGTTGGCGTTCTCTGCTGGCAGGGGCCACCCTCAGTGTCACGGGCAGAAGTGGCAGGTGCTATGTGGTCAGTGGCCTCTGCGCCCTGGAGTCAGACTCAATGAGTGTGTCTTGAACTCAGTAGTTCAAGGGTATTTCCCATGGAGAGGGCCATTTTGGTCATATTCTGAGAGTAACTTTTGGAGGTTCAGTCATGAGTCTAATTCCTTCCTGTGATTTTGGAAGGACCTCACTCCACATACTAAATCCCTTTCTGCTTCTGAGATCGGGAGTGGTTTCTGTTTCCTGAACTGCTGCACCACAAATTAGGAGAGAAGTTTTTTCCCCTCACTTGACAGCCCAGAGGTGGGTGGTCCCAGGCTGAGAAGGCAGCTGTGTCATCATCGATAGGTGACGCTCCCCTGTGTCCCACGTGACTGCTGCCCTCCTGCCAGAGCACGTCTCGTCGTGTTCCGCCCCACGCAGCACGAGCCGGCTGGAGAGAATGCGGGGAGAGGGCTGCATTTTGCAGCGGGGGCCATATGCCCGTCGAAGGCCTGGGAGTCCTGTCTTTGAACGAGAGTTGGGGAGGACGGTGGGGTGTGCGATGTCTCTGCTGCACCATTTCTGCAGTTTGTTTTCTGGTGAGTTTCTTTGATTTCCTCTCGTACTTCCTCCTGGGTGGTGCACACTAAAACTTTTCAGTTAGTTCTCCTGGAGGATTTGGCTGCCCTCAGAGCAGAATGCTCCCTCTGGGGTTGTTATGGTCACCACTTTTATTAGAATCGGGTCTTTCACACTTGTTCTTCCAGTAAGTCTAAGCCGCTTGAAGATTTGTGTGCTCCCCACCCACCTAGATTAAAGTAGGAAATGAAACGTAAACCGCGAAATCCATGTTTTCTAGAAATGAAGGAAGCTCTATCATTTTTAGGCTGTTGCTTGTTTTCTGTGAAAGAACATTTTCTTTAAGCAATAGAGCCTGATGTACAGCCCACCATTCGAGGCTCCCACGAACAGAGGAGATCGGAGAAGGCTAGATAAATTGGGGTTTCCAGGAATAGAAGACAAGAAATACAAATCTCTAATACATTTTAAGAAATTGGAGGGGATATTACAGCCCAAACAGAAGCTATGAAAAAAAGATCACATGGAAAGTAGACCTCTTAGAAAGACATGATTGCTGAAATAAAAACGTAAATAGGCCTGGAAGATGGATTGTTCTGCATCTCTGAGAACGTAGGCCAGAGGTGGGAAGCATGCATGTGTGACTACCATTTCTAGCTCGGTCCTTAATACTACCTGTAATCATTTTATGTGTGTGTTTTCACTTGCATTGAGGTAAGTTTTGGCGACAATGAATTGCGCATCATTAAGCTGTACACTTCAGTATACCTCTGACACCATCACCACAGATAAGATAGTCCGTAGGCCTTGTTTTGTGTCTGTGACCACCTGTGGTCCTATCACCAGTGGCCAGTGTTTTCAGTCTTCTCAGCTCTCCCGCGGCTCCTCCTACACCTGCCCTTAATCACCGCTTCCCCCTGCAAGGTAAGGTCACGTGAGGAGAGAAGGGCAGGTGTGTGATCCTTCTCGCAGGAGCTTGTCTTACAGAGGAAAGGGATTATAGCGAGTGGAAATTCCTTCTCTTTCCCGCCAGTACATGAACAGTACTATGCGTACTGGTATTTATTTTTTCTCCCTTTGACCTGTTATGATGAAGAATGGTTCCTTCTCCTGTTGAAGTATAATTCTTCCACCGCTTTGGCCTAACACTACTGTTAAGAGACCTTGGCAGCAAGACCACCCCCTGCCCTCTCTCTTCCTGACCCTCCCTCACAGGCTGTCTCCTCCACTGCTGCCCACAGCTCCAGTGTCTCAGACATTCCTTTCGCAGTTTTAGGTTAGTTGAATATACTTAGAATTCTGTTTTACTTAATCTGTTAGCTTTTTAGCTATACCTCTTCGCAGTTGCTAGAGATCATATTATGCATTTAACTAA
The DNA here is from genome assembly GCF_037043125.1 of Eumetopias jubatus. Taxonomy (NCBI): domain Eukaryota; kingdom Metazoa; phylum Chordata; class Mammalia; order Carnivora; family Otariidae; genus Eumetopias; species Eumetopias jubatus. Next base: position 227,322 of record NW_028274912.1, on the reverse strand, counting down.
AAGTGTGCTGTGGAAAGTTAAAATTGTGTCGCTTGACGTAAAATGTAAGAACCTTGTCATTGGATGGGTCCATTTCCCCTGCCTGTCCTTTATGCTGAAAGCGTATTGTGCCCTTTCTGTACGCATGTACGTTTCTATGCACTATGTCTGCATAGGAACTGTTCCGATGTTTTATCTGTATTTTAAGGAAACATTAAGTGGAAAAACAGGATTTATTATTTTTGTTCCTCACCATTCCTTCCTAAAGACTGAATTTGTACTGGATACTATTTCCCTTCAGCCTAAAGAATTTCTGTTAACATTTCTTGTAGTGTATATCTGCTTATAGTGAATTCTCATTCTTATTTATCTGGAAATATCTTTATTTCACTTGTTTTTGTGAAGGATGTTTTTGCTGAATATTGAATTCTTGGATGACAGATATTCCCCCCCCCCCGTAGCACTCTGTTTTGTTCCACTGTCTCCTGCTTCCATTATTTCTAATGAGAAATCAGTATTATTTTGATAGTTGTTCCCTGTGTGTAATATGTCGTTTTCTGTGGGTACTTTTGAGATTGCTCTTTGGTTTTTTAGCGGTGTTACCTTGGGTTTTCTTTTCTTTCTTTCTTTCTCTTTTTTTTAATTTTATTTATCTGCCTAGGGGTTTTCTAGGCTTCATACATCTGTCTGGGCTGTCAATATATTTTGCATATTTTTAGTCATTATTTCTTCAAATAGTTTTCCTTCCGCATTCTTTTTCCACTCCTTCCAGGAACCCAGTTGTAAGCACGTTAGATCTCCTGATACCCTGTCAGTGGTACTGCAACCATATCCTTTCCTAAATCTTTTTTCTTTGTGTCTTCAGATTCATTATCTCTTGATCTTTCCTCAAGTTCACTGACTCTGTTCTTTCATCTCCAATCTCCTGTTAAGTTCGTCTAATAAGTTTACTTCAGATATTGTATTTTTTTAACGCTAGAATTTCCATTTGGTTCTTTTTCCTTAAATATATATTTTTTTCTGTACTGTGGTTTCCCATTGCTTTAGGAGAAGATTTTCCTTTAATTCTTTGAGATGTTGAAATTGCTTTGAAATTCTCATCTCTTAATTCTGATATCTGCTCATCGCAGAATTCGTCTTTATTGATTGAATTCTTTCCTGAATTTGGATCTTGTGTTCTTATGTCTTCATACGTCTAGAAGTTTGTTTGGATGGTGTCTTCAGCATTTCTAATGATACATTATAGACACTCTGGATTGCCTTATGGTCTTCTAAAGGGTACTGTTTTTTGAATTTGGTTTTGTTCTACTTGGTAGTTCACTGGGCTGAAGTCGAACTCTGAGCTCTAGCTTCCCGGCAATTGGGGGTCTTTGTTCACTTCTTTCAGCTGGACTGCTGGAAAGCCGCCCCGCATGTGGGTCATGTGGGGTCGGGGTGAGAGGATGCCAGAGTTAGGGCCCCTCCGAGGCACTCTCCCACCTCAGGTCTCCACGTCCCCCGTCGCTCCTCAGCCGCTGTGGTTACCCCCATCTTTGGCCTCTGAGTCTTCATGCCTTCAAGTGTGTGATTTTTCTAAGTGCGGAAGCCACGCTAAAACATTTATTCTGAGGCAAACCCACAATATAACAAATAACAAAAAATGAAAATGAGAACTATAAAAATGGTAAGCTCTCTGTTTTGGGGGACCTTCAAGACCACCCCCAGTTTTAATGATTACCTGGGAGAATCCCCCAGGACTCAGCACATAGTCCTCCTCATGACCATGATTGATTTTAGCAACGGGACGCGGGGCACAGACAGCCAAGTGAAAGGCCCTGGGGTGAATCTGGAGGAAGCATGGCGCACGGTTCCGGAGCGCCTCCCAGTGGACCCTCACAGGACGCGCTGCACACCCCCGGCAGCATGTTACGAGAACACAAGTGAGATGGTGCCTACCAAGGAAACACAGGAGAGACTCATGGAGGCATTCCTCTGTCTGGCACATATCAAGGTGCCAGAGTCCCAGAAGGAAGCCTATGTTCGGTATAAACCACGCTGCTTGAATAAATCATTCAGGCACAGTGAGTCTTTCTTATCTGGGAATGGTGGGAATGCTCCTGAAATCCACATCTCTAGACCTCACCCAAGGGCCAGCCTTGCTTGTGAGCAGGCCTTTCTCAAGTCTGCGTTCCTTTTTCTGCACAGCCTACTGCCTCAGCCAAGGTGTCTTCACAGGAGAAGTGCTAGCAGTATTGTTCTGGGACTTCACGCAGCCGGGTGAGACCAGTCTGCATGCCTGCTGCCAGGTCTGCCTCGTATAGGCCCTGGCCAGAGCCCGTTAAAACAGTACCATTCACCTTTTACCACCATGTCCAAGTGAGAAATCCCAGCTGCCAGACGTGCTGTAGGCCTGGCAGCCCCTTTGGATCTCAGATGCCAATCACTGGCAGCAGGAGGGTTTCCTGCTGGACTGGAGAGCCTGCCGACAGTTGTGAGAAGCAAAAGTGCCCTCTTTCCTCTGCTCCTCCCCAGTGTTGTGCCACCAGGAGACTTCATGTTGTCTTCCCAGACTTTCAGCTGAAAGGGGTTTATGCAAGAAGCACAAAACTTTTGGGGAGCCTGGGTGGCTCATTTGGTTGAGTGTCTGACTCTTGGTTTTGGCTCAGGTCATGAGATTGAGGGATCGAGGGACCTCAGGGTCATGAGATTGAGCCCTACATCAGGCTCCGTGCTTGGCGGTGAGTCCACTTGAGATTCTTTCTCTGCCTCTCCCCCCACCCCCGCTCGCTCTTTCTCCTGCTCTCTCTCAAATAAATCTTTAAAAAAAGAAGAAGAAGAAGAAGAAGAAGCACAAAGCATTTTTTACATGAAATTATTTTTTTCTTTAGAGAAAGAGAGAGAGTGTGGGGGGGGTGGAGGCAGAGGGGCAGAGGGAGAAGGAGAGAGAATCTTAAGCAGGCTCATGACCCTGAGATCATGACCTGAGCCAAAATCAAGAGTCAGACTCTTAAGAGACTGAGCCACCCAGGTTCCCCATACAGGAAAATACTTTTATACAACTTAATCCTGAAGACACATCATGTTTAGGAATTGGTCAAGAGGAAATCTGAATCTTCAAACCATTTCAAAATGGCTTTACATACCCCACCACCGCTTTTGTCCCCATCATTTATCTGGGGAATGGCCCCCAGAGATCATGTACTTTCTGGGGCAGCGGCACTTACTAATCAAACTACCTTACTCTCAGGTGCATACAGGGGGAGGTGGGGGAAGTGGGTTCAGGCTCGTGGTCCACTGTTGCAAACTGCAGCTGATCTGGAATGCCAAGCACAAGTTAACAGCAGCCAGACACTCCCGAGACAGATGGGGCTGTAGACGGTCACCAGCATGGGATGGACCTCCCTCTTGCAGCTTTGGGCAGGGGTCACAAGTTGGTGCCCCTAGCATCTTGATTTCATATGGCCCATCAGAGCATGGGCCCTTGATCGTGGGCAGCTCAGGGAAACCAGATGGCCCAGCCAGCATCCGGCTTGTTTTAATGGTTAATTTCCCTCCAGGGGTTGTGAATTCTTGCACCTGTTGCAGGTCCCAGCTCTGTTTGCGAGCCTGTTCCTCGATTCAGCTTGGCGCTGATCGTGCCATGCTTGAAACGGCCCTGGCAGACCACGTAGGGTCCAGCTTAGAGTCAAGTGCAGGCATTTGGGATCTGTTGAGTCCAGGGTTCCAGATGATGGGACTTCCAGGCCATGCTGGGAGAGCTGTGCTAAGACGCAGCATCAGCCCTGCTCCAAGGAGGGCTTGAGGGGACGGTGGAGATGGGGGAGGGGGGTGCCTCGTTCTCAGGACACATTGGGAAGCCCACCCTGTTCAGACACCAGCTTGGCCCTCCATCCACAGCTTTTACCTTGCTGTGCAGTGAGCTTGAGTCTGACGAGTTCTTGTGTGAGTGGCTCGTTTTCTCTTTTTCCATTCGTTTTTTCAATAGTCACTAGATTGTTGTATCAAACCTGCATTTGTATTACAGAATTTACCTTAAACTTAGAAGTCTCTTTTCACTTTCCAGTTGAGCACCTTCAGGTATCTTCAGGTGTACGTGATGCCCGTTGTTAACGCGTAGATTATTAATGAAACGGAAAAGGAATCCTAGTCTTCCTTCAGAGGGCAGCAGAGAGACTGGAAATGCGGGCAGCGCATGGGCCAGGGCACTGTGGCTTCAGGGTCCTGAGGGCAGGCAGGCAGCAGCCCTGGCGAGGAGCATGGGGACACAGCGGGCTGGGGTTCTTTCCCTCCTAGCTGATGTGGGTCTTGTTTAAATTTCAGGCCTGTAATAAGGACAGATTTCTGAAACTTCCGTATAGCATTGTACTTGTCCAGCTTTCTGATAGCCAATTAAGAATAGATATATATTTTAAAACAACTGAAATACCAAGAACTCAAAGACTTCTGATAGTTTACTCTGAAAGGCTCCAGTATCATCTCCATTTGTGGATGTAACTCACCCACTAAGAATATTACTTGTGTCCACATGAATCAGTTTGAAAAATACAGGAGCATATTTAGATTATAAGAAATTTAGTAGGTCATTCTACATCCACATGATCATTTGCATCCTCCCTCTGTGAACTCAGGTATGCTTCCTACCTGTGTGCTTTGGAGTTTTGTCTCCTAATGTCAGTTACACGCCGGTCACGTTAGGATGTGTGGGATCACCACACAGAAGAAATGGGAAGTCACTCGCCCTTGGGCTGTCTAGTAGGCAGTACAGTCAGAATCCTGTGTGGGTGTTGGTGGTTAAAGTCCATACAGGCAAGGAACTTTTTGGTACTATAAATTCTTTGTGATCTCCTGGTAAACATAATCATGCACCATTAAAAAAGTAAAATTTGTTATCAATACATTTTCACCTATTATAACCTTATTTTAATAAAATTACATAGAGTTTTAAAAACTAAAATTTATAAATCAACAGATGTACTTTTATAAATTGCCTTAAAATAAAGTGCTTCAGTGTCATGTCCAGAGACTTACTGTTTAAGCATTTACCTGTTGCCTGTGAGTCGGGTAATCTAAACGATTTTTTTCTACTTCAGAGCTAGTTCTGGGAAAGTTGCTGTGATGTGTGAATAGTTAAAGCCTTCCCATACAATTTTGTAAATATAGATCGTGGGGATGTGCTTCAGGCACATGGGAGAAATGCAATATGTTCATAGCTTCAAGGAAGTCAGCTGTTTATGGCAAATGCAGTAGCTGTTAGAAGAAAAACATGCAAGTAAATTTAGGAATTTGCTAAATTGTTTTATAGAACTCATGCAGAATTGTGAGGATTATTTAAATCCCACTAAATTCTTGGGTACCCATGTAACTCCTGAGTACTCATACACAGTATGACAGAACTCCACGAAGTATATTTCCACCTTTAAACTTGGAATCTGGGACAGCCCCAGGCAACATGGAGCTTTTGAGCAACTCCCAAGTGCTCGACATACACCTATCATTAAGTAGTAGTCTTTTAGAACCAAGAGAAATTGCCACACCTCTGTTGAGCTTAAAAATTATTTCCCTTAGTTATCCTCCATCCTAACCTAGTGTTGGCACACAAAGTATAGGAAAACCAACCATCGCTTTTGGTACATAACATATGAAAAATATTAGTTGGTGATTGAAAAATTTCCAAGTAATTTTGTCTAATTATAATGTAATTCATTCAGATATTCTGTATTCCAGGACCTTTTTTCAGTCAGTGCTTATGTATATGCCCAGAAGCCACAACTGGATATTCATAGTTTTGAAGGCACATTTACCAGGGTAAGTTAAATCTTGTGTTAAATACAAAGATATTCATTGTGTATATAAGTTAAAAACAGCAAACCTTAAATTTGAATAAATGAGAACAGAAGCTTTGAACTGAAAAGGGAAAACCTAGAGAGTGTTTCAAGTTCTTAAATTTTCCCACATCCAGTCTCTGTGGGATATAGTCAGTACAGTGTTTTTGTTTAGCATATTTACTCTGGAGAAAGTCCTTCTCCCTGAAAATATTACGAGCCAGTAAGATGAAGTACTTTCACTAGTTCAGTGTGAGTTTGGATAGGATTTAATAGACTGTGATACCCACATTGTTTCCTGGTTTGTATTGACTGGATGGCTGTGCATCTGCTCATGTACCCGTGTGTGCTTCATTGGATTCTTTGCACGATCATGGTGTTTTGCTATAGCTTGAAGTCCCTTCTCCCCAGTGACTCCCCAGTCAGATTTGGAGGACTCAGTACCTTTTGATTTTAACAGCTGATATTATAAATGCTTCATAATACTTAAGGGGTTTGTGGGGGCACCTGGATGGCTCAGTCGTTAAGCGTCTGCCTTCGGCTCAGGTCACAGTCCCAGGGTCCTGGGATCGAGCCCCACATCGGGCTCCCCGCTCAGCAGGAGGCCTGCTTCTCCCTCTCCCACTCCCCCTGCTTATGTTCCCTCTCTCGCTGTGTCTCTCTCTGTCAAATAAATAAATAAAATCTTTTAAAAATATATATATAATCCTTAAGGGGTTTTAGTATATGTCTATAGTTTACTTTTAACTGCTGCAGATTTCTGTTGGTATAGTCTGCTTCGTTTCCCTCTTGTTCACGTACCAGGATTAGTGAGCAGTTGTCATCATTTGAGAAAGCACTTGCTAATGCCAGATAATGAGGAAATTATGGGGATGTAAAAATGAGGATGCCTGTGGAGGAGATAGTCATTGGCCATTGCTTTGTAACTTTATTTTTACGAGTGCTTCAGTAACAGTATGTTCAAGGTGTTCATGGAAACAGATGAGGGAGACGAGGCAGTGCATAATGAGGTCTGGAGAGAATACCGAGATCTTTATGTGTTTTTGTAAAAATATTTATGAAGAAAGCATCTTCTAATTAAAGACAATTTAGCATTATTTGAGAAAAAGCCTTTCCAAAGGGCTTCCTTAGTACGATAAGAGTTATTAACTTAGGGGGCGCCTGGGTGGCTCAGTCAGTTGAGTGTCTGCTTTTGGCTCAGGCCATGATCCCAGGGTCCTGGGATTGAGCCTCACATCAGGCTCCCTGCTCAGCTTCTCCTTCTGCCTCTGCCACTCCCCCTGCTTGTGCGCTCTCAAATCTTTCTTCTGTCAAAAAAATGCATAAAATTAAAAAAAAAGTTATTAACTTAGCCACTGTTAATATTTTGGAATAAAATTTTGCTTACTTCCTTTCTGTTTCACAGATTTATATTGCTTATCACTTGCTAAGAGTTGGAAATGTCTGCTAGACAATGTGTGGAATCCCCCTGAAATCAGTGCGAGGGAGCAAGAGTTTGGCTGAACACAGCCAGGCTGCAAAGCGCAGTTCACACAGTGCGTGACTGAGCATGGGACGGTGCGTGACCTGTGTGCATGGCCGAGCGTGTGAGACTGTATGTGAGTGAGCGTGCAGATGTGGGGGAAGGGTAGCCAGGCTCCTTCCTGAAGGTCTTGTCAGAAGAAGGAAGAAGCCATTTAAGGATTTTCAGCTTAGAAGAGAGATTGTAATATTGGTGTACGTAAAAGAGTCCTCTAGACTTCCGGTTTGCTTGGGATGAAGGCAGTCACCTGAATTTGCTCCCGTCCCACTGCGTCCCCAAACCGTACGGGTCAGGTGCAGGTAGCTCGGGCTGCCTGTAGCTCGTGCACGCAGCACACAGGGGAGAAAGAAAACACTGTGAGCTCCAGTTTCTGTAGTGAGGAAAAGTACCCCACATGGCACAGTCACCTCCAGAGCCAGGAGAGGGCACAAGGATTTTCTCTCAGGATTTGGATCTGATGGCGGCTTTGTAGTTCTCTGAACTTCTATTTAGCTCGTGTGAGTTACCGCATGTTCTTGATGGGAACAGTCCTGGCCTTTCGTGGCCTCCATTTAGTGTTTCTGACAAGATTTTATTTCACTCCTTTTAAATACATTCATAGTGAATTCCGGATTATTTTAGGAGAAAAAGCTTTATTTTTTGTGTACATCTTTCAAAAAGGAGGAAAGGAAAAACCATGCTAAATAACTGGTTTTCTAACTGGAAATTGGAAGTCACCAGTATTAAGTGAGCGTTTAAAGAAGTGACATCTGCATATATTCCTTTTCTAGAGTAGGAACTACAAGGGAGAGAAAACATAGTGTATATCAGCCTAAGTAATTAAATAAGAATCGGAGCAAATTAATTCAGGTGTCCTGTGGCAATTCACGTATTATGTATTCTGTTGCCTGAGCAGCATCTAATTATGCACATTGTGAATACTGTCCGCTGCTTACCCTATAATGTCAGGGTAACCCCAGCTGCTCACTGCATGACATCCCGAGTGATAGAAATGATCCATGTTATTATTGATAGAATTGATTTGCTTATTGTTCAGGACCTAGCAATTCTCCCTGAAGTTTAGAGTTTAAAACTATAGCCAGTTTGAAATATTATCAGTGTTCCTAGGCCTTTAACATCGCCTTCCCATTTAATGTTCTTTATATGTACTTTCTGCTGTCATTTCTTCTGCAAACCATAGCACACTCATCATTGTTCAGGTCTTTTCCAATCAAAATACTCTATCCTTTCTAAAAAGCAGATCTCTGTTGTTTGTTAAGAGGGGTGCACTATTGTGAAAACAGCTTCACGTGGTGACATTTTGCTTTCTCCCTCCCCAGAGCAAATTTCATCTTTGCAAACTGTGTAACATTAAGGAGAAGGAAACCGAGAGACAAAGTGACTTAGAGATAATTTCTTTCCCATCTTCCCAATCTTTATTCTGTACTCTCTGAGATTGGTAAAGAGCTATCTTTTACAATAATTTTCTTAGTATTAGAAAAAGTTTAATGTTTAAAGTCCATCATTGTTATTACAGAATTGAAAAGAAACTGCATAGATATTGTGTGTTCTTCAGTACATAATTGTGCTAGAAATAGACAAAATGAATTCACATGATTAAATAGTTGTAGAAAAGTCATGGGAGAACCAACTTAAGTTTCTAAAATGAAATTGTATTGAACCTTTTATTTGCAGTTTAGAAAGCCTTATAATAATAGAAAGACTGACAAAATTTACATATTTTAAAAGATTTTATTTATTTTACAGAATGAGCGAGAGAGAGAGCGCACAAGTGGGGTGGTGGTGGGAAGAGCAGAAGGAGAGGGAAAGAATCTCAAGCAGACTCCCTGCTGAGTGCAGAGCCTGACACGGGGCTTGATCTCACGGCCCTGAGATCATGACCTGAGCTGAAATCAAGAGTCGGATGCTTAATCGACTGGACCATTCAGCTGCCCCATGTCTATTTTTTAATGCCTTATTTTCTTGGAGTTTGACACAGTGGGAAAATGTTGTACTAAAGGATCTGTGTGCATAGGTAATGTTTAGATGTCCCTATGTGGGGACCCCTAGGAAGAGTTTCAAACTCATAAAATTGTACTCATTTGTACTTTTGTGGTCACTTGGTGATGGGCAGCTACAGGCAGGTTGTGCCTCAAAGGAGTGCTTCAAAGGCATGCCACGGAATAGGACAGCTTAGAATAACAGCTGACTGCTGGCTTCCCACGGAGTGCAAAGATAAGGGGTGCTGGAGAGTAGAGGGGGGGCTCCACGTGTTTCTACTCTTTGATTTCTTCAATTACGGGGCAAATATGGGTGCCTGCTCTGCGCTAGGTGCTCAGAAGATCTAGGTCAACACCATAGTTACATAGCTCACAGTCTGGGTCGGGGGGAGAGAAGCATGGAAATTGCCACGATACGTGAAGATAATTCAGAGTTCACATTAGAGAATCATTTTATTTGTTTCATACTTTTTTTTAAATTTTTTTTAAAGATTTTATTTATTTATTTACAGAGAGAGAGCGAGAGCAGGAACACAAGCAGGGGGAGTGGAAGAGGGAGAAGCAGGCTCACTGCTGAGCAGGGAGCCCGATGTGGGGCTCGATCCCAGGACCCTGGGATCATGACCTGAGCCGAAGGCAGCCGCTTAACCGACTGAGCCACCCAGGCGCCCCTGTTTCATACTTTAAATGTTAAGTGTGTGAGTCAACAACTGGCAGGTTTTATCCAAATTATATACTCCATTTGCTAGGTTGTGGCTGTAACTCCTAGATTAACATATAATTGAAAGATAAGCCATGTGGACCATATTTGGGAAATAGGAGTGAGTCTACATAGGTTGTTCTCTATCCAACAGTGTCTTTCAGGGTTGGATTCTAAGACCATCTCTCAATGGATCAGAAGTTAGACATTTTAGTTCAGCTATAAATAAATTCAAGTACAAAACAGTTGATGCAGAGAGGCCACATACTCCTCTTTTGAATGTTGATGCTTTGTTCTGTAAAATCATAAAAGTCAAAGGGGAACTCCGTTTTCTTGGAGGATTTATTTCTCAGGTGATTGTTACCTCTGCTTTGAACAGCTGCTTTGGTTCTAAACAGAGGGACCAAGTGGCAGCTCCCTTCCCTGGCATTTTCCTGTGGAAGAATCGAGCGCACAAGCACAGTACTTGAATACCGTCCCGTGTGGTAAAGACGCTCATGACGGTACGCGGGCTGCTGTGCGGGAGCTCCGTCAGAGGCCGGCTGTGTTTGAACATTTGTAAGGCTGTGGTCACCATTGCTGTGAAGCTGTATAAACTGAAGTGGTTACAAGTGCTCCGAAGTGTGACAGTCTTTCTCCTTCTGACGTAAACACTAGTGTGACTCTTCTGACTCTTCCAAGTTGTTTCTCAGAAACACATTTTTAGTGGGATCGTGGAAGCCTGATGTTTTTTTTTTCTTAAAAAATACTTTTCCATAGTATTTTGTATATTGATGCCGTTATGTAATTATCAATAGGTTTTTCCAGCTACACCTACTAAATGCAGCAAAGTGTAGAATAGATTTTACTTGACAAACTATATTTGAAGAAGTAACTTCAGAGTGACTGTAAGATGAAAAAGAAAGTGAGTGTGTCTCCAGAAGCAGAGCTTTGGCCGTACACGGGGGCCGTGGTCCACAGATCCCTTTCATCAAGGGCCGTCTGCAGAGCTCCTGGATCTTAGACCCAGTTTAAGAACTGATACTCAGAAGACTTCCTTTTCTGTTCTGTTCTTGGTTACCGTTGCGCTCCTGCCCGTCCGTGCGTGCGCCGGTGGCGCACTGTGTGTCACTGTGTGTGTCCCTTTTTGGCTCTTGCACTAGACCAGGGACAACTGCGGTGAAAGGCGCGCTCAGCTCTCCTCCCGGCCCCAGCCTCTAACACGGGCTGTGGGCTCTGCCTAGGAACCGAGTGCATACTGGAAAGAGTAGAATGAACTCTCCTCTTCCCACAGGACGTACCCTAGGCACATTTACATTATATACCCCTCTCCATTCTTAAAATGGGTTGATTTTCAAGAAACAGCACCCACCTGTGTTTTGAACACTGAATGGCATCGCAGTCAAATGACGAAGCCTGTCTTATCTCTCGAGTGGTAGCTTTCTTTTTAGGGCTCTCTGATGGCCTCGCGAGGGCTCTAGATGGCTGTGGCCCGAGGACTTAACTGCTGACTGTCCAGTGCTTGGAATGCAAGAGGCTGAGCAGCGGCTGGTCCTGCTGTCCCATGTGCACGAGGCCGCTGTGTGCCAAGCCCTTCCCTTGAATTCAATTTAAATTATAGTGTTTCACCTGATCAATATTTGCAATACTAGGGGAAATATTTTGGAAACTTGTCAGGATTGGTTTAGATGTTGTACCTCACAAATAAATCAGAGAACCAAATATCTAGCAAGTGTCTTCCAAGTAATTAGCAAAACGGCCAGAATTTATATCATTGAAAACGACTGGATGAGGGTCACCTGGGTGGCTCAGTCGGTTAAGGGGGTCGGCCTTCGGCTCAGGTCATGGTCCCAGAGTCCCAGGATCGCGTCCCACATCAGGCTCCCTGCTCAGCGGGGAACCTGCTTCTCCCTCTGTCCTTTACCCTGCTTGTGCTCTCTCTCTCTCTCTCTCTCAAATAAATAAAATCTTTAAAAAAAAATGGTTTGATGAGTGAACGGAAAGAAAACACCAGTAGCACAAACCTCTGTTTCTTACACGCATGTTTGAAAATTTCAGTTTGTTTCCTCCTTCCCAAGTTACTTTTACTTCTCTGATCTTAAGATACAATTCTGCATGGAGGGGGCATTATAGAAGAGAGACTCATGCCACTCAGGACAGTGAAGGTTTGGTACCTCAGACATATAAAGGCAATATGCCACCACGCTTGAAATCTTTCCTGGGATACTTCCAGGGGCAGGGCTCTGGGCTTTTGTAATTCTCTATTCTAGAAACACTCCATAATCAAAATTGCAAGAATGCTGTATAGACCATGTCTTCAGATCAAGGCAAAAAGTCCCCAGATTTGAAATATTTTTGTGTTTAAACATACGCATTATAATGTAAAGATAAAACCAGAGTGTGCATTATTGTTATTGTGATAATGACTTATGGCCGTGCTTGAGATCTGTACACAGTAGTTCCTAACATACAGCTTACCTCTGAGCTTTTTTTAAATGAAAAATGTCTAGTATACTAATAATTTTAAAGAAAAATAAAATACAAATGTTGCCTTTATAGAGATAGATACAGATATGTATTAGTTTTAAAATGTTCACAGATAGACTTTTTTCTCCCGTGAATATACGTATTTGAAAAACATAACCCTTCTCCTTAGCAAAAGGCGAGGATGCAATATTCTACAATAGCCACTAAGTAGAGGTTGATGGGTTAATTTATAATTTATCTGTGATAATATTTTATACTTTTCCAGGAGGGCTGTGGTTGTTATTAAGTTACATATTGGAAGATAAAATTTTAGTTTGCTGCCTGAAAGAAATAGAACATGTAGTGGTTTAATGCAAATTTGAAATTATTTATATTAAAGTTAAATATCTTAAAAATGAATTGATTAAAGGCATTCTTTCCACTTATAATTTCATTTCTTTAAGTATTCCCGTATGTTTTGTATAATTTTTTTCATTTTGTTATGGTAAAATACACATAACTTAAAATTTACCATCGTAAACCTTTTTAAGTGTATAGTGCAGTGGCCGTAAATATGTTCATTATGTTGTGCAGGAATCACCACCATTCACATCATAAAACTGAAACTCTCTCCCAATGAAAGACTCACTCCCCCTACCTGCTCCCTGCAGCCCTTGGCACGCACCATTCTCCTTTCTGTCTCTGAGATTTTTTTGGCTAAGTACCTCATGTAACTAGAATCATGCAGTGTTTGTCTTACTGGGATTGGCTTGTTTTACTCGGCACCAGGCCCTCGAGGATCATTTGTGTTGTAGCAGGTGCAGTAGACTCGGTAATATTCCATTAGATGGATAGGCCACAGTCTGCCTCTATCCATCCATCCATCCAACCATCCATGGACATTGGGTTGCTTCCACGTGGTCGCTATTGGGGATAATTCTGCTACGAACTTGGAGGTACAAATATCTCTTCGAGACCCTCCTTTCCATTTTGGGGGGGTCTATACCCACAAGTGGAATTTCTGGATCAAATCGTAATTCCGTTTTCAACTTTTGGGGGACCCACCGTACCGTTTCCCACAGCGGCTGCCCCATTTTACCTTCCCACCAGTAGCGCACAGGGGTCCCATTTCTCCACATCCTCTGTTTCCTCCTTTTCTGAGCATTGCCATCCTCATGAGTGTGTGGTGTGAAGTGGGACCTCATTGTGCTTTTGATTTGCTGTTCCCCAATGATTAGTGATCTTGAGCATCTTTTCATGTCTTTTTGGCCATTTATATATCTTTGGAGAAATGTCTATTTGAGTCATTTTCCCATTTTTGAATGTTTTTTTGGTGGTGGTGATGAGTTTCAGGGGTTCTCTTTATATTCTGGATGTTAATCCCTTGTCAGATCTATGATTTGCAGATATTTTCTCCCATTCTTTGGGTTGTCTTTTTACTCTGGATAGTGTCTTTTGATGCACACAATTTAAAAATTTCATGAAGTTCGATTTGTCTGTTCTTTCTCTTGCTGCCTCTGCCTTTGGTGTCACATCCAAGAAATCACTACCAAATTCAGTTTCATGAAGCTTTTGTCCGATGTTTTCTTCTAAGGGTTTTGTTGTCGTAAGACTTACATTTAGGTTTTTGGTACATTTTTAGTTATTTTTATATGTGGTATTAGGGAAGGGTAACTTTATTGTTTTGCATGTGGATACCAGTTTTGCACTGGTATCATTTATTTATTGAATTTATTGAAAGACTCTTTTCTCCGGTGGAAGGTCTTGGCACCCTCATCAAAAATTATTTTAACCATCTATGCAAGTGTTTGTTTCTGGGCTCTTCATTTTATTCCACTGGTCTGTATGTTTGTCTTTATGCCAGCACCACACCATTCTGATTACTGTAGATTTGTAGTAAATTTTAAAATCAAGTATGATTCTTTTTTTTTTTTAAGATTTTATTTATTTGAGAGAGAGAATGAGATAGAGCAGGAGAGGGGGGAGGGTCAGAGGGAGAAGCAGACTCCCCGCTGAGCGGGGAGCCCCATACGGGACTCGATCCCGGGACTCCAGGATCATGACCTGAGTCGAAGGCAGTCGCCCAACCAACTGAGCCACCCAGGCGCCCAAAATCAAGTATGATTCTTCCAGTTTTGTTCTTTTGTTCCTCCAAGATTGTTTTAGATGTTGGGATCCCTTGCAATTCCATATGAATTTTAAGAGGGTTTTTCTATTTCTGCAGAAAATGTCATTGGGATTTTGATAAAGGATTGCATTGAATCTGTAGGTCACTCTGGGTATTCTTGACATTGTAACAATATTAAGTCTTCCAATCCATGAATATGGGATGTGTTTCCATTTATTTATGTCTTCTTTACTTTCATCAGTTTTGCAGTTTTTATTGTACAAGTCTTTCAAGTTAATTCCTAAATATTTTATTATTTTTGAAGGTAGGTGGAATTGTTCTTATAATTTCCTTTTCAGATTGTTCATTGGTAGTGTGTAGAAATGCAACTGATTTTTTTTTTAAGATTTATTCATTTATTTTGGGGGGGGTGCAGAAGGAGAGGGAGAGAGAGTCTCAAGCAGACTCCACCCTGAGCCCAGGGCCAGACACAGGGCTTGATCCCACTACCCTGAGATCATGACCTGAGCTGAAACCAAGAGTTGGACACTTAACTGATGCTTAACTACCCCGCCTAGGCGCCCCTGAAATGCAGCTATTTGTATGTTGACTGTGTGGCCTGCTGCTTTGCTGAATTCATTTGTTAGGTCAATCTTCTTGTGGAATCTTCAGTGTTTTTTACATACAAGATCATATCTGCAAACAAGTAATATTACTTATTCCTTCCCAATAACGTGGCTTTTATTTCTTTTTCTTTCATAATTGCTGTAGCTAGAACTTCCAGTACTATGTTCTAAGCTGAATAGACATAGTGAAAGTGGACATCCTGACCAAAAAAAAAGGTTTCAGTCTTTCACCATCTGGTATGGTGCTCACTGTGGGCTTTTCATGTATGGCTTGTATTATGTTGATGTAGTTCCCCCCCCCCAGTTTTGTTTTTAAGGTTTTATTTAAATTATTTGACAGAGCGAGCATAAGCAGGGGGAGGGGCAGTGGGAGAGGGAGCAGCAGGCTCCCCGCTGAGCAGGGAGCCCAATGTAGGACTCGATCCCAGGACCCTGGGATCATGACCTGAGCTGAAGGCAGGCGCTTAACCTACTGAGCCACCCAGACCCCCCTGTAGTTCCCTTCTTTTCCTAGTTTCATTGAATGCTTTTGCTTTTTTTCCCTCAATCACAAAAGCGTATTGAATATTTGCATTTTCTGCATCAGTTGAGATGATCATGTGGATTTTTTTCTTCATTCTGTTAATATAATGTATTACATCGATTGGCTTACATGTTGAACCAACCTTGCATTTTGCTTGGTCATCGTGTATAATCCTTTTAATGTTTTGCTAAATTCTATTCACTAGTATTACAAGATTTTTGTTTGCATCAGTGATCATCAAGAATGTTGATCTTTATTTTTCTTGTCATATTTGTGTCTGGCTTTGGTATCAGGGTTGTGCTGGGTTTATAGAGTGAGTTAGGAGATGTCCCTTCTCTAATTTTTTGAAAGTTTGAGAAGGATTGATGTTAGTCTTTCTTTGCATTTTTGGTAGATTTCACCAGTGAAGTCATTGGACCCAGGGCTTTTCTCTGTCAGATTTTTTATTATTGATTCAGTCTCTTAGCTAGATATATAGGTCTATTCAGATTTTCTATTTCTTCATGATTACTCTTAGTAGGTTTTGTGTTTCTAGAAATTCATCCATTCATCCAATTTCTTGCCACATGGGTACTAATGTATTCTCTTTTAATCCTTTTTATTTCCGTTGAAGTGTAATATTTTCCCACTTTGGTTTCGGAATTTAGTAATTTGAGTCTTCTTTTTTGTTTTTTTCTCAGTCCAACTAGCTACAGGTTTGCCAGTTTTGTTGATGTTTTCAAAGAATGAACTTTTGCTTTCATTCACTTTTAAAATTGTTTTTCTGTTCTTTATTTCATTTATCTTTGCTCTAATCTTTATTTTTTCCTTCCTTCAGCTGGCTTTAGGTTTAGTTTAGTCTTCTTTTTCTAGTTCCATAGTTGTAAAGTTACGTCATCGATTTGAGATCTTTCCTCTTTTTTAATATAAGCATATATTATAGCTTTAAATTTCCCCCTTAGCACCACTTATGTTGCACCTCCCAAGTTTTTTATCATTTGTCTCTAAGTATCTTTTAATTTCCTTTGTGATTTCTTTGTAATCCATTGGTTGTTTAAAAGTTGTTGAATTTCCACAGTTCTGTGAATTTTCTGTTATTGATTTCTATCTTTATCTCATTGTGGTTGGAGTAGATACTTTGTATGATGATCTGTTGGAGCTTAATTTGTAACATAAGGTCTGTCCTGGGAAATGTCCCATGTGCACTTGAGAAGAATGTGTATGCTGTTTTTGGGTGGAATGTTCTGCATGTCTGTTAGATCTAGTTGGCTTATTTTGCCAAGTTTTCTCTTTACTTACTTCTGTCTGGTTGTTCTAGCCATAATTGTGAGTGGAATATTAAGGTCTCTATTACTCTTGAGCTATTTCTCCCTTAAGTTCTATCAGTTTTTGCTTCATATATTTTTACAGGTTTTCATTAGATGCACAGTTGTTTATAATCGTATCTTCCTGCCTTATTGAACGTTTAATTAATATATAATGTCTCTCATAACCTTTTTTGGTTTCACATTTAATTTGCTGATATTAGTGTAGCCACACCTGCTCACTTTTGCTTACTATTCTCATGGAATAGCTCTTCCTGTACTTTCACTTGCAACTTCTTTGTGTCTTTGGATCTAAAGTGAGTCTCAGCATATAGACAGTATATAGTTGGATCATGTATTTTTATCCATTGTGCCAATCTGTCTTTTGATGGTTGAGTTTAATCCATTGATACTTGAAGTAATTACTGAAAAGAAGGGACTTAACTTCTGTCATTGTTCAATTTTTTGTGTGCCTTATATATATATATTTTTTGTCCCTCATTTCCTACATTACTGTCTTCTATTGTGTTTAGTTGGTGTTTGTAGGGAAATGTTTAAATTTCTCGTTTCCTTTTGTGCATATTCTATAGCTGTTTTCTTTGTGGTTACCATGGGAATTACATTTAACATTCTGAAGATATAACACTCTAATTTGAATTTATACCAACTTAAGTTCAATAACATACAAAGGCTGTGCTCCTTTATAGCTCTGTCCCCACCCCTTTTGTTTGCTGATTTCACACAATTACATCTTTATACGGTCTGTGACTAAAAATGTAAACGAATAGTTCTTTTAAATGCACCCAGCCTCTTCATGTAGAAAACAAGATTTGGAGTTACAAACCAAAATTACAACAATACTAGGTTTTATGTATTATTCTTTTAAGTCATGTAGAGAACAAAAAGTGCAGTTACAAACCATTGCTACAACAATATTTGCCTTTATAATTGCCTGTATTCTCACCGTTCTTGAGATCTTTATTTCCCCATGTAGTTTCGAGTTATTGTACCCTCTTCTTTTACCTGCAGGACTCCCTTGAACAGTTCTTGCAGGAAACGTCTAGTGGGACACATACTCTCTAAGCTTTTGTTTGTCTGGGAATATCTTGACTTTACCCATATTTTTGAAGGACAGTTTGCTGGATATGGGATTCTTGGCTGACATGGGTGTGTGTTTGTTTGAGCACTTTGTATCAGCACACTGCCTTCTGGTCTCCACTATTTCTAATGAAAAATCTGCATAGAACCTTATTGGGAATTCCTTGTATGTGATGGTTTGCTTCTTTCATACTGCTTTCAAGATTCTCTTTTTGTCTTTTTTTTTAAAGATTTATTTATTTAATTTTTTAAAATTTTATTTTATTTTATTATGTTATGTTAGTCACCATGCAGTACATCATTAGTTTTTGAGGTAGTGATCCACGATTCATTGTTTTCGTATAACACCCAGTGCTCCATGCAGTACGTGCCCTCCTTAATACCCATCACCGGGCTAACCCATCCCCCCTCCCCCCTCCCCTCTAGAACCTCAGTTTGTTTCTCAGAGTCCATCGTCTCTCATGGTTCGTCTCTCCCTCTGATTCCCCCCCTTCATTCTTCCCTTCCTTCTCCTAACGTCCTCCCTGCTATTCCTTACGTTTCACAAATAAGTGAGACCATATGATAATTGACTTTCTCTGCTTGACTTATTTCACATAGCGTAATCTCCTCCAGTCCCATCCAAGTTGATGTAAAAGTTGGGTATTCATCCTTTGTGATGGCTGAGTAATATTCCATTGTATATAAGGACCACATCTTCTTTATCCATTGATCTGTTGAAGGGCATCTCAGCTCTTTCCACAGTTTGGCTATTGTGGACATGGCTGCTATGAACATTGGGGTGCATATGGCCCTTCTTTTCACTACATCTGTGTCTTTGGGGTAAATACCCAGAAGTGCAATTGCTGGGTCATAGGGTAGCTAATGTGAGACGGGAATCCATCAAAATCCTAGAGGAGAACATAGGCAGTAACCTCTTTGCCATTGGCCACGCAACTTCTTTCAAGATACATCTCCAAAGGCTAGTGAAACAGAAGCAAAAATGAACTATTGGGACTTCATCAAGATAAAAAGCTTCTGCACAGCAAAGGAAACAGTCAACAAAACAAAGAGGCAACCCACAGAATGGGAGAAGATATTTGCAAATGACACTACAGACAAAGCGCTGATTTCCAAGATCTATAAAGAACTTCTCAAACTTGACACCCAAAAAACAAATAAGTCAAAAAAATGGGCAATAGACATGAACAGACACTTCTCTGAAGAAGACATACAAATGGCTAACAGACCCATGAAAAAATGGTCATCATCATTAGCCATCAGGGAAATTCAAGTCAAAACCACATTGAGATACCACCTTACACCAGTTAGAATGGCAAACATGGACAAGGCAAGAAACAACAAATGTTGGAGAGGTTGTGGAGACAGGGAACCCTCTTACACTGTGGGTGGGAATGCAAGTTGGTACAGCCAGTTTGGAAAACAGTGTGGAGGTGCCTCAAAAAATTAAAAATAGTGCTGACCTATTTATTTATTTTCGAGAAAGAGATAGAGAATACGTGGCGGGGAGGGACGGAGGGAGAATGAGAGTCTCAAGCAGACTCTGCGCCGATCGTGGAGTCCAGTGTGGGGGTCAATCTCACAACCCTGAGGTCATGACCTAAGCCGAAACAAAAGTCAGACACCTAATGACTGAGCCACCTGGGCGCCCTTGTCTTTGTCTTTTAAAACTTTTATGATAATGTGTCTCTATGTGGGTCTCTTTGAGTTCATCTTCCTTGGATTTGCTTGAGCTTCTTCACTGTTTACATGCATGTCTTTCATCAGATTTGGGGTGTTTTCATCCATTACTTCTTCACATATTCTCTCTGCCCTTTTCATTCTGTCTTCCACTTCTGGGACTCCCACAATACCTATATTGGTTTGTACCTTGGTGTCCTGCACTCCCTCAGACCTTTTTAATTTTCCTCCACCTGTTTTCATTCTGTTTCCCAGACTTGGTCATTTCCGTTGTTCCGTGTTCAGGTTTGCTGATTCTTCTGCGTGGTTAGATCTGCCTTGAATCTCTTTAGGGGAATTTTCATTTCAGTCGTCGTACTTTTCAGCTCTTGACTTTCTTCTGCTTTCTGTTGAGGTTTTCTGTCTCTTCATATTTACGTTTCGTTCACACATTGTTTTCTTGGCATTCTCCACATCTTCATTTCTTTAAACATCCTTAATACTTTCCTTTTAAAGTCTTTGTCTCGTATATCTGACATCAGGTCTTTTTCAGGGGTTGTTTCTGTTGATTTACAATGTTCCTTTAAATGGGCCATACTAGGCGCCTGGGTGGCCCAGTTGGTTAAGCGACTGCCTTCAGCTCAGGTCATGATCCCAGAGTCCCTGGATCGAGTCCCACATGTGGCTCCCTGCTCAGTGGGGAGTCTGCTTCTCCCTCTGACCCTCTCTTCTCTCATGCTCTTTCTCACTCTCTCAAATAAATAAAATCTTAAAAAAAAAAAATAAATGGGCCATACTTTTTTTGTTGTTGTTTTGTTTTTAATGCCTTGTTATTGAACACTTTGTTTTTAGTGTAATGATGTACCTCTGGAAGTCCATTCTCGCCCTTCGTCCGGGCTTGCTGGGGTTTTAGTCATTATATTTATTTGTTGATTTACTTATTTTTTATGATTATAGACTGTCTCTGTGCTGGGTTATCAGTCTGAGGTGTACATTTAATGTCTTTTCAGGTCTTTTCTGAGCTTTTTCTTGGGCACCCACAGTCACTTTGTGTTTTTTTCCATATATGCAGTTGTTTTAGAATGTTCTAGTGTTTAATGTCTGGCTCCCAGAAGGGGGACAAGGGGGCCCTCGCCCTTCCAATGCCCTTGGAGTCACTGGAGCTGGAGGGCCGACAGCGAGGGCCGCCAGGCTCTGTGTCTGCACCTGTGTGATCAGAAGCAGCCGGCAGTGGTCAGAGCTTAGACTCCTGCTCTTTGGAGGACGGGGTGCCTCTTGCCCACCTGGCGTCTGCAGGCTGCCCCAGAAACACGTGCACAGCTGCCTGCCGCATGGCTGGGTAGCTGCTCTGTGCTGGGAGCTAGAAGAGACCAAAACTGACTACTTCTCCTGGACAGCTGCAAGCCTTCAGCCGACTCCACAGTCCCCAAATAGTCCCATCAGACAGATTCTGCCATGTGGTCATTGCCCGGTGGGCAGAGATTCCTGGTGCTCCCTGCTCTGCCCTCTTCCCAGGAGCCTCTGTCTAAATTCCCATTTTTCACCTTTATTCTGCAGTGCCATTTCACTGCTCATTCACTGAATCCAGCTTGTATGTTTGTTTTATCACTGCAGATATCTGAAGTAAAAAAAGTTGCTAACTTGCCATTTTTCCCCTTCTCTGTGAACAGGAAGACTGCCACCCACCCATTCATGAGAGTCTCAGCCTAGAAAATACACTGCGGGCGAGCACCATTGTTGCATCAGGTATGAAACAAGTTCTCTTGTTAGTGTCAGCTCTCACATTTGGTGGTGCTTTTGTGCTGCAGTGACTCTGTGCAGTATCTCTGAAAATAACCACCTTGTACCACCCAGGGACCTTACGGATCATTCCCTGTAGTTGGCGGGTGTGGGGCAGGACCTGAGGGGCTGAGTGCTAAGCAAGCGCTGGCTGTGGGCTGTGCGCTGCAAGGAGCAAGGCCTCCGTGGAGCAGGGCAGCGGCATTTCGTGGGTTCTGATCCCTCTTCTCGCCAGACTTGTCAATGTCCCTTACTGGGAGGTGGCCTAGCGCAACCGGGGAAGGAAGGGGTGGTATTTGGGGGTTTTCCCACTCCTCAGTCACCCAGTAGAATTTGGAAGAGATCACTGTGGTGGGTTTGTCTGTCAGGGAGAAAAGTATTAGATGAGATAGGGGGCCTGGGGAGATATTTCCTGTTTGGCCTTTGGGGACCAGAGTAAAGCGTCTTAATTTTCTTCTGAGTGAAATTGGAGGATGTTGGAGTATTTCTAGTGGCTGAACAGGGAGGTCACCTAAATATACATTTTGGGAAGTAAATTTCTCTGGGAGGTATTGAAATCTAAATGATGGTCAGCTTTTCAGAAAGTAGTTGACTTGCTAATGATAAACAGGAGTGAATCTTAGCAGCAGGGAGCGTGAAGGCTGCTGGTGGGGGTAGGAAGGCTAGGGGATGTTCAGAGTAGGGCTGTCTGTCTTCTTAATCTGTGGCCCAGCGCCCATAGAGCCTGGTTGCTCTTCTGGTGGTTTTGTAAGAATCCCTCTGCAGAGACCAGGCGCTGTTGAATGCACTGTCCTCGGGAGCGCGCATGGGCAAGGACTACTTTAATAAAGTGAGGCGGGTGCTTTACGCTCTGCTGAGTACCACAGGGAAGTATAGGGTGCCCCCAAAACAAAGAAGCCAAAATCCTTACCTGATCAGAGTTTGAAGGAAGAGCAAACAGGTGCGTGAGGTCAAGGGGTGGAAAGGTGTGGGGAGGATTCGTGAGCACACCAGCAGCTACGTAAGGGCGTCTTGAGCTGCAGGCTGACGAGGATGGTGCCGGGGCCTGGTGTCTGGGGCTCGGGGAAAGGCCGGGCAGTTCTGTGCGCGTGCGCCGTGGGGGCCTGTGTGCACAGCAGTGTGTCAGTCAGGCTCCTGTAGGGGTCCACGTGTGCACCTTCTAGGGAATAGAGGAGGAGAGGGGCCTTAGGTTTATACTAATGTTTCCTATGTTTAATAAAAATCTGAGGGCAACTAGGACAATTTTAATAGAAATTGAGGTCTTTCATGATTTTTGTACTGATGATCTTTTAAATTTCTCAAACTAAAGAGAAAGAGAAGTCAGGATAGCACACCAAGGAGGGGTGGGGAGCAGGCCAGGTCTCGGGCTGTGTAGACCCCAGGACGGGGAGACTGGCTGTGCCCGGGGGGTCACTGGAGAGGGCACTGCGGCCAGGAGGAGTCTCCGAATCTTGAGCTCACGCGTCCTCCACGCTGCCGATCTTTGCTGACCTTGCTGACAGCTGCGCCCTGGCTCGGTGTGGTGCTGCACAGCCGCATCGCGCCGGCCCCCATTGTTCGCTCGGTCACACAGCCAGGCTGTCCCAGGGTCGGGATTGGAATCCATCCTCGACAGCTGTCACCCTTCAGCCTTTAGCGTTTAATAGCTGATAGGAAAATATTTAAAACATAGCACATATGAGCTGATACTTGGTCACTGATTTCACATTTTCCCCATGTCTAGAGCTGTATTCTGTTTTGTTTCCATCATACTGAAGATGCTTTTTAAAAAAAAAAAAAATACGTTTTATTTGCTCTTTTGTTCCCTGTGTATTAGAATGTTGCTACTGACCCTAGCGCTATCGATCTGTGGCCTTTCTTCTCACAGAGGCAGAAGCCCCCGAGCAGAAGGCCTATGTGATGCGCCCGGTAACCCCCGTACATACGTTTCCTCTCCAGGCGACCTTGGCACGTGGAAGCTCCTGGTTGCACACGTGGGCAGAACAGACACAAATCTAGGCGTCACATATGCTTGCCACATTGAGGACTGTTTCTCATTCTCTCATGGGTTGAATTCAGTGCACCCGGGCTTTTTATCTTCCAGGAAAGTATTTATGCTGCTCAAAAACCATCCGTTCAAAAAAACTTAAGTCTTAAGACGCCTCTTAAGTTTCATTTGTGTTTGGACATTTTAAAAACGCAAGCTCTTTTCATTAATTTTAAATATTTTAACACATACTTACCTTTATTTAAAAACCTTAATAATGTGAGCAATTACTAGACTCTATATATTATGAAACTGCTGTATCCTGAGCAATGTTTGAAAGACCTTGGGTTTCCAGGAGTAATTTAAGGGCTCATATCTTCTTTATACTTGATTATAAGTTGAGAAAGAATTGTTTTAAATCTTACTTTTTAAATATGTGTCCACTGAATTCAGGTTGCCTCCTAGGTGAAGTGAACTTGGGCCTTCCTCCGTCATCCTGGGGTTCTGAGTGCATGGGAATGAGGGCTCACGTTAACACCACAGAGGATCCGAGGGCCAAGGGTCCCTGAAAAGGGACAAACACAACTGCTTGTGGTGCCCTCCATCTTCTTCCCCTTGTCTGTCAGTGAACGCCATTCGCAGAGCAGAGTCAGTGTCCCAGAGAGCTGCCACGTTGCAAGTGATAAGTGGACAAGAGAGTGTTCTGAAATTAAACTGCCAAGAGCCTGGAAGCAGGGATGTGCCCTAGAGCAGGGCTGCTGGGCATGTGTGCCAACGGGGGTCCAGGGTGACCCCTCTAGAGCGGGGGCTTGTGTGCCGATGGCAGTGACCCCCCCAGAGCAGGGCTGCTGGGCGTGTGTGCCAACGGGGGTCCAGGGTGACCCCTTTAGAGCAGGGGCGTGTGTGCTGACAATGGTGACCCCCCCCCGGGGCAGGGCTGCTGGGTGTATGTGGTGACGGGGGTCCACGGTGACCCCTCTGGAGCGGGGGCCTTTGTGCCGACGGCGGTGACCCCCCCAGAGCAGGGCTGCTGGGCGTGTGTGCCAACGGGGGTCTAGGGTGACCCCTCCCTGTAGAGGGGGGCCTGTACGTAGACAGGGGTCCAGGGCTGGTACTGATTGTGATAAATACAGAAAATGAGAGTAAACACTTGGATACTTTTATAGCAGTTTGATGAAATAATTTAGGTTGAAAAAATTGGAACATAGATATTCTTTTTCGTTTTTGTGTGGTTTCATTTCTCTTGGTAATTTTTGGCATGATATTTTATGAGACTAGTCCTCGTGCCAGATTAGAAACTTAAAATCACACTGTCCCTTTAGTGGGCATGGTGTGTGAGGCTCCTGTGGCAGAGCGGTTGCCTGATGGGCCTCGGGAAAGCAGGAGAAGCTGCCCCACTGCAGTCCCCTGAGGGACACGACCCGCGAGCTGTGGTGCAGGAGGGCAGTGGGGGTCACGGAGGACACAGCGGCGCCGCACGCTGCTGCTGCTTGCACCTCGGGTCTCGGGACTGGGCAGTCCTGGCCGCTGGGAAGTGGGTGCAGCTGCCCTGCTGTCCCCGGACGCATGGCACGCTCACTGGGCGGGGCCCAGACCTGGTGCAGGTCGCAGTGTCCGCCTGTGTCCCTGGCTCGGTCTCGCTGTGTTGCTGTCCTGAGGCAAATCCGTAGTCTTTGCTGGCCGCCTTTGTGCTCCCCCTCTGTTGCAGGCACACGAAAACTCTGCAGTGGGTGGGCCGCCCACGCTCGGGGTTTTGTTGAGACTGGCACGAGGAAAGCACTTCTGCATGGGAGCCAGCAGGTGCCTAAGTGACAGTCAGGAACTACTTCGGATGGTTGAGCATTCTCGAGGTCTGTCCATGTGTCTGTCTGTCTCTGACACGTTCTCTCTGTCAGACTTTCTGATGAATGTGCTCTGTTGTGTTCCCTCTCTGGTCTTGTTTCCAAAATGAACAGGTGACCACTTTGCCATATGTATCTATATATATGTATCTATAGATAGATTTGCCCTACATACAGGGTTTGGTCAACCTTTCAGCCTGTACTAGTCCATAAGTAGGTGCCCTTTGTCAAAAAGAATGGAGAGTACTGCAAATACTCCATACTGACTTCACTAATTTTAGTAGTTAAAAAGCATGACCGACTTGGAAAAAAATGCATTATTCTAATTCCTTTTCAGTGAGAATGGGATGAGATAATGCATGGGAGAGCCTTTACCAGACTTCAGTAGATTATACAAGGAAAACCATGGGAGGAATTCTGTTAAATACTCTTTATGTACATTATATTTAACCTGCGGTACTGATTAAATATGCTATCTATGTGTATCTGTATGCATTACGTTTTCTTAGTCTTGTCATTTCTCAGATTGCATTTTGGATACTTTTAAGTGCAATACCAGCCTAGAATCAACATTACTAATAGTTTGTCTGGATTTTAGGACAGTGTTTTCTAGCCTAATTAATTTTTAAGTCTTTTCTGAGACTCTTTGTTCTGCTAATATTAAAAATAATTTTGCAGTTTGTCTTCTGTTTTTGTACTTTTTTCACATTAGTGAGCTCATTTCACATGAGACACTCCTATATTTTAAGTTTAATTGGCAAAATAGGAAGAAACTACCGACGCAGTCGGATTGAATGTACTGTTTGACCCAAGAGCTGTGTGTGTTTGGGGTGGGGTCCTCTACGGCACTGGCTCATTACGTAATCTGTGCTTTCCTGAGCACTAAGTGCAGGCCTGCCATCTGCAGCTCTGCTGGGCACTGCTCTACAGAGGTCGCATCTGTGCAGTTTGGGCTGCCCTCTGTGCTGGAGGGGCTGCTCTGCTTTCAAGGGGCTCAGGAAATTCAACCACACAGCTCTGCAAGCGGCTCACAATTAAAACAGGGGGAAGAAAGGAAATGCTTATTTTGAAAGAAACTTGTAACCTCTGCAGATGTGACCACTGAGCAGCCCTCTAGCACCTCCCTGTCTTCCTGAACATTCCATGGAGGAAACCGTTCATTATCTAATGCATATAATTTGCAGCTCTCTGTTCATATAAATCCAAGAGATCACTAGGATCACATTTATTCCCTGGGTCCTGACTTACAACGCGCTAAATTTCACACGTTACATTAATGTGACATCAAAGAGTTTTTGTACAATTATTATAGTGAATTCTGCAGTGCTGTTGGTCTCAGTGGGTATTTATGGACGTGATTTTCTTTCTTTAATCATTTCTCATCCTCAGAATTTACGAAAACTAGGAATATAGATTATGCATAGCTACAGTTTAGAAACAGACCTGTTCTGTGGTTTTTAATTTAATATTACAGAGGTGAGTGCCTCTGAGCCTTTGTAATCCAATGGTTGTTCTAGGGGTATTTTAGTATTCTTTTACCTTAAGTTTGATAGGCATACACACTTAGAAAACCAACCTTTGAGGAGACATGAGTAAAAAAGGCTAATAACATCTAAATTCAACATCAAATGTTATTTATGTAATTGTCTCTTACTGTTTTAATTGTATAGGTGCTAAAATGTCAGCGGAGGCTCTTATACCTAGTAGTACTCAAGTCTCGCTCAGGGAAGGTGGTTCAGCTGGTGCGGTCTTGGTTTGAAGGTCCCATGATGCATCTGACCACTTGAGAACACAGCCTCTCTTCACTTACCTGTGGTGTTTGCACACGTGAACCGAGTGATGTCACCCTTTCTCTTGACAGGGAAAAGATTATCAGTACATTTTCTAATGTTGTTGTATATAGGTAAATTTGTATAGCTTAAAAAATCAGTTGAGTTCCTCAAAGCTTATTTTGAAAGTTGAGATTAGACTTTCTTGCCCTCCCAAATCAAATGTGCTGTTAGATAAATTTATATAAAATTAAGTAGTGAATAATATTTTCCATCAAGACAATTGATTAGAAAGTGTTCTCTCTGTGCTTCCCCTTTGAGGCATCTCTGTAAGGACCACTTTCGTGTTTTTGCAGGTACTGTAATAGGTGTTGTCATTTATACTGGAAAAGAGACTCGAAGTGTAATGAACACATCCAATCCACAAAATAAGGTAGGCTAGATTAAGGAGCAGCTGCTTTAATGACTTGATTTTCCCTTTCAGTAAGAAAGTACATGCAGTCCTGAAGAGCTTGTTCATTTTAGCTTAATATAAATAACCTAAAAACAGACTTTCAAAAATGTTGGTGTTTTCAGATGTGAATTCTCTGTATTTATGTAACAGCACGCTCAGACTGAAGAACTTTCTTTTCAGTTTATTTTACAGTTTGCGTTCTTTTTTTTATGTCGATGGCTCATTTTTAAAATAGAATCTACATTAGTATGTTACAGTATTTGATAGTGCGACACTGTTGAACTCATTTAAGTTATTTTCATTTCATAGCATGTTGAAAACAGGTTTTAGTTTTAAAGACTGCTTGATTATATTCCTAAATTGATCATCTTTCTGTTATACTTCTGAAATTGTTTAGGTAGGCAGCATGTGTATGCAAGTTACATAGGAACCAAAAAAAAGTTAGTTTGATATCTCAGTTGCTATTATTTGGTTAATACATTTTGTATGGTCAAGTCACAGAATTTGCCGATGTCCACTTTATGAGAAGCTCTTTTTAACTGTGCATTTTACTCCTTTTTATTTGAAATATAATCTGAGGTGTATCTGAGTAGAACAAAAAAAGTGCTGTCGTGGATTCATACCTTGCTTTCTGAGTAATCAATAGAAAAGGTTGTCTTTTGTAGGAATTTTTATTGCAAAGCAATAGAAATGAAATAATTCTTTGAAAAGATATTTTTAAGGACAAGATGTATTCCATTTTTTCAGCTAAATATTGTTTTAAAAAATAACCCTTCCAACATTAGGAAAGCGTTCCTTACCCTTTGAATGTCCGTGCCTATTTGCAGTGCTTCAGAGTGGTTCTGACACGTTTGCTGGCTGGCAAGTGTCCTCGCCCCCGCCGGGCCACACGGGTCATCCCAGGGAGCTCGATGAAGTAGTGTTCATTAGGACTCCAAATGTCTGTGTGTGACACATTCATATTAGTTTAAATTCTGATTGTGATAACATGGAAAATTATCCCTGTTGATGTCTGTTACAAAACTTGCGCTCATTTGAGGAAATTGAATATACTTCAAGTCCTTATTTTTTCAGTAGAGTTAAATCTATTTAAAAATAAATTATTAAATTATTGACAGATTACATGCATATTTGTGTATGTTTTCTGTGAAGTATAGCAATATTTTTTTTTCTTTAGTAAGCAAAACTAGAATGTTCTACCTGTGCATATACAAGTTCTAGGGTATGTTTTGTTTCTTAATCATTTCTAATCGTTTTACTTTTAGGATGACTTTGAGGGTCAATTTTATTTTCAATAGTAAGCTTTAAAATCTGAAAAGTGATCCTGTCATGGAATACAACTCCTGTTTCCTCCCAGCTTACTCTTTGGGGTGGCTTCTTTTCTGTTCCCTCCTGTTGTCTGTCCTCACCTCACTGCTCTGCACACACCTTTGGTTTTGGCTCCATGCTCTTCCCCTTGGGCGTGGACACAGAAGCCGTCGGGTGACCTTTCCCAGGTGTATACCGGAGGTGAAGAACTCCGGCCTGGGGCTTTGCTGCCCGGTCAGCGTCTGAGCATTGCCACTAGCCAGCTCTGTGACCCTGGGCAGATGGCTTAATTCTGTGTCTTACCGCTCAGTACACATTACCCACCATGACTGTCTTCCTCGACAGGGAAGTGTGCATTGGGAATGAGTGCCCAGAAATACTCAGTGCGCCCCTAGCTGTGCGGGCACCCCACCCCACGCTGTCCCGCCAGGGGGCCCGGAGACCTGCTCCTTGCCCATGTCGGCAGCCGTCCTTCCGCTCCCCTCCTCTTCCTCCGTCCCTCCTTTAAAACCAAACAAAACCTCTAAATGTCCTTGGTGCTAACACAGCACACCTCTAATAGGAAGAGCATCTCTGACTTTTTGCAGAACTGGATTCAGAACCCTGCTCTGCCACGTGTCAGCCTCACAGGTGGAGCAAACGTGCTCTTCCATGGCCGGCACCTTCCTGGTGCTCCATCAGCTCCAGGTGGAAGTCTTTGTACCTGTGATGGCTGAGGCCCAGGCAGAGCGCCAACACATGGCAGGTGCTGTTTGAAGCACCCGGTACGTAACGTCGTGAATCTGCGTGACCACCCTCGGAGGAAATGGTGGCAGCTGGTTTTGGAGCGGGGACGTTGTGGTGCAGTCACCGTGGTGCTTCTCCCTGAAAGCGCTGCGGGTCAGAATGCGTCAGCTTGAGAGGAAGCGC
This sequence comes from Eumetopias jubatus, assembly GCF_037043125.1. Taxonomy (NCBI): domain Eukaryota; kingdom Metazoa; phylum Chordata; class Mammalia; order Carnivora; family Otariidae; genus Eumetopias; species Eumetopias jubatus. The sequence goes on along the minus strand of NW_028274912.1, from coordinate 197,574 downwards.
TTTTGTAAATTAAGGAATGCTCCTAGGAGAAGAATAAAATCTCTAAATTTGCGTATGTTATTAAATATTTCTAAGTGTCAAATGCCAGATTTATAAGAAAAAAATTCAGGAAACATGAGCATGCTACAGTGGGCAAAAAGTAACGGATGTAATTTATCTAGGGGAAGGACTGATACATGTTGAATGAAAAGATGATGGGATCTATTCAGATCCCTAAAGAGAGAAAGGAAGACATCATGTAAAGATGACCTCTCAGTGTTCTTGCAGTGGCTTACTAAACCAGCCAACGTTTGGCCTTCAGAGAAGGCCACCCGAAACACAAAGGAAACATCTCAGAGGGAAGTCAGACCATTTCCGAGTTTCTCTTCTTTAGGGAAGCGCACTGTTCCTCAGACTCCGTTCTGTGTGCACGCAGGGCAGTGACAGACACAGTGCTCCGGTGAGATTTCGCTGTGGTGCTCACGACAGCAGAGTAATTGGGGCTGGAAATACGTACTTACGAAAGAGTCCTGTCTCTGAGTCATGCTGTGACACACATGGCCCTGAAAACCACAGTGGCTTACTACAGCAAAGACCGCTTTCCTCCTCAGTATGGGTCTGACACGTTGGCAGGTGCTCTGCTCATCGTGGTCCCTCGGGGAGCCCTCCTGGACACGTGCTTCCAGGACCACTGGGGACGAAGACACAGACGGGGCGGGTTACATACCAAGTGGCTCAGGTCACCTTTCCTTGGCCAGAGCAAGGAATGGCCCTCACAAAAGGTGAGTGGGTCACGGGGGTAGAGGCCAACCCCCAGTGCAGAAGGAGAGGAAGGGGACTACTTAATAACTTAGGACCACTGGCTACCCCAGCGTGGTCCTAGAGGAGCGCTCCCAGGCCTTTTATGTACAGTAAGAGCCAGAACGAGACAGGAACCTCGTCAAACCTCCTAGTGCTGGCAGTGAAGGGTTGAAGTGGCAGAAGAGCGGCCAGGGAGGAAGAGGCTGAAGGAGGAAGGCACTCGTAGCACTGGGTGGAGGTCCACAGCGTGCCGGCGCTCTGGAGGTTGTTGGGGAGAAAAATGAAAAGAGACGAGTAGATTTAGCAACAGGAGAATCATTGTCTTTGATTTGTTCCGGGGGAATCAGATGCAAAGGCAGCAGGAAGGTCGGGGATGAGGGGAAGGACAGCGGGGCCGAGGGTTGGGAGGGAGCCCGAAGCACCAGGACAGCAGCAGGGATGCGGGCAGAGGGCTTTATTGATTTTGTTTGTTTCTGGTTGAGAAAATTGTAAAATTATTCATGCTTTCCATAAAAGAAGAGAGGGCCCTAGTTTATAAAGGAGAAGCTGCCGTCTATGGAAGAATGCGTTCCACGGTCATCCCGCAGTCACTTCAGATCACCGAAGAGAAGATTCTGTGGTCACTGGGGGAAGAGCTGCTGTGTGCAGTAGGGCGTGGCTCCATGGCTCTGGACACATGTGGACGGTCCTCAGTCCGTCAGCCGGTGTGTCCTTGCTATCGCTCCGTAGTGCCTTTATTCCCTGCCTTCCCGTAGCGTGCGGAGGAGGGACCTGCTCATTTGTGAAACGTCTGTGCGCTTCTGGGATGGAGGCACTGCGGGAAGAGAGCAGTGCTGACAGGTGGGGGAGAAGCCAGTGATAACAGTCATTCAGGTGGGGAGAGGGATGCACAACATGGCCGGAGTTGGAGAGGATTCGCCAAACGATTCAGCCTCATCAGTTCTTGAGTGATGGAAGGACCCAACAGCTGCTGGGATTCTTAAGTTTGTAATGGAGCCAGTAAGGAGTGTGTGGCTTTCTCAGGCCGATGTTCAAGAGCCCCAGAGCAGAAGCAGAGACATGGGCGGAGAAATGGCCGGTCCAGAGTGACAGGTGGTGGGGCAGGCGAGTCGGGGAACTTGCACAGTCGCAGGTGCACACAGTTGGCGGTACTCAACATCATGGCCCGCTCGTAGGGCCCCCGTTCCCCTTGGTGGAGTCGTTGGTGAGGACTGTTGCACAGAGGCCTGTCTCCCCCTGGGAAAAGCGCCAGCCGTCCCCACGGGTCAGGGGATGTGCGTGTGACTTCCCTGTGGAGGCCGGAGGTGCTCATGCACCAGCATTTGTCCCTTTCAGAATACCCTCCCAGAGCTGAGGAGAGGGATGTTCGCCATTGAACCAGTGTTGCTCGTTGCTTCATAAAACCTGTTTTTAAACTTGTCCTTCTGCCCATCCCATTTCCCAAGCCTTAATTTGGGCCTTTCTCCTTTTGTCTTCATTTTGTCTGTTCCGTTCTTCTCTAGCTGCTTGTCAGAAAGAAAACATCCAACAGAAAAATGAGGAGAAAAATGTGATCACTTGCCTCATCTTCTGCTGTGGCCACAGATGCCTGCACTCTACCCCAGGCATGCATTTTAAGAAACAGAGAAGGCAGTTTCTCTACCTGCTGCCTTAGCCACTTGTCTTACTCTGCGGCACCTCCCTATCCACACGGCCTTGTCTCGTGGCCCAGCTGAGTGGCCCTGGGCTGGTGACATCAGTGTTACCTCTGCCTGCGCGGAGACTGCCCCGGGGTGTCTCTCCTAGACCTCCTGAATTGGAAATTGGGGGTGCAGCCAGCCCTGAGGGCTGGGACCCATACTGATAACTGAGAGCCACCGCCTCCTCAGTGGCCACGACAATCTGAGATGGAAAGAGAATTCGTAGGCAGGTGAACTAAGCTGCAGCCAGATTCATCACTGACAGATGAGCCATGTTAGTTCACCCTTTCAGAGTGGTCCTTGGAATCCAAGTTGATCCTTTTATAGAATCAGAATATACAGCTTTAAGCTTATTACAAGGGTTTATCGGAGTACTCTTTAAAATGTAGCACGTTTTATCTAGTTGTGTCGATTAATACCAAAGTCTATGATGTTGTTCGATGGAGGAGAGTTCTGAGATATAGACCAGTTCTCGAGGCTCTTTTTCAGGACAAAAATGCATGCCTCCAGGACTCCCAACAGGCGCAAGGCAGGGACATGGGGTCTACCCAGTCTGAAATTGTTATCTTAAAACTTCAAACAAACCAAAAGTTTTTATTAATAAGGAGTTACTTTTATAATAATATTTGGTGAAAGTTTAAATTATAAGGAATACAACTTGAGTAATGGACTGTTGTATAAAGCCTAGCTTGAGATATATTTAATAAGATGATACTTGATTACATTTAAGAGGGAAAATTCTTACAGGTGGTGAAGAAAAATCAGTTGTGACAGGCTGCCATTTTCATGCCATTCATAATAATAAGTTGCTCAGAGCAAGAGCATCAGGGATGAAATGGTAATACAGATTGCTTCAGGCAGTTATTGTAATCCCTTGGGCATATTGATTTGTGTTTCTAATAAAAAGATGCTTTCAGATGTCTCACTGACAGACAGGTGATATGTGCCATTATGTGAATTAGAGCTACTTCTTGTTCTCTGAATTATCGTAAAGGCATTTTCAGATAACAGAACAAAATAGAATCATTTATGCTGTACTTTGTAGGTTGAAATATCAAGGCTGTGTTGGAGAATAGCTTTCTTATTTTAAAAAGGACAGTTTATTAATATTTTAAAAGTTGTATTGACTTGTATTAAGATGTTACCATAGAATAACTTCCTTCTCTTTTTTCTTGTGGTTTCTTGTGTGCAATCATAGTACCCCTTAATTTTTCTAATAGTTGTCTTCTTGAGTAATAAAATATCCCTGGGTTTAAATATCTGTTTAGAAACGTGATCGTGTGCCTCGCGCACGTGCTGTGTGCTGTAGAATACGGCAACTGTAAATAACGAGACTTCAGGAATGCTGTATTTGGATAACTGTTACTAATATTAACAAATCATAGTGTTTGAAAGCCTCATCAGGAAAAGATCAACAAGAGAAACAAGCCTACAATAACGTGGTTCAGCGGCATGCCGACAGGACCCAGGGTGGCTCTAGGGGTTATGGCCCCACATACCCCGCCTTTGCTGCACTTGTGTGACTGCACACTTTCATATTGCAGCTGCTCACCATGAAAAGTTGTGTTTCTTCATCAGCATTGTGAATGTAAATAAACTTACAATTTCAGGAAAGCAATAAAGAGGCAAAATGCTAAAGGGTTAAAAAGCAATCCTAATGATAACATCTGGGACATAATGCTCTGTCAGAGTATGCAGCAAATATCTACACCAGAAAACCGGGATTTAGTCCCTAAGTTCCTTTTAAGTATGAATTTGATTATAAAGCAGGTGTTCTAAATAGGAACACGAGCGTATTTGTTATTTAAATACTTTGTATCACTAAAAAGCCTTAGTTTTACATAAAGTTCTGAATGAGGAGGGCTTACTAATCATTTGTCGAAAACTACTCGATAGTATTTTATCATTTCTGAGCAGTATAGTTAAATTCTTTATAACCAAAGTCTTAACAAAGAAGTACAGGGGCACCTGGGTGGCTCAGTTGGTTCAGCGTCTGACTCTTGATTTTGGCTCAGGTGGTGATCTCAGAGTCCTGGGATCCAGCCCCGAGGAGGGCTCCACGCTCAGCAGGGAGTCTGCTTAGGATCCTCTCTCTCCTTCTCCCTCAGCTCCCCCACCTAGTGCCCGCTTCCTCTGTCTCTCTAAATAAGTAAATAAATCTTAAAAAACGAAAGAAGTATAGTTTATTCAAGAAGCAAATGTTTTCATAATTGTCTTTGTTTTTTGAAATCCTTGTTTCCTTACTCCGAGCCTATAAAAACTTAGAAATTTGTGGAAGTTGTGATGCCTTTCGATCACAATGTTTCCATCTTTTATGAGCTCACAAAACTGAGTACTTACCATCATCAGATAATCCTGAAGCCTTTTTTGGTGGAAGCCATTTTGGACAGGTGAGAAATGGGATCTGGAATATCTAGTAGAACCGAGAGTAAGGAGTAAGACCAGTTTTAAAACTTGGGACAGGAACTGAAGGAAGGTGGAGTGTGGGTGACGATGGTATGAGTGGAGACTGGGAAGGGGGGTAATGAGGTTTTCCTGTTGCTTTGAGATTCCCAGAGTCATGTCTTCTTCCCAAGAGGGCTGTGGTGGGTCTGAGTGGTACAGACCCACAGTGCAACTGTGCACACGGGGGGTCTTCCTCAGGATCAGGAACAGGTTGTGTGCACGGTGTGGGTTCAGAAGCAGACTTTCCTGGGGGTAAATTCCAAGCCAGGCCAGCTAGAAGGGAAGGCCACATGGGCTCCTTACTGTGTCCTGGGAAGGCCTACTGTGCAGCGCGTTCGGCCCCTGCGTTGGCTCCTCCTCGTTAGAGAGAGAAGCTGGTCCTCGGTGGGGACATGGACTAGCCAGCACTTGGCAGGCCGTGCAGGGTGCTTGTCCTGGGGGCTGAGGTCTCGGTGGGTTTGGAGGCCCGCTGGCTCCTTGTGCAGGGCGCCTCCAGCTTGCTGCCCGGGCCCCAAGCCTGTCCCCCGGAGAGCTGGCCCCACGCTGGCCACCATGACCATGTCAGACCTCTGGCATAGCGCCCAGCACGTGTGCTGAATGATTAGATAGTTTTACTAAGGAGCTGATTGTCTTTTTTCCCCTCCATAGTTAATTTTTTCTAAGCGACAATTGTTTTAAAAATATTCCTCAGAAACAAATCTTAAAACATCTGGTTTCAACTTAATTGTCTTCTCATACTTCTGAAAATATATTCTGAATGCTACCGTTTTTTAAAAAATTTGAGTTGTCATTAGAGTAGCAACTGTACCAAAGTTTCTTTTTTAAAACTGCATTAACTAAAACGTGTGTATGATAATTTTAACGTGAAATTAAATAGCTTTCTTTTCTCCTATGTAATTAGCGGTGTCAGCTAATAACTACCTTTTGTAAAACTTTAAAATATATCGTGTGTGTGTCTGTGTGTGTGTGAGCTTTCCCACTGTGATGAACTGTTGATTGCCTGGGATTTCTTTCTGAGGGCCAGTCATCCACAGCAAGCATCTCTGAGTCTTGTTTTTAAACTGTGTAATACCATCAAAATCAAAACTTTTTTGAGGCCTTGAGTCACAATGACATTTTTGAACACAGTGAGGACACAGAAACTTCTGTGGGATAAGTTACACATCAGACAGTCCTTTTTTTTTTTTTTTTTTGGTTTCAGTATAAATTGAAATCAACATGCCAGGGTATTTCTTCATAGTATTTTCTAGAGGCAATAGGAAAAGTTTTGAGCGAGCCCAAAACATACTGGTTAAAGGTTAATTAGTTCCTTCCTCCAGTGAACAGAGCCTCCAGTGGCAAAGCTTTAGCAAAGATCAGTGAAATACTTACTGTTTGATGTTTTTAAATTCTGGTGGGAGGAGCGCTGCGCGGGGCTGGGGGGGTTGGCTCAGAAGGATGGTGGTCCTGAGGTCACAGGGGACAGGGATGCGCGGGGCCCGCTGGGTGTTTCACGTAGTGTAAAAACCCCCATCCTAGTGATCATGTGAGCTTGGTCCTGATGCAGGTTAGTTAATAACTGAGGCCGGGTTAGTTCGTGCAGTGGGCTGGCTGAGTGAGCTGTTTGGTTGGTTGATTTGAATTTGTGCTGAAATGAGGCCGAGATTGAGAGGGCCCTTCAGAAGAGCACTGTCTTGTGTTACTCTCACCCTGAAGAAGGAGGGCCGCTGGCAAATGACAGGCAGACCCACAGTGACCCCGAGGTGCCGCCAGTGCCGCCCGGGGGCTTCGTGTCAGCCTGGGCACCTGTGTTAATTGGCTCTTTTACTCCATTAAAACTTCTAAATTTGTAAACAACCAAGACATTATTATAGACAGAACTATAACATTACATTCTGATTATGAATCTTATTTTTTGAAGCACATCTAGTTCACAAAAATTACTTTCAGAAGAGAGGAGAATTGTTTGGAATGCAAAGTTTGTACAAGTTTTCACGCTGATAATTTAGGGATTTAAAATGATCTATTTTATACAGATGCACAGCAGTGTGGGTATTAACTTTGAAAATACAGTTACTGCCTAAGCTGCAAATCACTGTTTCCGCAGCGGCTCCTCTGGCAGGAGACGGGGTCGTAAAAACTCCGGTGAATTGAAGATGTGCGCGCTGTGTGAGAGGGTGGCGTACCTGTGGGCTGGTGGCTGGAGCGCCAGGCTCTCATCGTCGTCTTCCCTTGCACCTGCGCCCTCCAGCCTCCCCTTCCCCTCCCATGCGGCTAGCCTCCCCCATCCCCCCATGGTTACCAGCACCCACTCCCGTCTGGGGCGCCCCTCCGCCCATCAGGGTTTCCCATACTTCTGGGATGGCACCCCATCCAGGCAGTGCTGCCATTCCCTCACCTGCACAGCTCAGACAGCTGCAGTCCTGTTCTCTTGGCATCACACATGCTCACAAAGTGCAGATTGGTTGAGGTTAGTTTCCTGCCCAGAGCCATTCCTGGGGTCCCTATTTCTTTTTCTTTTTTCTTTTTATTAGCATATAATGTATTATTTGTTTCAGGGACACAGGTCTGTGATTCATCAGTCTTACACAATTCACAGTGCTCACCATAGCACATACCCTCCCCAATGTCCATCACGCAGCCACCCCATCCCTCCCACCCCCCACCACTCCAGCAACCCTCAGTTTGTTTCCTGAGATTAAGAATTCCTCATATCAGTGAGGTCCTATGATACATGTCTTTCTCTGATTGACTTATAAGTTTCTTTTCTTTTTTTTTTTTTAAAGATTTTATTTATTTATTTGAGAGAGAGAGAATGAGAGATAGAGAGCACGAGAGGGAAGAGGGTCAGAGGGAGAAGCAGACTCCCTGCTGAGCAGGGAGCCCGACGCGGGACTTGATCCCAGGCCTCCAGGATCATGACCTGAGCCGAAGGCAGTCGCTTAACCAACTGAGCCACCCAGGCACCCTCTCTGATTGCCTTAGTTCACTCAGCATAACATCCTCCAGTTCCATCCACGTCATTGCAAATGGCAAGATCTCATTCCTTTTGATGGCTGCATAATATTCCATTGTGTATATATACCACATCTTCTTTATCCATTCATCTGTCGATGGACGTCTTGGCTCTTTCCACAGTTTGGCTGTTGTGGACATTGCTGCTATAAACATTGGGGTGCACGTACCCCTTCGGATCCCTACATTTGTATCTTTGTGATAAATACCCAGTAGTTCTCTGTAGAGTTTTGTACACCTTTTGTTTGGTTTATTTTTAGGTAGTTAGATTTTGTTGATGCTGTTTCATTTGTTACCTCTTAAAATTTCATTTTCTATTTATTGCCATATAAAAATATAGTTGCAGTGAAGCCTTTTATTCCCAAATTGGTTTCCCATTAAAAATATTAAATGCATACTTTGCATTTTAATTACAGATCCCAGTCAGATGTTGAGCACTGTCATCTCAAGAATTTACCCTGTCTTGGGGCGCCTGGGGGGCTCAGTCAGTCAAGCGACCGCCTCTTGATTTTGGCTCAGGTCATGATCTCAGGTTGTCCCGTTTAACATTCTCTCTCTCTGCCCCACCCCTCTAAGAAAAAATATTTACCCTGTTTGGCCAGCTGATAGTTTCTTAAATGAGAAACTTGGTGACTTGTAGCACAAGACTTCACTGCTGTTGGTCAGGTGCTGAGGCCGCCTCAGGGCCCTGGGGAAGCTATTTCCTGTCTGTGTGAGGGAGGCAGATGGTGGGTCCCTGATGTGTAGGGCAGAGGCTCACAGAAACACTGGGAAAGAAAGCACAGTGACTTGTCAGTTTGGGCTGCTGATGTGCAAGACCATAGTGCAGGATGACCCTGAATACGTCGGTCCCGCCATTTTTTTCCAACTCCGTACACTCCCATGTGTGTTCGGAGCAATGGGGTGTCGCTTTGAAGATGCTTGCCAAAGTCCAGATCTTACTTTTCACTCATGGAATCGGCCAGGCCAGAGCCAGCTCCTTAGTAGTTGTGGGCGCAGCCTGCCCCTGACCGTCCTGACCGGTCCTGAGTCACTCTTCTGCCCCTACCCCACTCACGAGCTCTGTGTGGACAGGCTGTGAAATTCACTTCTGTCTTCTTCCTCCGCTGTTGAGATGGTGATGTGTGTGACCAGTGGCTGAGGGGCCGGAGCCGACATGACCTCCTGTTGGAGAAAGCTGTTCCAATGATTGGATTTCAAAAGGGGGAAAGATCTGCAGCCTCCAAGTGAGCTATTCTGTAACAGTGTTTTTGCTTGGATTGAAAGAAATGAGACCAAATGAGAAGTAGATACTTCATCATGACATTAGAACAAGAATGATGGTGGTTGGCTGCCGTGAGCGGTTCTCCTGTTCCAGCTGTGGGCCAGACTGCAGAGGTTCCAGGGCCGCATCCCAGGCCGGCAGCCTGAGTCGTTCATGCAGAGGGCTCACCGTGGAGAGGGTGCCTTTCAGCCAGAGACCCCAGCGGGCCCAGATGCATCTCGCCTTGAAAGAGCTTCCAAGGGCCACACTGGGCGGTGCGTGGGGCCAGCGGCCTGGCGGTGCTGAGTTGGCCTGGCTGAGAGGCGAGGCTCTGCCCGCGTGCCCGCCAGTACTCCGTGTGTCTCTCCTGCCCACAGTCCGTCACTAGTTGTGCATCTAGAGAGGAAACAAAAGATGGCGAATTTGCACACAGGCCAGATGACATCGTGGCACTTCACGCGGACGTTGTGCACGCAGCCCTGTGCACGTGGACCATTCTCGTGGAGTGGGGCCCCAGGATGAAGCGTGAGCCCCTGAGCTCTGGGAAGACACGTGAGCTAAAGCCTGCCTGAGGCCTGTTGTCGTCGTGACAGGCAGGTGGGAAGATGGGCTGTGCCGCCGTGGATTATAGATCCTTAAAAATAGTCTGGGAAGAATTAATTCGTTTAAATTCTAGTCATTATGGTGCCATTTCCTACCATCATGTCATACTTATTTTGAAAGGAAATTGAAGAAAAATTAGCTTACCTGCGGTGGATCATTGTTTAAGAGAAATCTGATGACCAACACTCACTTCAGGCAATTCACAGCAGCTTCTTCTATAGTTTAAAATGCTCTTCATGTAAGTTATAGGATTATCCTTTGGGAGGAATATGTGTCTCACCTTGCTGTTTTCTTGAGAGCATTGTTTTGTAAGGACAGTTAATCATCCGTCAAGTATCAAGGCTCTGAGAGATGCTGAAGGACACAGAGGAGTGTAGAGTGCATCTCTGGGAGTCCTTCAGGACTGCATTTCCACGTGCCCCCACCCTGGCTCTTTGAGGACACCTTCCTGCCCGACCCAGAACCTCAGGGCTCCACACACACCGCCCCGTCCCTGCTTGGAACTCAGTAGAACCCACTTAGAGTGTGGGAAGGAAGGCTTGAGGTAGAACAGGCAGGTACCGTGGGGTTATTTGTCCTTTGATGACTTTGCTGGATAAAAGACTTGCCTTTGTTGACTGTTTACTTTCTTGGTCGTTGGTTTTGGTCAGTCGTTTGATTTAGTCTGTTCTGCTTTCCCCAAAGTAGTTGGTGCCATGTCAGCAAGTTTTACCACATTTAGATAAAAACAGTGGAGAAAAACATTTTGATAAGCAAAATTTGACCAGTCTTTATTTTATGGACCTTGTGGAAGTATGTGTAGTTAAAGGGAAGTGCTACCAGAGATCTGATTATGGGGATGAGTAGTCCCAGGGAGCATCCACAGCTGGGCTGTGTCTGGCCCAGGAGGCCAGACTGGAGGAGGAGACCGAAGCTCCCGGGAGGTCAGCCACAAGTGCTGACCTCTGATGGAGTTAGGAAGATCCACCAACGGGAATCACGCAGCAGCACTTGGGGAAGGCCGTTGGGTGGGAAATGGCTAAGGTCATAAGAGGTCTGAAAATAATCAGACCAGAAATGAAAACTCTTTTATGTTAATTATTAGTGTGGAATTACTCTTGTCAAAGTAAATCAGTTACTTATGCATTTATGTTTTGTTTGCCTGGAGCACTTTTGCCTGCGTCTTTTTTCATGTAGAATGTAGCCTGACGGACTCCAGTATTGAACTAGCTCACGGTGGGTCCATCCCCCAGTCAAAATGCACAGCCTCTCGGAAATCATACTGCCCCTTGTCTCCTCACATCTGGCCTGGGTGTTCTGTCATATTTTTGAGCACCAAGGCTTGATAGACGACGATCTCTGAGATTCTGAGACTCTTCTCAGATCGCCAAGGAGCCGCAACCCCGTACCCTCTTTGTGATCCGTGGCGTGTGTTCTCCAGGAGCAGCCGAGGTGCCGAGGAGCTTTCAGTGCAGATCCACTCGGCCATGGCTGTTCCCGGCTTCAGCCATAAACAGCCCTCATCCAGAGTGAGAACCTGTTGAGTGAACCTGATTTCTTACGTAGGATACCAAAAGCACAAACAATAAAAGAAAAACTAATGTAGCTCCCCATTCATATCTCTCAGGTCACCTCCTCACCTGGTGTCCACCCAGCACCAGGCCTCCTGGTACTTATCAAATCTTTAAAAATATCGGTGGAATGAATAAATAAACAGATGAAGGGATGTAGGGAATCTGAGAATGGGGACTGTTTGCCAGGTTTCTCAAAAGCCCTGAACTCTATGTTCAGGTCTGCATGGGGTCAGTCATGGGCTAGATGTTGCTGGAACCACAGTGTATGGAGACCAAGGACAGAGCCCCTGCTCCTCAAGAGTCCCAGAGCAGGTAGAGCACTGGTCCCCGTAGCCTGAGGTCAACCTAGACAGCAGAGTACGCTGGGAAATGGGGTCCGGGAGAAAACGATCAAGAAAGAATTCTTGAGATGTGTTTAGCTCAAAAAGGGTAGTTTTATTAAAGCACGGGGGTAGGACCCGAGGGTAGAAAGAGCTGCACTGGGGTCATGAGGAGACACTGATCCTATACTTTCAAGTTAGGGGGTGTAATGGATACTGCTAAGTCTCCAAGGAATTTGGAAGCAAGGTTTCCAGGACCCCACGGGGCTAGCTGCGGTTAGGAAAACGTCACTTACTCCCGCCCAGTAAAACCTCAGTCGTGAGACTCTCCAGAGGTGTATCAACGGTCATATGCTTGGGGGATGATGGCTAACACATATTGTGGGGGCGCAGAGATAAAGGAAGTTTCCAAGGGGATTTTTACAGGATCCTGGAGGTCAGGCTAATGTCAAACTAAGGCTGTCTTCTGCCTCCAGCAAGTGTGAACATTGGGGCAGTTAAACTCCCAGGGGAAGGTCACGCTGCCTGTCTCAAGGACGTGTCGATGGGCTGTGAACTGTAAGGAAGTTTGATTTTTCTTTTCTCTATTTCTTTTGCCTTTGTGTTCCACAGCAAGTACCAGAGGCCTGAGGGACAGCCCGTGGGGGGACACGTGCGTTGTCTTGACAGGAGCGCCGGATCCGCAGGTGTCTACATGGGTCACAGCTTACTAAGCTGCACGCTTCGTGTGTGGTTTATTGTATCAATGTTGTGAAAGAATTTTTCAAGGAAAAAAGGAACAAACTATGATAAAGGAGGCTGAGAGCAGAACCAGGAAGGACGGGCTGCTGCTGAAGAGACCTGGATCCCAGGCTCCGGTCTGGCCCTTCCTGCCTTATGACCCGGGAGGGCGACCCTGATCTCCCTAAGCCAGTTTTGCACCAGTGAAATGAGAAGCACACTCACCACCCGGCTTTCCTGAAGGTCAGTGACAGGAGCAGAGCCCGGGCTGACAGTAAGCAGGGACGACTCGGGAGTGATTTGGGGGACAGCGAGCCTGAGCACACATCCCACAACAGCTCTTTCCAGAGACTCCAGGCCGCGGCCTCTTCCCCCAACCTCGGTGACGCCTGTGTTCTACCTTAACCCCCCAAACACTTGCCTGCCCTAGGACGCAGGTGCACGCAGTCTGGAAGTTAGCGCACCGCGAGCCCCGGGGCCCCTGCGCCTGGGCCACAGGAGGGCTGTCCCCACCTGAGCCCGCGTTCTCCCGTGTTCTGCGCCCAGGGTTGAGTCCTGGGGGCGGCCCCCACTGCGCCCGCTTGCCGGCTCCCCACCCCAGGCCAGGCCGCACAGCCCTTCGCCCAGCCCCGAGCACCCCAGTGCAGAGGGAGCCCGAAGAGGGTGCACAGGGGGCGTTGGCAGGACCGGGGAACTCCGCGGGACCAGGACCGCTGACCCCAGGGGCGCCCGCGGCTTCCTGGTCTCCTGGCTCTCATCACACGGGTCCCAGGAAGCTCCGGACCTCCCGTTGTACCCTGCGGATGGGGGCGCCCCCTGCAGGCCCTCGGGCGCACTGCTCGTCGTCCCTGCCGCGGCCCCTCCTGCCAGGGGACCCGGGGACCGCCCCTCAGCGGCCTGACTCTGGGGCAGTTCAGCCATGGCCCCGGGTCCCGCGGAGACCTCCTCCCCTACTCTTGGCGCTGCCTGCACCCCAGCCCCTCCGCGACCTTGCGACCTTGCGCCGCGGCTTCCCGGGGTCGGACTGGGACGGCTCCGGGGGACCCGACTCCCCAACGCCCGATGGAGCGAGGGGAGCGAGAACCAGCGTCCGGAGAGGAAATCTCTGGGTGCCTGAGGACCCCGCCGGGTGGAGAGACGGGGTTTCCGGGACCTGCCCGTGAGCACCAGCCTGGGTCCCCAGTCCCGCGCCCCACGCCGGGTCCCCTGCTCGGCCAGCCCAACGTCCGGACGGAACCCGGGCCCGGACAGAGCCGCGGCCCCGCCCGGAGCAGCAGGAGGCCCTGGCAGCCTGGCCATCCCGCCCAAGGTGGAGCACCTCATTCACCGCCTTGGCCCCGGGGCCCCTTCGCCCCCTGCTGGAAGCTGGCTGAGCGCTCCTTGGTGCCACCAGGGCTGTGCCCTAGGATGGCTGGGCCGCCACACTGTGTCCCCGCCAGGGGGCTGGAAGGGACATTCTGAGGGCCGGCGGGATGCCCGCGATAGCCCCCTCCTCTCCAGCTAGTACATGGCCGGCCACGTTGCAGAGGTTTCTTTCTAGTCAGCAGGGCACCTGCCATAGGTGCTAGGGTGCTCCTCCTTCCACGGGTGAGGAAGCTGAGACTCAGGGAGGGAAGCACCCCTGAGGGTGGACTCACCTGCCCTCCTGCCTCGTTCAGTCCTGGAATTCCTATTCCTTACTCCCCCCCCCCCCTCAGTTCACCCAGGTTCTTTCCGCTCAGAATGTCACCTCCCCTCCGCTCCATCAGGGAGCAGTGTCCCCCAGAAGCCCAGTATCCTCGGCTCGATGCTCCTCTTGCTCACTCTTAGGGTCCTCCATCAGCCCCTCACCCCTTCCCGTCTCCAGGCAGATGATGACATTTCCCCTGGCTTTGGCCCCGCTGACCTCCGGGTGGCACATCACTAAAGCGCTCAGATTCTGTAGAGACACCTGCACACAGCCTCAGCTGATCTGCGCTGTGTCCTCAGCCCCACCCCACCTTCCCAGGCTCCGAGGTTAGAAGGGGAAATACAAATGCAGCCCTCCAGCGCTGGCTCACGGGGGAAGCTGGGACACCAACATGACTCAGACACAGTGGGACAGGCTCGCTGGTCATCTGGAGGGTGTGGTGGCAAGCAGAAGCTGAGGACACTGTGCTCCAAGACGGATGGCCGCCTTGCACACACCAGCCCAGGCTCGAGAAGACTGCTGAAGAGCTCGCTCAGCGTGGACACCTCAGAGGGAATTAAAGGACATTCCGCACCCGTGTCTCCGACGAGGATTTAAGAAGAGTCCACTACAATGAGGGATCCTAGACGAGACGCTAAAATATCTGGACGACACCCAAGAGAGATCCCAGACTTGGAAACAAAGACCCCAAAGTCTCATTGCACGAGGAATAAACAATGGAGTTTTCATCAGAATTGTGCTGAGCTGAACAGCGGTGCCCAGTGGCTGCCGGAGGAGGCCACAGGAGTGCCGCTCCCGTCCACCCGAAGGCTCACGAGCCAGGGCTGGTTCTTCTGAGGCTGGGATGGAGACTGCCGCTTCCTCTGCCCCACCACCTGGGGGTTTGCTGGTGGCCATGGGTGCTCCTCGAGGGCTGGTGCGTCCCCCAAAACTGCCCCCATCTCTGCAGGCCATCCTCCCTGTGTGCCCGTCTGGCCCTTCCTGAGCAGGTGAGAGATCCCAGAACACAACACACAAGATCGTGGAAGAGTGTCTGCAGAGAGTGCAAAACAACGGCAGGTCTGACTCACGCCGGGTGGAGCAGGAGGGGTCAGGGAGGGCTTCTCGGAGGAAGGGACATTCGGAAGAGAGCTGAGGCACAGAGGTAGTTAGGGAAGTTGGGTGGGCTTCCGCGGAAGAGGAGACCACTTGTGAAAAACCCCAGAGTGGTGGAAGCGGAGGGAAGGGTGAGGGGGGGGAGAGCACAGGCCGTGGAGGGAGGTTCAGTCCGAGGACAGGGAGCCCCGGGCAGGCTCGGGGACTGAGCTTGGAGCCCAGGACCCCCAAACGGAGATGCCACGTGAGGGGCTGGAGTTCAGAGGACAGAGAGATGTGGGAGCCGGACACGTGGAGTCACCAGTATGTAGTTGGCGATGCAATTCGCCGGTGCGGTTAGGGCCACCCAAGGAGAACACAGTAGAACGGCATCAGTCAGCTACTGCCACGTAAGGACCACCCACAGGATCTCTGTGCTATGAACCGACACGAATGTACTTAGCTTTCCCGTCTGGGCAGCATGGGGTCAGGTGGTGCAGGCTGGCCCTACTGGGCGGCGGGGGTCTCCGCAGCTTGCGCCCGCCTTGGGGGGTGGCTGTCCGTGATTGGTTCACGCCGGCTCTGCTGCCATTGTCCCCCCTCCCACCGAGGGCGGCCACGTCCTGCTCGTCTCACGGCCACGCCGAGGCCACAGCAGGCGAGGCCACAGCAGGCTGGGAGGAAGGGCTCAGCACAGGACTGCATTTCTGCCTCAGCGGCTAAGTGAAGCATGTCGAGGGGCCAAACCCCAAGTGCAGAAGGGCCTGCACAGGGTCTGTCGAGGGTCACAGCCCTGGGCACGCGCAGGAGCCCAGGGTGAACCCAGCTCTGTGTCCTCACACAAGGGCTGCACCCAGGCCTTGCGTGGGCTGTGGGTGGGGTGGGGTGGGAGGGTGTCACTGTATAGATGGGGCATGGGGGGGGGTCAGCATTGAACAGCTGGGGGAGGGGCCCTCGCGGGTGGGGCTCTTGTCTGAGGAGGAAGTTGGGTGAGGGGACCCCGGCCATGGTGACCTCACTTCCCTGACAACAGAGCCCATCAGAATTTGGAACCCAGGTAACCAGGAACCCACATTCCAGAGACAGCCCCCGGCCCAGCTCATTACATTGCAGATAGTGAAACTAAGATGTTCGCGTGCTGCGTTCCCAGATCCGGAGGTTGCCGACGGAAGAAAGCGCGCCCAGCAAATGCTGTCTCAAGATGTCCTTTCAGGGCTCCCCACCGCCTCTGGCCGTTTGGTCGGAAAGACCACAAGGTGACACCAGGAGCCCCAGAGCCGGCCACCCAGCCCCACAGGGTCTAATCCACCTGTGCAGCCCCAGGTCCCCACCCGTGTGTGTGTGTGTGTGTGTGTGAAGAGGGGTCATGTAGGGTGGGCCAACCCCATTCAAGAGCAGGCTGATGAGGGGTCAGATACCCAGTGGGCAGGTCTTGTTCAAAGTCAAGGGTGGCTGGGTGGGACGGGGTGTGTGCGGATGCGAGCTTCTGCCCTGGGTTTATCCCAATTGCCCTGGAGCGGGGGTCACTGTACCGCGTGCAGGGCTGGGCACGCACAGGTGTGTCTGATCTGGGAGCAGGAGGGGGACAGGGCAGGGGGACAGGGAGGCTGGCTGGGCAGGGCTGTGATGCCTCTGGGCCGGCTACCCGTCCCTGTCATTGCAGACCACGGATGAAATCGGGAGGAGGCTGGCGGACAGCCGTGACGTTTCCGCGACCTGGGGCGTGACCCCACAGGGGTCCCCAGGAGCAGGTGCTGGGGATTGCGGGGGAAGGCCTCCGACACCACCCAGACCACTGTCCCTGGTGGTCATTGAGTGGATTGTGCTCCAGGAATGGAGCCCACGGAGACCGAGCTCGAGGCTGAGAAGCCTGGGGCGGGGTGCCTGTGGGTGTGTGGGGACGGGTCGGGGCCGGCCCCACAGGGAGGAGCCCCGAGAGGCTGGTGTGGGGCCAGGAGCAAAGACTGTGTGCAGAGCACCCAGCGGGTGGACTGCAGTCGGGGAGACGTCCCGGGGAGGGCTCCTTCCTGGCTGCGGCTTCTCTGGGAGGCTCTGGGCTGGGCTCTGTCTTGCAAATACCCACGGAGAGCAGGCACGGGGGTGAGCTTTTCTCCTCTCACAGACGTTTCACGACCTAAGGAGCTAGAGCCGGCTCCAACTCCATCAGCAGCTCTCCAGGGAGGGGTGGTGCCTGCAGAGACTTCAGCAGGAGCCCAGGAGCCGGCAGTTGACCCGGCACCTGCCCACGGAGAGCCTGACACCGACCCGGAAGGGCCTGCTCGACAACCTGTGCCCGGAGAGCCTGCCCCTGTTCCTGCCACTGTTCCTGCCGGAGCCAGGGCCCCTGTGCCTGCCCCGAACTGTGGCCCTACTCCTTCCCCAGACACCGCTCCTGCCCTGGATCCTGACCCGTCCCTACCCCTGCCAGTGCCCCTGTCCCTGCCCCTGACCCAGATACTGCCTTGGTTCCTCTATGTGCCATTGCTGCAGACCCTGTCCCTCCCCTTGCACCTGCCCCTTCCCCTTCCCCTGCTTGTGCTCCTGTTCTGGCCCCTGACCCAAATCCTGCCCCTTCCCCTGCCCATGCCTGTGTCCCTGTTTTCGCCTCTGACCCAAATCTTGCCCCCACTCATGTCCCTGCCCCTGCCCGTGCCCCTGCTAGAGCCGATGGCCCTTCCCTTGCCCCTACTCGTGCCCCTGCAGCTGCCACTTCCCCAGCACCTGCCTGTGCACCTGTTCTTGCCCCTGCTCCGGATCCTGATCCAGCCCCTGGCCTGGAGCCTGCCCCTTCCCTTGCCCCGGTCTGTGCTCCGATTCTTGCCCCTGACCCGGGTTCTGTCCCTGCCCCTGCCCCTTCCCCGACGTGTCCACCTGTTCTTGCCCCTGACCCAGCTCCTGCGCTGGATCCTGCCCCTTCCCCTGCCCTTGGCTCTATTCCTGTTCTTGCCCCTGTCCCGGCTTCTGCCCCTGCACCTGCCCCTTCCCCGACGTGTGCAACTGTTCTTGCCCCTGACCCAGCTCCTGCCCTGGATCCTGCCCCTTCCCCTGCCCCTGCCTGTATTCCTGTTCTTGCCCCTGTCCCGGCTTCTGCCCCTGCAACTGTCCATTCCCCTGCTCCTCCCTGTGCTCCGGTGCTTGCCTCTGACCCAGCTCCTTCCCCTTTCCCTACCCGTTTCCCTGCCCCTGCATGTGCACCCATTCCTGCCCATGACCCACCTCCTGCCCCTGCACCTGTCCGTTCCTCTACCTGTGTCTCTGTCCGTGCCCCTGCCAGAGCCGATGCCCTTTCCCCTGCCTGGGTCCCCATTCCTGCCCCTGCCCCTGCCAGAGCCGATGCCCTTTCCCCTGCCTGGGTCCCCATTCCTGCCCCTGCCCCTGCCAGAGCCGATGCCCTTTGCCCTGCTTTCCAGCACCGCGGGCCCTTCCCTTGGCCCTGCCTGTGCTCCTGTACTAGCCCATGACCCAGCTCCTACCGTGGATCCGGCCCCTGTCCCTGCTCTTGCATCTGGCCCTGCTCTTGCATCTGACCCTGCCCCTCCTCCTGTTCCTGCAGGGCTCCCAGAACCACAGCCAGAGCCCACATCCTCGTGGGGAGAGCCCCTTGTACAATTCCCCTTATTTCCATCACCCGACCCTGATGCCCCGCCAGATTGTTTCATCCCCTCGCCCTGTGTTCTTTCTCTCTGGTACATATTAACTGTTATATTATCTTTCCTTATCCTCTACGCTGTTTATTATTTATTTTAAATAAAATTAATTGTTTTCTGTTGGACAAGTCTGCAGCATTAATTATATTCCCAATGCTGTGCCACCGCACCACAGAACATTGCTGCACAATATCTGCTTCCGCAAAGGACACCCTGAGCCAGAAGGCCTCCCTGCCCATTCCTCCCCGAGCCCAGCCCCTGGCGACCCCTAAGCTGCTTTCTCTCTCTGTTCCTTTCCTGGGTGTTTCCTGTACGTGGAATCACGCAATAGGGGCCTTTGTGTCTGCCCCCCTATTTTCAAAGGGAACTCGTTTCCTTCTGTGTTTATTGGACACAGAATTTCCCTTATTCGATATTGAAATGCCTGGGGCGGCTTACAGATCAGACGTAATCAGAGAGGCCACTTTAGGAATTATGGGCACAATCTTGGGGCTGAGACCCCTGTTCCTGCTGGGACACCTCAGCCTGACCCCAGACAGGACAGGGCTGGTTCCTCCTGTGGCCCACACAGAACCCAGGGAAATGCAGAAAGCTGGAAGACACACCCCAAAAGGCAATGCATTGCTCACAACCCAAGGCCAGAGAAAGGTTTCAGCGGACTCTGGTCCAAACCATGCTCCAAGTCACTGGGTTCCACAGGGAGAGACCACACGCATGCAAGTCCAAGTGGGGACAGGCACGGGGGGAATCAGAGAAGCGGAGCTACCAGGTAAGGACTCTGGGAAAACAAAAAACCCTATGGAGGCAGCGCTGGTCACCCTCAGACCGGCAGGTGTCTGGTCTGGGGACCAGCAGCCCTGGGGAGAACGTGAGGAAGCGGAGGTCCCCTGGAGGAAAGGGTGACGGCACCCCTGTCTGGGAGGACGGTGCGCAGCACCCATCCCAGCCTGCAGGTGCACCCATCACCTACTGTGGGCAGCTCAATCCCAGCTTGTTGAAGGGAAGACCCGTGTCCATAATCCCCTATTTGCAACAGAATCCATAAAGGGGAGTTTGTGGGTCAACACGTATACAGTGTTTAGGGTACAAGTCTCGAATTCCAACATCCATGGTCTGCTTGTCCACCTTGAGCCTTGTTTGGGAAGCAGGGGTGGGGACGCCCGGGGCTGTGACCTGTGGGAGGGGTGGGGAGGGCGAGCTCTGAATGGAGTGACCAAAGCACACGGGGTGACCTGCCCAGGAGGGACCCTCTCGGTCCCCAGCCCCTCTCCTGACCTCGTGCACGATGGCGAGGGTGTGATGATGAAGGTGCTGGCCCCTGGCTGGCGAGTTCCGTAGCTGGTGTCGGAGCTGCTCAGGCTGCACACCGGGCTCTGATCCCAGAGCTGGCGCGAGAGCTGAAGCTGCAGCTGCCCCAGTCTCGGGAGCTGCGGCTCGCATCGCTGTTGGACCTGCCTCGAGCTCTGGGGCAGCTGCTAGAGCTGAATCCCCCTCCAGAGATGATCTAGATCCGGTTCCGCACTTGGATAAGGCTCTTGAACCCACGAACGGCTTTCCTCCCCTGCCCATTTCATGGATGACAAAACTCGGGGCGGTGACGGGACCGGCTACCTGGGGGTAATGGCTACGGGGGGATTCAGCCCAAGGATCCTGCATGCCCTTCACCTCGTGCCCCATACAAGTCGGTCCTGAGGTGCCCGACAGGGGCAAGGGCCTGAACCGCTGCTCCCGGCACCTGATCCCACCTGATCAGAGACACTCCCCTGGGTCGTGAAGTCCTCATTTGACCTCTACTCCGGCCAGCCCCACGCGAGCAGGGACCGTGCGTCCTCACTGCTTGGGCACCATCTCCAGATGGCGGACTGGCCACTGCAGCGGGGTTGGTCACCACTATACCGTCGACGTGGATGCAGGAGCAGCTACAGGCCGAAAGCCCGCTCCGCAGCTCGAGGCATTTGATCTTCTGTTGCGGTGCCACTGCTGGGAGCTTGGGAGCCCGGGAGCTGGAGCCAAGTGCGCCCCAGTGTGAGTAAGCCCGCTGGAACTACGGCTCCATCACCAACTCCAGAGCTAGAGCCAATGCAAAATCCGAGCTGGCCCAGCTCCACAGTCAGCTGCGGGTGTTCCCCGGACACGGAGCAGGCGCTCGCTCCCCCTGCAGAGCTAGAGCCAGTGGGCTCCGCGCAGCAAGCCCCAACCCAGGACCCGCTGGGTTCCCTCTTCCCTCACAGACTTCTGCAGTTCCTCTGTGATTCCCCAGCGCTGGGACAGAGCAGACACTGCACCCACACCACCCCCTCCTTGGGTTTCCAGTTCAACAGGAGGGACCACAGACAGATTGAGGCATGGGGCACGCTCCCCTGAGGAAGGCAGGGGTGCTCACACCCGTGATGGAGGGCTCCCTCTCATGCAGATTGCCGGCCCCCCGCACCTGCTGGCCACACCTGCCCCTGCCTGGATGGCCAGTGTGGGTGGGCTGGGGGGGCCTGACCTGTGGATGGAGCATCCCCAAGGCTGCCCCAGGGGGTGTGTGGAAGGGCAGGCCCGGCCACTGACTTTGTTTCTTGCCCACCTACCTCCAGGGCCATCTCCTCCGTTCTGGGCACATGGCTGGACTAGACTCGGAGGACTTGTGTCAGCCAAAGACGTTCCCTGCCTCAAGCAGCTGGTGGCCCATGTGCAGCTCAACATGCCCTGTTCCGACCTGGAGCGCCATGCCCACCTTCTGCTGACCCGGCTGGAGCACACAGAACCCACAGTGGCCGAGCCCGAGGGTGAGAACACCGGGGCTGGGTGCCTGAGTGTGTGGGGGGAAGGGTCAGGGCTGGTCCCACAGAGAGGAGCCCCGGAGGCTGGTGTGGGGCCTGGAGGAAAGACTGGGCTCCGAGCGTCCAGTGGGTGGACTGCAGTCCGGGAGACGTCCCAGGGAGGTCTCCTTCCTACCTGGGGCATCTCTGGGAGACCCTGGGCTGTGCACGCACAGGTGTGTGTCTGATCTGGGAGCAGCAGGGGGGCTGGGCAGGGGGACAGTGAGGACATCGGGCAGGGCTGTGATGCCTCCGAGCTGAGTGACAGTTCCTGTGTTTCCAGAGCCCCATGGAAGCTGGCTTGGATTCTGCCCCTGCACCTGGCTCCTCACACGAGTTAGGGACAGAGGTGGAGCCTGGCTCTAGCTCCTGAGATGGTGGAGCAGCTGAGAGAGGAGAAGAAAAGCTCAACCCATGGCTCCTCTCTATGGGCCTTTGCAAGACAGAGCCCAGCCCAGGGCCTCCCAGAGAAGCCGCAGCCAGGGAGGAGCCCTCTCTGGGGCGTCTCCCCGCCTGCCATCCACCCGCTGGGCCCTCTGAGCCCAGTCTTTTCTCCTGGCCCCTCACCAGCCTCTGGGGCTCCTCCCTGTGGGGCCAGCCCCGACCCGTCCCCACACACCCACAGGCACCCAGCCCCAAGCTTCCCAGCCTCGGGCTTGACCTCCGTGGGCTCCGGCTCCTGGAGCACAATCCAGTCAATGACCACCAGGGACAGTGGTCTGGGTGGTTTCGGAGGCCTTCCCCCACAATCCCCAGCCCCTGCTCCTGGGGACCCCTGTGGGGTCACGCCCCAGCTCATGGAGTAGGAGGAGGTGTCCGCCAGCCTCGTCCCCATTTCATCTGTGGCTTGCAAAGACAGGGACGGGTAGCCGGCCCAGAGGCATCACAGCCCTGCCCCGCCAACCTCCCTGTCCCCCTGCCCCGTCCCCCTGTTGCTCCCAGATGTGACACACACACCTGTGCGTGCACAGCCCTGCACGCGGGACACTGACCCATCCCCGCAGGGCCAGCGGGATAAACCCTGAGGCAGAAGCGCGCAGCCCCCCACACTCCATCCCACCCACCCAGCCTTGACCTTGAACATGACCTGTCCCCTGGGTATCTGACCCCTCATCAGCCTGCTCTTGAACGGCTTGGCCCGCCCTACATGACCCCTGTTCACACACACACACGCACACACGGGGAGGGGACCTGGGGCTGCATACATCGATTAGACCCTGTGGGGCTGGGTGGCTGGCTCTGGGCCTCCTAGTGTCTCCTTTCGGTCTTTCCAGCCAAATGGACAGAGACGTCGGGGAGCCCTGACATGACATCCCCAGCGAGGGAGTGTTTGCACAGTTTGCTTTCCTCAGCCTGTAGCCTCCGGTCTTTGGGATGCAACATGCAAACATGTTTTTGGTTCGAGGATCTCCAACGAAATGAGCTGGGCGGGGGGCTGTTTCTGGAATGTGGGTTCGCGTGGCAGTACTTTGTGCATCACGGGGACCCCTGGCATTCAGCCCGGCAAGTTACCCCTCCCCACGCCATGGCCGCGCGCATGATTCCAAGAGTTCCCATAGGAGCTTGCCTGTCACAGGGCTGTGACATGGCTCCGCTGTGGCTTTGAACCCAGGTCAACCTGACCCAAGCCTGAGCTCATGCAGGAGCCTGAGGAAGTAGCCTTGAATGGTACAGCTGAAAGTGACGGAAGGTTAACTTTTACTGAATCTAAATATTAACTGTTAAATGTAAAAATCATAAAACCTGTAACAGAAAAGGGTGAAGGGTGGGGTCTCCTGGGTGGCTCAGTCGGTTAAAGCGTCTGCCTTCGGCTCAGGTCAGGACCTCAGGGTAGTGGGATCGAGTCCTGGTGCGGGCTCCCTGCTCAGCGGGGGGATCTCTTTCTCTCTCTCCCTCTGCTGCACCCCCTGCTTCTGCGCTCTCTCCCTCTCTCTAACAAATAAAATGCTAAAAAAAAGTTTCTCTTGAAAAAAATAAAAAGATTCGGTGACAGGTGGACCTCGGCAGAGTGGCTCGAGCCATGGGCCGGAGCTACGGCCGATGCCAGGGATGCCCCCGGCTCCTGCCGTGGAACCAGCCCAGGACCTGAGCTGGAGCTGCAGCTGGAGCTGTCTCCGTCCCCGATGGTGGGGCTCAAGCTGATTCTGGAATGGACTCCAGGGCTCAGTGAACTCTCAGGCTGGCATTGTTGCCAAATTTGGTGGAGGAACCGGCAGCAGAGAGGACTGCTGCACTGAAGCTGGTCCAGGCGAGCAGATAGAGGGGCCTCTAGCCCGGGAGCTGCCGCCGGGGGGGGCCGTCGTCCGCAGTCGGTGCGGGGGCTGCTGTGTGCGGTGGCTCTGGCTTTGTGGGTGGAGGTAATGCTCGCTTGGCGCACGTCTGAGCGTCTGCTCTAGCTCGCCAGGTGGTAAGCACCCCTGTGTTTGTGCAGCGGGGGCACGAGCTGGCTGCAGGGGCAGGGGGCTTACCCACACTGGGGCGCACTTGGCTCCAGCTCCCGAGCTCCCGACAAAGGCACCGCAGCAGAAGATAGAAATGCCTCGAGCTCTGGAGCGGGCTTTGGGTCTGTAGCTGCTTCTGAGCCCCGTCAACCCTGCAGTGGTGACCAGCCCTGCTGCAGTGGCCAGTCCTCCATCTGCAGATGGTGCCGTAGCGGCAGGAGGAGAGAAGACCACCACCCTGCCAGGGTGATCACCCTGTGCTGATCCCCACCGCCTGTCCCTGTGCCTTTCACAGGAAACCCCGCACAGCCTCCCACAGCAGCACTGAGCTGCCTTGAGAAGTGGCTCTCGATCTCGGGCTGGCTCTCACTCTGGCAATGATGCTGGATCGGATGAGAGAACTGGTGTGCAGTTGGCTTTGCTCCGGACCTCATGCCGGAGCGGGTTTTGCCTGTGGACGGGGTCCACGGGTCGGAGCAGAGGGGCTCTAGTCTGTGGGGGCACTGGCTCAGGCTCTCGAGCTGCTTCCATGGCTGGCTCGAGTCAACGCGGGGGTACGTTCTAGTGCATCAGATGGTTCTAGATCTTAGCTGCCGCCAGGGCTGACTCTGCCCCATGCCTCCTGCAATGTCTCGTGTTAGAGATGCTCTAGCTCTGTATCGCCCGCTAGCTGACTGTGGGTGAGTAGGACCTTAAGACAGCCGGGGAGAGTTTTTCAGGACCTAGAATTCATAGCTGTTAGGATCAGGTCACTTAGTTAGACACAAAAGTGGTTAATATCCTAAAGGACAATAAACTATATCCTTTGATGTTCTATTTTCTTCCCGGACCGAAATTATTTGCTTCTCTACCGGCAAAAACCTTCACGCAAATGTCTAATTTCACTAAGTTGGGGACCTCTACTAAATAGCAGTCAGTTGAACAAAGTCCATTTTCCCAGTCTTCGGGTGGCCTGTACCCTTACGTGAGAAGAAATGACATGCCAGCCTCCTTTCGCCTTATGTCCAAGCTCGGGCGGTCAGTATTCTCTTTATTCTCGCTCAGCTGGCAACTCTGGTTCAGAGGCTAAACATGGCCTTTGGAGCCTGGGTTCGAGTTCTGGCTGTGAGCCAGGTCAGCCGCGTACCCATGGTGTGCCTCGGGGTCCTCATCTGCGGAGGTGAGGGACACTCACGACGCGTCATTATGGCCAGTGATCACATGGTCTTCTATCCTTTCACTTTCTGCTTCTCCATAGGAGGCCTCTTAGACCTCAGGCATATATCTGGATTTGGTTTGTAGTCCAATCTGACAATTTGACTTTTTATTGGTGTACTTAGTCGGCTTACATTTAATGTACATGAAGTGACATTCAGGTGTAACTCTACCATCTTATTGGTTTGCTCTTTCCTCCATCTGTTCTTTTTTTGAAAACTCGTTCCATGCCTTCCTAAAGATTATGCAAGTATTCTCTGTCACTCCAGTCCCCTCCATTAACGTGTTATTATGCCTTCTCTCATTATTCCTTCAGGGACTGCTCAAGGGAAGTGCTGTCCCCATAGAAACAGTCCATCCCTGCGCTGTCAGGGCATGCCCCCCTGCCGTTCCCAGATATTAGCAAGGCCCTGGGCCTCTGTAACAGGGGTTGCAAGCTTTGCCTGTAAAGGGCCACATAGGCTTTGTAGGGCCTCCTCAACTCCACCATTATAGCTTGAAAGTGGCCATAGATGATATGTTGATAAAATAGCATGGTTATGTCTAAACAAACTATCTTTACCAAACAGATGACAGGTAGACTTTACCTGTGAGCAGTGTGCTGTGACCCCGGCTTTATAGCCTCAGTATCTCTGGGTAGGGGTTGGGGGGGCATCTGGCTCCTGGGCTCCCCTTGGCTCCAGTACTACTCTTCCTCTTCCGGTCTCTTTGAGCCTGGAGGTGAGAACGGTTTCCTATCTACCTGTCCCCGGAAGTCCCTCCAACTGCTTTGGTTTTTTATTCCCACCCACACATCTGTAAACAGTTCCTCCACTAAACTCTTCAACTGAATGCTGCAGCAGGCCATCCAGCTCCTGCAAAGACCCTAACGGAACTTTAGGCTTACAGCACGCACGTATTCATTCCACTGTGGCCCAAGTTGCAGCCAGCAGTTTGCAGATTGGCCTCCCTGCCCAGGAAGAGCCTCCTGCAGGGCAGACGCCATGTCTTAGTTATATTTGCATCCCCACCACACCCATCCCTCACCTGGGCACAGAATGGGAATGAAGAATCTTGGCTAAACTGACCTAAATTAGCAATGCAGAAATGGAGCCAGGAGAGGTCAGCATGTAGAAAAAAGACTGGAGGGGTTCTTATTTAAAGTGGGTAGGTTGTGAAAGAGAACTATCCAGGAGAGAGTGAGTTAATCGAGGAGAGCCAGAGGATTTGTCTCAAAGTTATCACAGAAGGGAAACATGTAAGGACCTGGTGTTACAATGTTAAGTCTTCAGTGTGGTTGAGCTGTTGTGTTAACAGTGTCCTCTGTGGAGTGTGGTCGAGCACTTGGTGTAACAAATGTCAGCTGTTGAAAGAGGTGAATGTCAGCTGCCGCAGTGAGTCGGAGTAAGGAAAAGAATGAGCACAAGTTCATTTTGCACATAGGAGGCCACGGCGTCATTTGAGAGGGGTGTCTACAAAGTGGCCTGTATTCAAGCCACATAAAAAGCAGCGAAATAGCAAACTGGAACCAGAAAGTTGGAGCAACTACTCAAGAATATTAACTTTTTTAAAAATAAGTTTTCAAATGGAGAAGGTAATACATGAAAATAGTCAAGATGAGACTAGAATTTAGAAGTTTATGTTGAACACATTGCTTCAAACACATAGTCATAATGGATTTATAAATTATGGAAACAGAAAACAAAAAGACACAGCAGGGCTCGAAAACACCAAAGTTATTGGACCAGAAACAGAGGTGAGAGTGGCTCCTGTCGGCTGGTTTCTGGGGCTGGAAGTTGGCCACCGGAGTGGGCAAGGGGCTCACCCCACAGGCGTGGGTGAGGCTGTCCTACGCGGTGTAGGAAACTAAACCAAACAACCAACAAAACCCTGTTGCTGACAGCTGCCTAGGGCTTTTGAACACAGTGGGGGCTTAGGAGTACAAAGACAGAGACCCAAACTGAAGACCAAGAATGAATACCACTGCCTGCAGACCCTGCATCTGACATGCTCTCCCTGTTATTGAAAGCCTTGACATGCCACGTGGGACCCCGTTCTGGGCTGCAGGTGGAAGCGATGGCAAGGCCACTGACTAGGGAAGGGTGAGGAGCAGGAGGGGAAGGGGGAAGAGCCGCTATCTCCTGCCCGCTGCCCGCAAACCTAAATTCCAGGACATGTGAAGAAACCCAATGCTAAGAAAGTTAACAAATCAACAGTCAAAACATTTTCTTCTCCTTAGATAATTGAAAGTAAGAAACAAAAGACAGAAATGAAATAAGAATAGATGCATAGGAAAAAGGACCAATTAAAATCTTCAAAGTAAAAAATAAAAGTCATTGAAATAAATACCTCAAACTATCACAAACAAAACGACCTCAAGACAAAATTAATAAAGGCTGTTTACCCATCAACTTGCAGCAAGGGAGCCCTTCTGATGTCACTTTCAAGGGTTTTAGAAAGGAAATTAAGTTTTATCACATAGAAGGGGAAAAGCCTTGGACTGGGAAGCATCCTATTAAGGTGGGATTTTGGAGTAGAAGAGACTTCAGTTTGTCTGCAGGTACTTCTGACCGTCCTTGGTTGTCTGAAGGGGGCCAGGAAGCAGTTTGGGCAACTTCCAAGAAGACGTACTGTGGGATGCTAGGAGAGACAGGTGTTCTGCAGGGGTCCGCACCTTGGAACAAGTGGGGCCGCTGGGACTCTTTAGAGTGAGTATCCTCTTGAGAAGTGACCCCATGATAAAGGTGCCTCCAAACCGACTCTCAAGGAGCATTAAGGAAATGACCACCTACTGGGGTGGATTAGAAGGAGGTCTCCAAGAACACCACTACTCCGTTAGCATTTCCATCTTGGAACAGAAAATCTATTTGCCAAGACACATGACCCTTGAATAACTTTTTTTTTTTTTGGAGAGAGGGAGAGAGAGAATGAGAGAGAGCATGAGAGGGGGGAGGGTCAAAGAGAGAGGTCGACCCCCTGCCGAGCAGGGAGCCTGATGCGGGGCTCGATGCGGGGCTCGATGCGGGGCTCGATCCCGGGACTCGATGCGGGGCTCGATCCCGGGACTCGATCCCGGGACTCGATCCCGGGACTCCGGGATCATGACCTGAGCCTAAGGCAGTGGCTTAACCAACTGAGCCACCCAGGCGCCCCTGAATAATATGGGTTTCTACGGGGGTTTTTCCCAATAAATATAGATAACAGTGCTGTAAATGCATTTTCTCTAACTCATGAGCTCCTCTATAACATTTTCTTTTCTTTAGCTTTTTATTGTAAGAACACAGTATGTTATACATACAACATACAAAACGCGTTCATCACCGTTTACTTTACCGGTAAGGCTTCCGGCCAACAGCAGGCATTGGAAGTCAAGTTTTTTCGGTCAAAAATTACGACTGAGGGGAGCAGGCACAGCTAACTCTGTGGGTCCTGGGTCAATTACATCGCGGACAGCTGGCTTTATTTTTGATCAGAAGAAAACCTCAATTTTAAAGCAGGGAAAGAGTTCAGACCACACTTCCAAGCTATGAATCAGTAACAAACTTTAACAACACGAGCGCGAAGTTGAGCACTCTCTGGACCCGACTGTTGGCCCACTCTTTGGAGGCCACTTACGGGAATCGTATTCCGTAGGTGCGGGACAACGCCGCACACACCTGCGCGCAGGGGAAGCCCGACAAGGCGGCGAGTTAAGGGACCGGGAAGTCCCCGGCGACCGGGAAAGGCAGGACTCCGGGGGCCGCGGCCGCCGCCGTCCCCGGACACGCGCACCTGGGGCACAGCCCCGGGCCGGCCTCCGGCGCGCGCCCTCGCGCACGCGCACGCGCCCAGCCCCCAGCGCCCAGAGCCCGGGGCGGGGCCGCCGGGACACACCCCCTCTGCGCGCCGCGGTGACGCCATCCGGCCCCGGCGCGCGAGAGGCGGAGCCTCAGCGCGTCGCCGCCTCCGCTTGCGCCCGCGCCGCGGCGTTGACGTCATCGGGCCCGGACGCGGGACGGAGCCTCTTAACGCCGCCGCGTTTTGTGCCCTCCCTTCGCCGCATGCTGTCGTCATCAGGCTCCGACGCTCTGTGAAGCTCTCGGGCTCCGGCGCTCGCGGGGCGGGCACGGACGCGCGGGCGGCGCCTCAGCCGGGTTGGAGCTGAGCGGAGAGGGCGGGGAAAGGCAGCGAATCGAGAAGGGGCGGGAAGGTGGCGGCCGGAACATGGCGGAGCGGATCCCTCTGTACCCGGTGCGCAGCGCGGCCGCCGTGGCCAACCGCAAACGCGCGACCTACTACAGCGCGGCCGGGCCTGGGCCGGGCGCCGAACGGCCCAGCAGGTAACTACGGCGCCGACCTCCCTCCCCCCGCGGCGTCCCTCCCCCCGCGCCCCGTCCGGGCCCCCCGCCCCCCGGCCCCCGGCGGCGGGTCTGTCCCAGCTCCCAGGCCGCGCACAGTGCTTCGACTCCCGCGCGCCTGCACTCTGGGGGGGCGACCACCCTTGGGAGAGGCCCCGGGACCCAGCGTCGGGGCCGGGCGGGGTCACCCCCAGCTCCGCCCCAGTCCTGGGCTGCCTTGGCCATCGACGCCCTCGGAGGTGGGGGCCGGCGTGCGGCTGCGGCGCTCTCACGGGAGCCGGGCGGGCGGGGCCCTCATCCCGCAGACACTGCTGCTGTCCGAGCCTCGGCGTGGTTCCCGTAGGGACCGTGAACGTGCAGACACGAAGCACACACCTGAGTGGAGAAGCACGGCCTGTCACAGATGCAAAGGGTTCAGGTTCTGTGCCAAACCCAGGTGCACTTAATCATGTTCGTTGGCCAGAAGTTGTGCTTTTAGCGATGAGAAACGGAACTTTACAAGGTTAGATTGTTTAATGGGACCCCACTTCAGTCGTCCATTTAAAACATAGAGACCTTTCGTTGAAAATGGAAGCCTCCTCCCCTAGTTGGTTTCAGCTCGCACTTGTTTCTCGCCCGAAGAGAGGAATACTACATTTTATAAAAAAGGAACTTATAAAAAGAGGAAGTACTGTCTTCTGCAGTTAATCGAAATTTTATTCCTAAGGAATTGTAGAAGCAATTAACTTTTTAAAAAATTTATTTGAGAGAGTGCGCGTGCGTGCGGGGGGAGGGTCGGAGAGAGAGAGAGAACCTCAAGCGGACTCCCCCTGAGCGTGGAGCCCTAGGCGGGCCTTGATCCCACCACCTGAGATCACGACCTGAGCTGAAGTCGAGAGTTGGACAGGTGCCGCAGAAGCTGCTAACTTTTAGTACAGAAGAGGAAAAAAAAATTTCAATATCCAGTTGCTTCAGGATTCGAGTTTTAGAGTAACTTTGGTTCTGGGCTCTTTGAGAAGCTGTAACATAGAGTCAGAAAGTATGTGTTGTAATGTTGTAGAGCTGAATTGAATCGCGGCTCATTTACTGACTAGCTGTTTGATCTCATTAACCTGAACGCCCATTTCCTGGGATGTAAAATGGGGGGGAATACTGTTGTTTTCCTACAGGATGGTGAAGGGTTACAGGAGAACCTACTGAGGTGCCTGTGTTTAGCGTTTGGCCAGAAGTACCATTTCTCTTTTCCTCCTTGACAGTACCTGTAACAGTGATTGTGTCAGAAATTCTCTGAGTGCTTGATTTGGGGAGATCATTATTTGGAAATATGCTATTTATTTCACAATAGGTTTCCGTCGCGGCTTGCATCTCAGTTTTTGCTGCAGGTATTTTGAGGCTCTGTCATTTGGTGTGTACATATTTAGGATTCTTACGTCTTCTGGTAGAGTGTTTCTTTTTTTGCGTAATGTTCTTCTTTGTCTCTGGCAATTTTCTTTGCTCTGAAATCTCCTCCTGCTTTATTGTGGATTAATGTTTGCATGGTGTTTGCTTTCAGCCTAAGTTGAATTTGGAGTCTCTTTGTTGGATCCTTGTTTTCCGTTATGCACTCTGTCATTCTCTGGATTGGTGTATTTAGACCCTTTACATTTTAAGTTAATTATTGCTACATTAGAGTGTAGGTGCTATTTTATTATTTGTTTATTTTGTTTCTTCTGATTCTCATTCCTCTTCTGTTTCTCTTTTTGACTTCCTTTAGGTCATTTGAACTTTTTTTGGAGATCTCTGCGGGGTTTTTGAGTGTAGGTCTTCTTGTAGTTTTTGTAGTGTGTGCTCTGTTGGGTATTGCAGTATACGTATGTGACTTATCACCATGGGGCGTTGGGATTCGTATTGTAGTCTGTGGAGTAGAGTGTGTAAACCTTACTTGCATTTTGGTCCCTTTACCCATCTTCTCCCCCTACACTTCAAATATCCTATCTTGAGTATCAGATGGTGTTACACTTTTTGTTTAAATCATCAAATATTTATAAAACTCATGATTATAAGGATAGTCTAATGTACGTACCCATGTTTCTACTCTTTCTGTTACTCCTTCCTTGTATTCCAGGATTCTTTTTTCCCCATTCCCTTCTATTTGAAGTGCTTCCTATAGCCAATTTTTGAAATTTCTTCCACCTTAGAATGTTCTTATTTCCCCTTCATTCCGGAAGGATGGATGTATTGGGTATAGAATTCCTGGTTGACAGTTCTTTCGTTAGCCTTGAAAACTGGCTACTGCCCACCTTGCCTTCATGATTCCTGATGAGAAGTTCACTGCTGCGCGAGTTGGCGTTTCCCTGCGGGTAACGTGTCATTTCTCTCTGACTGCTTTCAAGGTCTTATTTGTTTTTCATTTTTACAAGTTTAACTGTGATGTATCTTGGTGTGGATTTCTTTTGGTTTATCTTGGTTGGTATTTAGTAAGAGATTTTAATCTGTTGGGTTTTGTTTCACCAAAGTTGGGGAGTTTCTTCAAGGACTCTGGTTTCCACTGTCTTCTCTCTCCTGCTGGTACTGGGGTGATACAAATGTTGGATCTTTTGTTAGTGTTACATAATTCCCTTAGGTTCCCCGCCCCCCCAGTTTCTTTTTTCTGTGTTAAGATTGTGTGCATTGTATTGATTTTTGTTCGCAAATTCCCTAATTCTGTCCTTTGTCATCTTCACTCTTCTGTTGATTCCATGCAGCAGTGTTTCATTTGAACTAGTGTGTTTGTCAGTTTTATAATTTCTGTTTGTTTCAAGAGAATTGTTATTGCTTGTTGAGGCATGTTTATGTTTGCTGCTTAAAATGATTGTCACATAATTCCAGTATCTGAGTTAATTTGAGTTTTGGTGTCTGTTGATTATCCTTTCTAACTCACACTGTGAATCTTCTGGTTCTTGATGTGATGGATGATTTTTTATTTTATCCTGGACATTCTGTTTCTTACATCTGGAGAATGTGGGTTCTGTTTATATCTTTTACTTTAGCAGGTGATCGCCCTGTTTAGGTTTACCTTGTAGGTCCTGGCCTACATTTGTGGGTTGTGATCCCAGTGACAGTTTAATTTTGTGTTACAGTTTTTGGTGTGCTTGGTTTATGTGGTGTACTGGGACTCCTTCTTGTCCCTGCTTATCGTGCTGAAAGGAAGAGGCGATCTCCCCAGGCCCAGTGTCTCTTGGTAAGAGAAGGAATGGTCAGTCCATGTGATGAAAAGGCCTTGTTGGATGGGCAGTGGTTGTGATTGTACCCGCTCTGCACGAGCCTGCTGGCTGTTCTGGTGTGTCTGGTTAGGGGAGGAGCCTCAGCACCGCTGTGGCCCTTGGAATCCCTCTTGCTGGTGCTTCCTGCTGCTCTGGTCTCTGGTGGCAGAGGAGGGGAGTTCAGGCCCTGAATAGAAGCGGTTTCCTGGACTGGCTGCTTCTGAAGTGGGGCTGTGCTTGGTGATGCTGCCTGGTTTCCCTCCTGGTTAGAAGAGAGGGGCGTCTCGGCCCACGGGGACACAGGGGCTTTCTGAGGCTTCTAACCTGTTTTTGTGGCAGGGTTCCTCTAACTGCTGCCGCCCAGATGCACCCCTGTCCCTCGATGGGACAGGGGAGTCTTAGTTCCATGGGGAAGGATGCCGTTTCCCACGGCACTTTTTGATCTGTCTTGCTGGTGGTGGTGTACTCTTGCTCCCTCCAGGGGAGGAATGATCTTTCCGGGGTGCCTTTCCTTGCTGGGTTGGGAGTTAGGGAATGCCAGGCCTGTCTCCTTCCTGCTGTTGGGTGAGGGCCTGTAGGACGTCCTGCCGCTGTGTCGTTTCTCAGTCCTTGGTCCCAAGCCCCCCTAACCCTCTTCCTCTTCACTGCTGCCTTCTCGCCCCCTTCCAGAGCTCTCCTTTGTTTGGCTCTTGCTTTATTTCCAAGCTTATAGTTGGGCTTAGGGAAGAGGAGCAGGGAGAGATGGATCTTAAACTGGAAGTTGTGCTTTTACGTTATTTTGTGAAGGTTGGTTGTATTTTATCATAATAACATATGGTAAAAGGCTAATGAGAATATACTGTGGCTCTGTACTCCGCTTATTGCTTCCTCCTTACCCCAGCCTCTCACCCCCAAGGCACTTATTTTGGATTCTTCTAGCTGTTTCTTCTGGCATTTAAAATCTCCATATTTCAGTGGCTATATTTCTGACTCTGTCAGCATCGAAAATTACTTTTCTTTGGAAGCCTTCCATTATCTCAACCCCAGCCAGGATAGAGTTAGATGCCCCTGCTGGCTCCTACAGGCCCCTGTTCCCCCTCAGAGCACAGATTGCACTTGACTGTAGATGTCTCTTTTCCATGAATGGAACGGCAGTGACTGTCAGATTTTAGCCCTGATGCCTGGCCTCATGAGATGACTTGGAAAGTGTTCCCTTCTCTCCTGCTTTCTGGAAGACTTCGAATAGAGTTGCTCTCTTCTTTAAATGTTTGGTAGAATTCCCAGTGAAACCGTCTGGACCTAAGAGATTTCTTTTTTGGGTGTTTCACTTTACGAACTCAGTTTCTTTAATAGTTAACTAGGCTATTCAAATGAGCTATTTTGTTTGGGGTGAGTTGTGATTGTGCCCTTTGAGGAATCGGTCCTTTTCAGGAAAGTTGCCATATTTATGTGTGTAGTGTTGTTCATCATCTATTCTCTTACTATCTTTTTGATGTTGTTTCATTCAGATATTGGTGGTTTGTGCCTTCACTCCTTTGTTGGTTAGTCTTACTAGAGGTTTGAGTTTTTTCAAAGAGCTATCCTTTATTTTTCTTATTTTTTTTGTAGTTGTCTGTTTTCACTTTTATTAATTTCTGTGCTTTACTTTTCCTTCTTTTTGATTGCTTCTTTAGGTTTTATTTTTTATCTTCTCATTCTTGTTTCTTATGGTGGGAGTTTAGATTATTGATTGGAGACTTTTCCTCTTTTTTTAACATAAGGATTTTGTGCTGTCAATTTCCCTCTCAGCACTGATTTATCGGTGTCCCACAAATTTTGGCATTTTGTTTTACTTTGAGACTTCCCCTCTGTCTCATGGATTACTTAGGAATGTGTATGGAAAATTTGCTGTTATTTTTCTGTTACTAATTTCTAGCATGATTTCTTTGTGGTTAAAGAACATGCTTCGTGTTACTTCATTTAATTTTGGTGGTTTGTCTTGTGACCAAGAATATGGTCTGTATTGGTAAGAATTTCAGGGCCCAAAAGAAGGTGTATTGTGCTGTCGTTGGGTGAAATGTTCTGAAATGTTGATAAGATCCTGTTATCTTTGCTAGTTTATGTTCTAGTTGTTTTCTTGGTTGAGAGTGGGTCGTTGAAGTCTCTAACTGTAATTGTGCATTTGTCTATTTTTCCTTTTGGTTTTATCAATTTTTACTTTACTGTTTTGCCAGTCTGTCATTTGGTGCAGACATGTTTGGGATTGCTCTGTTTTGATGGACTGATGCTTTTATTATTTTATAATTTCCATCTGTCTCTAGTAATATTTTTGCTCTGGGCTTTCCTTTTTCTGACATTTATATAGCCACTCATGCTTTATTTTGACTAATGTTTACCTGGCATATAATTTTCCATCCTTTTACTTTCCACCTGCTTATATTTAAGGTAAGTTTGTTGTAGTCAGCATATGGTTGGCTTATGTTTTGTTTTTGTTTTTTTTTAAAGAATTTATTTATTTATTTGAGAGAGAGAATGAGATAGAGAGACAGCATGAGAGGGGAGAGGGTCAGAGGGAGAAGCAGACTCCCCGCCAAACAGGGAGCCCGATGCGGGACCCGATCCCGGGACTCCAGGATCAAGACCTGAGCCTGTGCCAATCTCTGTCTTATGATTGATATATTTAGAGCATTTATGTTCAGTGTAATGATTGACAAGTTAGGGCTTATATCTGCCATTTTCCTTTTTGATTGCTGCGTTGTTTCTTTGTTTTCTTTTTCCTGTTTTTCTGTGGGTTACTTGAACAATTTTTGGAATTCCATTTTGATTTACCTATGGTGTTTCTCCACTGTATGTCTTTGTATAGATGTTATTTAGTGGTAGTTCTAGATATGACATTATACATATGTGATTCATCACAGTATTCTGGTGTTGATATTTTATCAGTGTTAGTAAAGTGAAGAATCAGTACCTCTTTACATCCCTTTACTCATCCTTACTGGTAAAGTAATTATCTTGTACAATTACATAAATACTTTAATTTTGCAAAAGTACATAAATATTTCCCTTACATATGACTAGAGTTACACATCAGTGTTAATTTTTCTCTCTCTCAAACATAATCTAGAAAACTCAAAAGGAGAAGAAATGCCTATTCTATTCACCCATGTTTTCACTATTTCTGTTGTTCTCTTATTTCTTGAAGGTCCTGAATTCCTTATTATTTCTGTTCTAAGAATTCCTTGCTATTCTTTTAGTGTAGGTCTGCTGAAAACAAATTCTCTTAGTTTTCTTTCGTCTTAGAAGGTCTTATTTCTGCTTCATTCCTGAAGGGTAATTTCACCAGATACACAATTTGGGGTTGACAGTCCTTTTTCTATTTTAAGCCCTTGGAAAATGTTATGCTACTTCTTTCTGGCCTCCATGATTTCTGATGAGAAATCTGATGTCATTGGAATGTTTTCTTTTCCTGTGGGTAAGATGTCATTTCTCACTACTTACAAGCTTTTTTTCTTGTCTTTAGTTCAGTAGTTTGATTATTATGGGTCTTGACATAGATTTCTTTGGGTTTATACTGTTTGGGGTTCACGTAGCATATTGAATCTGCAAGTTTTATCTTTTGTCAGGTTAGGAGTTTTCAGCCATTATTTGTCTAGAACTTTTTGAGCCCCACCCTCTTTCATCTCTTCTAACACTCTCTCTGGAGACACCTTGTGAGATCTTTCTTGTGTCTCAAACGTCCTGAGTTTCTCCTCATTTGTTTTAAGTCCATTTTCTGTCCAGATTGGTTTCTGTTGTTCACTCTTCAAGTTCATTGACTTTTCCTTTGTCTCTTCTTTTCTGCCCCTGAACCCTATGCATTGTTTTCAAATCTCCATTATTGTATTTTTTAGTTTTAGAATTTCCATTTGGTTCTTCTTCATATTAGCTTTCTTTGCTGAAATAGCTGTTTGTTTGTTTTCATTTGCTTCAAGTATGTTTGTAATTGCCCATAGACACATTTTTATGATGGATATGAGAATCCTTGTCAGATAATTTCACCATATGCATCCCTTTGGTGTTGGCATTTGTTGGTTATTTTTCCTTCAGGATTAGAGATTTTCCTGGCTTTTGGTATAATGAGTCCTTTTTTTTTTTTTAAATTGTATCCTGGACATTTTGGGTATTATGCTGGGAGGTTCTGGACTTTATTCAAATAATCTTCTGTTTTATCAGGCCTCCTCTGACACCCCATGGGACTGGGGTTAGGGAGGTGGGATGAGGTGGTGCTGCCTTGTTGCTGGCAGATGGGGTGAAAGCTGGGTTCCCTTTGACACCTGGGAGAAGAGGGTGCCCCCTTCACCGCTGGGCAGACATGGGGTCTGCGGTGCCGCGTGGGGCTCTGCTGATGTCCCCTTGTCTGGGGAGGGGAGGAATGCCTGTTTATTGCAGCCTCTGGCCTCCTGCAGTATGGCCTGGGGGGCCTTTACGTCTGGGTTCCTGTGAACCCAGTGGTAGGGATGGGCAGGAGGGCCTGGGCTGTTCTTGGGGCTCTCTTTGGTTTATGTCCGTGGTTTTTCTGGCTGCTGACTCTCTGGTACACAATTTGGGATAAATGAGGCTGAAGGAGCGCATTGGGAACTCCCTGTTGTGTGACCTCTGGGGTCTGGGTCCCTCCTGGTCTGCCTCCTTCTCTTCACCTTTCCCTCTGTCGTCTCCAGGGTTATAGCTTATGGGGGAGAGGGGGAGGGCGCCCTGTCTGCTCAAGTCTTGTTCTGGAACTGGCAGGAAGGAGTCATTTACCTTTGTTCTGTTTTTGTCTTTACTCTTTGTATTTGAAAGTCCGTCTTATTATTTATTTTTCCATTCACTAACAAGTTTTGGCTACAGGCCTCCCGTTTGGAGTGTAAAATTCAGTGTATTCAAAAAATACACTATTTATGTATTCACAAGGTAAATGCAGCCATCACCACGGGCAGGGTTGGAAGATTTTCTTCACCTCTGAGAGAGACCTAGCGCCCCGCCTCTCAGCACCTCCCGCACCTCATCTCTGGAGGTTTTCTTACTGCAGTGAGATATACTTAACAAAGCTAACTGTGTTTAGGGTACTTTTGACTTAATATATAACAAATCTCTAATTTCATATTTCAGAACTGTAAAGTGAGTAAAGTTTTATATCCAAATTATGGCTTTTCTAGTATTTCTGTTTTGGGAAATGTGTGCTGTAAATTAGAATACAGCTAAAAAAATAGATAAAAAAATAAAAAGTGCAAATTCAGTCTTCTATTTCCAATAACAAAAGTTTATACTATGGGGTCTTTTTGTTCCACATTGGCAATTGAAAGCTAATTAGTTGTTAGAAAAACAGCTTTGATACGGGCTTTTCTTGCTTTGTGAGCTTTAAAAGGCTTTTTCTTTGACCATATAAAAATGTCATTTTGTGTTCATAAGGTATAAGGAATTGTAGTAATGTATTTTAAAGGTTTTCAGGTTTTCCTTGGAGTGAAACTACTTTTATTTCATTATAATCATGCTAGTTTAGGACACAATATATTTAACATGTAGTGATCATAAATTGTTACAACTGGTATAAAATTTTTCATCATTGGGTTTGTACTTTATGAAAATTTCAAGGGGACAAATTAGATATGATTTGAGTATGGTTAATACAGGAGGATGTTCTTGGTTTTTTTTTGGGGGGGTGGGTTTTTTTTTTTTTTGGAAGTTACTAGGTGAATGAGATGCTGTGTCCCACGCATAGTATTTAATAGTTCAGTAAGAGTGCAATTACTTGTTAAGATCATTTTCTGTGAGCTAATGTGAGGCATTGATTTTCTTCTTGTAGTATGTATAGGTGGGTAAAAGTAAGGTATTTGTTAATTTGATATTTTTTCATTTCTGTCTTTTAAATGGTACCCGTGTCATTCAAATTATCTTCACATTTGAGAAAAGAATGACTGACACTGGACATCATTGTGTTTATCCATGTCTATTAGTACCTATTCTTTGCTTCATGTTGCAGTGTGGCTTTTGGCCCTGTCTAGAGTCATTTGCAATATTATAATGGTTAAACTTTAGTGTTTGAGAAGAGAGTCATGCTGAGAACAGATGGCTCTTGTCTGATTATCTCTAAAATATTCGTGTGTTTCTTAATAGAGGCAACACAGTTTTTTTTATAGACACTCAGAATGAGTGTCTTTACACGATTTCCTCTGAATCTTTAAAAATTTTACAGTTATGATGATCTAAAAAAATGCCTTTAGTTATAAAGATGAAACTTCTTTTTTGTGTTTTCACAGCTGAAAAGGTTTTTTCAAGTACCAAATGATTCTTCCTTTTTTTTTTTTAAGATTTATTTATTTATTTGACAGAGAGTGAGAGAAAGAGAGAGCACAAGCAGGGGGAGGGGCAGAGGGAGAAGCGGACTCCCTGGGAGTCCAGTGTGGGACTCGATCCCAGGACCCTGGGATCACGACCTGAGCCGAAGGCAGACGCTAGTGACTGAGCCGCCCAGGTGCCGCTACCAAATGATTCTTAAGATAGTGTTTATCAAAGTGCTCAGGCCCAGGACTCCTTGGAATCAGAGACATATTTTTAAGGATCTGTAGTTCACTCGAGTTCATGAAATTCTTTAAACCTGCCAGAACAGGTCTGTTTCACTGTAGTTTCTACAGCTGACAGTATTAGCATGAAGATAGATTTGGTGATTGTGAACATGACAGTTTTGGGTATAACTGGGTCATGTGTCCTGAGCTAATCGGCCCACGTATGTTTTTAATTTCTGGATTGGCGTTTACATAATATTAGATATTGTCCCATTACTCTAATTTAGAGGCTTGTTTCGATTCATGTATAGCGTTGGTGTAATTTCTTATGTTAAGAAATTGGTATTGAGGTTTTTTTACAGAACGCCGTGGAAGAGGAGTCGGTGGCTCCGAGGTTACTGTGTCCATAGTCCACATGGGGGGCATCTCCGGGCGTGGGCACTGACTGGCCCTTGCGCGTCTTGCTTGTTTTTATTGCTGAGGTCAAGGCGTGCCTTTCAGGCAATGTTCCTTTCCTTTTTTTTTTTTTTTTTCTACACAACTATTCTGCTGTTTAACTCCTCTGCTACTGTAGGAAGGGAAGAGTCCCAGTTTCCCAGTATACAGTTTTGCTGCTTATTAGTGACTCATCAGTGACACGCTTGAACTTGGAAGCTGTGTTTGATGAAGGAAACATACCCATTTCTTTATAGTACTTTGTTGCTTTGTTTTTCTACTCTATTAACATGTAGGCAAAGAGGGCAGTGTTTATTTTTCTTAAAGAAGGTTTAAGCATTAGGCATATTTTAAATGGTTTCTCCCTTTACTATCAGTTGGCTTCTCAGCAATGCTTCTCCTCAAAATGGAAACAATAAGGCTATTACATACTTAATGTGAGTTTAAGCTAGTTACTGTATTGACCTACTTTTACTTAGATACATGTAAATTACGCACCTTCTAGGACTTGAGTGTTTTTTGTTGAAGGTTCCCAATTTTTCTAAACCTTTGGCAGCAGCTAAGAGAGTTGTCTCCGTTTCTTAGTGTGGCAGTACTCTTGGGTTTGGTATCATCTGTTCTGTCGTCTTTGTTCACATTGTTTTTACTCTTTTTAAAAATATGTTTCCAGAATTATACTTAATTGCTGGAAACGTTGATTT
Source organism: Eumetopias jubatus (assembly GCF_037043125.1). NCBI lineage: Eukaryota > Metazoa > Chordata > Mammalia > Carnivora > Otariidae > Eumetopias > Eumetopias jubatus. The sequence continues at coordinate 157,274 of NW_028274912.1, read as the reverse complement.
TTCTTGAGTGACAAACCAATTAAGTGTGTATGACACTAGGCAACACAGACACTTAGGATTTTCTGCTTATCCTGTCTCTGAAAAAATCCATTATTCATCATCTTATTGTTTTTAAATACTGAGGTAAAATTTTCAATATGATAGGAAAATTGCTTTGGAAATGGAATAAATTGCTTGCCAGTTCAAAGGCTCCATCTCTGAAGTGGAGGTTACTAAACGTGATGTTGCTTATGTTCATTATCTTTCAGACTCTTTGTACTACTTTTCTAGCATGAAACTTGATAAGATTGTGACTTTTGCTAAAATGCAGCACAATCGCTGAAAGAACTTAATGAAAAAGACTAAAAATCTCATTTTGTATACTATATTATAATATATTTAAGTGGCATTTTGAATTTTAATTGCATTTTGTATAAATATTCATTTTCTAGTTGACTGTTTTAAAAGAAGTGATCTTATGCAGAGAATGAGAAAAAAGGAATTTTTCTGAGGAAACCTATTGACTCTGTTTTAGGCCCGCTCCCTCACAGCTGAGAGGAGCTTTTGTGTGAGCCCCTCAAATGACGAGTCTCCTGTTGTGGGGATGTTGTGTGGTGTGTGGATGGTGACTGGAGCGAGGGGACCCTGGGTGCTGGTCGGGGCGGGGACAGGTGCTGCCGCTCCTCCCTGTGACTCTCGGAAGGCCCTCCCTCCGCCTTACTGCTGTCAGCGACAGTGTGTGGGTGTCCGACACCCGGGACCGGGTCTCATCACTGGAACTAAAGTCTTCCGTGCTTTTTGGGTAGACTTGTAAGCAGCACAGCACAGTCATGGTCATCTTGGTAGATCAATCTTGTGTACATTTTTCATGTTTTCAAATATTTGCTTTCATGGATCATTAGAAGCTATGGTTAAAGTTACTCCCATTACAAAAAAGGGCTGTCAGGGCATTTTCACAAACTGTCCTCCATAAAAGTTGTTCACACTCTTGCTAGCCATTAAGAGTGCTTCGTTAGCCAAGACTGTTAAGAATGCTAAGGGTGAAGAATTTTTTTCAGTTGTTTTAATTTGCGTGTTTTAGAAGTTCTCTTGGAAACAAAAATGACTCCTAGTCTTAAAACCTTCCACTGACTTCCCTTCCCCTGAGAGTTAAAGTGAGACTCCTTATGCTGGCAGGCCGTGCCCACGGGACTCAGCCCTGCCCACCCCTTCAGCCGCATCCGGTGTCCCTCCCGTGCCTTGCCCGCTCCAGCTGCCCCGGCTTTCTCTCCAGTCCTGAGCCCTCAAGGCTCCGCAGCCCCTTCCAGGTCTCCCAAGACCTTCTGTGGTTGGTTCCTTTCATGCAGGTGTCTCCTCTTGAGACTCGGCTTCCTTCTGGCCCTCGCGCCTTCTGTATTAGAGTCTTCCCAGCACGTCTCCCTTTGCAAGTAGGCAGCCCGCTTCTTGTGCTTGTCCTCGTCGGGACAGCGCTCGCCCAGGGCGGTCCCTCAGGTGTGTGTGGGAAGGGTTAGAGTTCCTAATGTGGCTGCACATAGTTCTCTAAGTACAGCTGTATTTCTTTTTTTATGAATTGTCTTTGCTCATCTGTCATTCAAAGTGTTTGCTTTTTTTTTTTAAAGATTTTATTTATTTATTTGACGGAGATAGAGAGCACAAGTAGGCAGAGAGGCAGGCAGAGGGAGAGGGAGAAGCAGGCTCTCCACCGAGCAGGGAGCCCGATGCGGGACTCAATCCTGGGACTCCAGGATCGTGACCTGAGCTGAAGGCAGTCGCTTAACCAACTGAGCCACCCAGGCACCCAAGTGTTTGCTTTTTTTAAATTTTATTTGTGAGAACTGTTGCTGAGGAATGGTTTTACTGTCATGTGCTGTAAAAGTTTCTCATTTGCGCTAAACTTTTCTTCTTGGACCATGCAGAATACAGGTACCCTGGGTGCCCGGTTGTGGGAAGGGCTCCGTAGACCCCAGCCCCCTTCTCCAGGGCCTCACAGTCCAGGAGGCCTTCAGGAGTGTTCTCTCTCCTTCTGGTGTTTGGTCTCATTGACAGGCCAGCTCCCCAAGTGATCAAACTCTTGCCTGAATGTGCCTGGTGTGTGAGGATTTGGCTTTTCCAGGATAGCCATACCGATTCTAGTTCCTTAACTGCGGCAGCCGGCAGGAGGGTGAGGGAAGGGGCCTGGTGGTGCGTTCAGGCCGACCCCAGGGTAGAAACCAGCTTCGTATGTTGGAGATGTGGGTAGTGATGAGGAAATACCCATCTTCCGGGGGTTACGCGGCTGCTAGGAAGCTGGATTTCAGCGATATTTATAGAATGTGTTCCTTTTTAAAAAATTTATCAGACCTAACATAAAACTTACCATCTTAAGCACGTCTACCCAAGCGTGCAGTGCAGTGGCCGTGAGCACATTCACGCTGTTGTACCACTGTCCTCACCTCCCGCCCCCAGGCCTCCTTCCTCCTCCCAAACCCAAGCTCTGCACCCGGGAGACGCCTCGCTGTCCCCCCTCCCCGGCCCCCGTAGCCTTTCTGTACCTCCGTGTCTGTGGAGTTGACTGCTGTCACCTCGTGGAGGTGGAGCCCTTCGGGGTCTGTCGTATTGCGTCTGGCTTATTGCACTGAGCGAAATGTTTTCAAGCTTCGTGCCATAGCACACGTCACATTGCCTACTTCTTTTAAACCGGGTGATGTCACGTGGTATGGATAGACCACCTTTGGTCTTGGACATTTCAGTTATTTTTCTTTTTTATAGTAAGAATTTCCTATGTTAATTGTCTAAAACTAGGAATTAAATGAACGTAGGCGAGGTGCTTAAATTCATGCCTGACAGTTTCAGCAAACACTGGCCGCCGGCTTCTCCTGTCCCTCCTCCTCCTCTCAACGCTGAATTTCTACCTGGGCAGCAGGGAAGGGAGGCCACGCTGGCTTGCACCCACGTTCACTGTCCTTCCTTCAGCCTCGCCCTCTGCTTTCCCTCCCCCAGGGGGTAGCTGTCCCTTGCTCTGTAGCTGGGAGGGGTCACCTGAGGATCCAGATGGTCTTCAGTAGCTTTCAGTCAGTTCCTACTCTTTCCTCCCTCCCCACCCGCTTCAGAGGTCCCCCTGACGCCAGGCCCGCCCCTCCAGGGTCCCAGGGTTCTCCTGCTTCCTCGCGGCTGTGCTGAGACTCCTGTTTTTCTTGGATCTGCTTATTTACCATCCATCTATCTGCTCTCTAGCTTTCTGCATTTTGTTATCATCTCTTGTTTTCTGTTCTGTAGGTTTCAGCTTTAAGAAAAAGCAGTGTTTTTGGTATTGAAGGCAGTCGTGTATTTAATCTTCCATTTTTATGGGAAACACTTTCTAATCCTTTCTACCTGTGTGTCTGTCTGTCTGTGTTTTCTCTTTCAGAAGACAGCTGTTCTGGGCGTCCTAATCTGCAGAGCGGTGTAGACCTCTCGTCGCTCTCCTTACAGGAGTTGACAGTTGTAGTTATCTCGAAGCAGGCTGCCTTCTGTGTCCCAGCTCCAGTTCCAGAATTCTCACGGATAGCTGTGGCTGAGCTTGGGTGACTGGCAGTCCTTCCTGAGCTGTGCGCTGCCCCACCTACCTTCCCTACCTTCCCGTCCGCAGTGGTCATTCCACACGCACCCTGCCCCTCTACCTGGATGCAGCCCCTGCAGCCTGAGCTCAGTCGGCACCTTCCAAGGGCTAGGGGACTGTCTCGCCAGTAGCCACTGCTATCATTTAAGATTTCCTGGTGAGTGAGTCTGAGCTTGTGAGTTACAAGCTGTGTCCGTTACTGACTGCCGTGTCTTCAGTGTGGGCACGCATGTAGTGGTGCTCAGCAGGTGACTGAGGGTATGTACCCAGCACAGCCAAACGGCTTGCAGAGCGTTTTCTCACCTTCCTGTAAGGATTTTGAGAGGTGATTTTTCTTGGGGTCCTCAGCCTAACGTACTCTTTGTACTCCAGTATTTTCAGAGGTCTCGTGGTTTTTATTTTTTATATGACATTATATTGGGAGGAGGAGAAGTGTTTGCGTGGTTAGTGTTTGCTAAAGATCTGCCCACCGTCTCCTCAGGCTTATTCTCTGCTTTACGGTCTCAGGGCAGGTGGTGCCTGTGTTTGTCGTGTGCTGTGTGTCGGGTCCCCTCGATGCCTAATCGGCACTGCACTGAAGCACCAGAGTGCCCGGGGGAGCCTCAGCACAGGCCGTCGGCACACTTACATCCTCCACGAGGAGAGCACCTCTGTCTTCACCTCACCACCCTCTCTTATCCGAGGGCCGTTTCACATGAGGGAGGAAAGATGAGAGCGAGGTCGCGGGAAGCAGGATTGTCAAATTGACTCAGAATACAAAGAAAAAAATCGTCATTAATTGCTATGCAGTTGTATCAGTGTCCTATTGCTGTTCTAAAATTATCCTAAATGTAGTGGCTTAAAACAAATGTATTATTTTCCAGTTCTGAAGGTCAGAACCGTATGGACTCACAGGGCTACAGTCAGGGTGTCAATATGCAGCATCTCCTCCTGTAGGTCCTTGCAGAGAGTCCGGTTCCATGTGGTTGTAGGTTAAAGTCCTGTTTTCTTGCGCCCAAATTACTCTAATACGATACATTTAAGAGATACTACCAATCAGTGTGGAAGAGATGGACTCTTGCATAAATAACATCGCCATTTCTGTTGTTGTATAGTATATATATCCCTGCAAAACTTCGTATTTCGTAGAAATGCTCGCTGGAAGTAACAGGGTTTATGGGCAAAAGTAAGTTAGGGCAGACCACTGGGGACCACATCACTAACAAAAACCGTCCTAGTCCTGGTGACATTTGCTGAAGGGGCACATTGAGTTCCTGGCCAGTGAAGATTTACCTGTGAGGAGGCTGGTGCCACGGGAGAGGGTCCTAGTTCCGGGGGTGCCCCCAGTGCACACGCCCCAAATACGCCCAGCTCCACTGAACAGCATGGGGAGCAGCCTTAGCCACAGTTTGTAAGTAGTAGTGCAGGACCCCGTGTGCTAGCAAACGTGAATCAGTGCCGGTGATGACAAGATGCCATTTTCCTCCCTTTATTTAAGCGAAGGGTACATGTATTTAGCTCTCATCTGATGAGGGTGAGGTAAAATTGCTTTTGGCATTATTCATAGCACTCAGTGGTGGGAGTTTAAATTTGCAGTTGGCAATAATATTTCAAGTGTTTTAGAGCTTATGACTTTGTACAAACTATTGCAGTTCTGGGATTCTTTGAAAGAATTCATGTAAAAATATGGAGAAAGTTCTGTGTACAGATATTTGCACGGAAACGTTATTTAGTGGGAATTTATAAATGTTTTCTCTGTCCAACAGTGGGGGATACCTCAGTAACCTTTAACTCAGTAATCCACTTGCTGGCTTATTTTTTTAGTTACCACATGTTAAAAAGATGGTAAAAGGAGCTTAGGTAGCAGGTCAGCATTGGCCTTATTGTCCAAGGACATCTTTATAGTCATTGAATTCCACTTGTGTTTGGATTCTTTTTTTTCTTTTTTAAAGATTGTATTTATTTACTTGAGAGAGAATGAGAGATGGAGAGGACGAGACGGAAGCGGGTCAGAGGGAGAAGCAGACTCCCTGCTGAGCAGGGAGCCCGATGCGGGACTCGATCCCGGGACTCCAGGACCATGACCCGAGCCGAAGGCAGTCGCTTAACCAACTGAGCCACCCAGGCGCCCCACTTGTGTTTGGATTCTTGACAGCTAGGCACCTGTTTCAAAAAAATAAAGTTTCAAGAAGGTGGAGTCTTCTGGAATCTTGCCTTCTGACCTTTTCACAGAATCCTAGTAAGCAAAGGACTGCCTGGCACCGTCACTGCATATACCCGCACATGCACACGCCCCCACACACATGCAGGTGTGTGAACACCCACATCCACAGATTCCCTGAGGGACTGCTAAGTTGGCACATATAAAGCTCGTTTATGTACTCTGCACTGTGTGTATACTTCATATACATTTAAAGCTTGTTATGTACTGTAGAAGATGTATTTCAATAACGTCTTAGAGCAGAATGGAAATAATTCTGTTCTTGGATATTCCTGACCATCTGGAGTAGCACTCACCATTTTCATTCTTTTTTTAAAGATTTTATTTATTTGATAGGGAGAGACACCGTGAGAGAGGGAACACAAACAGGGGGAGTGGGTGAGGGAGAAGCAGGCTTCCCACAGAGCAGGGAGTCCCCCGATCCCAGAATCCCGGGGTCATGACCTGAGCCCAAGGCAGACGCTTAACAACTGAGCCACCCAGGCGCCCCTCATTTGGTTATATCTTTTTAATTTCTTTTAATTTGGAGAAATCTTTGTGGTGGTTTTCTTTCTTCTCATGTGGCATTTTTGAAGAGTCCAGGCTGGTGGTTTGTAGTGTCTGGATTAGTACCTCCTGGAGTTGGGTGTAGTGCTCTTATTTTGTGCACTTCCCGTCACGTGAAAATTAGCCCCAGAGCAGTGCTTCTCAAGCAGCAGAGTGCGAGGGCTCTTGATACCAACTGTAGGCTACTTCCAGAAGTTTCTTGTTTCTGGGGGTGGCTCCAAGAATTTCTGGGGACTGCACTTTGAGAACCACTGCTCTGGGATTGAGTAAATACGGTAAATGTGTACATGTGTTGGCAGGAATGCTGGATCTGCTGCTTCTTGTATCACACCAGCAGGCAGACATCAGGTTGTCCTGTGGTGACTGGTTCTGAGTGTGAGTTCTAGCTTAAGGTGCTGATCTCTGTAGAATTTCTGCTGTTCGTAAGTTTCCATTTGCAGTTGTGAAGAATTGGATGATTCTCCAGCATCGTGACAGTTTTGTTCCCAAATGGTGCTTCCGAAATTTGTTCCCAAATCCCCCCCCCCAGGTTTTAGTGGATTTTCCAAATATCTTTCTGTTACTGATTTATTTTTAAGTTTATTTTTAAAGCTTTTATTTGAGAGAGAGTGAGAGAAAGAGAGCATGAGCAGGGAGAGAGTGGCAGAAGGAGAAGCAGACTCCCCGCTGAGCAGAGAGCTTGATCCCAGGACCCTGGGATCAGGACCTGAGCTGTAGGCGGACGCTTAACTGGCTGAGTCACCTAGGTGCCCCTGATTTTTTTTTTTTTTTTAAGATTTATTTATTTGTTTCAGAGAGAGAGAGAGTGCAAGCATGAGTGGGGGGAAGGGAAGAGGGAGAAGCAGACTCCCCACTGAGCATGGAGCCAGAAGCAGGACTCGATCCCAGGACCCTAAGATCATGACCTGAGCTGAGGCAGACCCTTAAGCACCTGAGCCATCCAAGCGTCCCTTTCTGTTACTGATTTTTAAAAGAAATTCCTTTATGGGGCGCCTGGGTGGCTCAGTCGTTAAGCATCTGCCTTCAGCTCAGGTCATGATCTCGGGGTCCTGGCATCGAGCCCCACATCGGGCTCCCTGCTCAGCGGGGAGTCTGCTTCTCCCTCTCCCACTTCCCCTGCTTGTGTTCCCTCTCTCGCTGTGTCTTTCTCTGTGAAATAAATAAATAAAATCTTTATAAAAAAAGAAATTCCTTTATGGTAAGAGAACATACTTTGTCTAATTTCAGTTCTTTTGAATTTGTTAGTTTGTGTTATGGCCCAGGTTGCGGTCTGTGGGGATGAGTGTTCATGGTGCACTTGATGAGAACATTCTGCCGTACAGGGTAGAGTGCCAGGGTAGGTTGGCTGACAGTGCTGACCATGTCTTTCTGTCCTTTCTGATACTGTTTCTTCCATTAATTACTGAGAGAGGAGTTATGAAGTCTTCCGGCAGTATTATGGATTTGTTTCTCCTTTTACTTACATATTTCATACTTTGTGTACTTTGAAACTGGTGGTAGGTGCATGCACATTTATGATTGTTAGAGCTTATGGGTGATTTGATCTTTTATCATTATATAATGTTCTTCTTTATCCTGGGCGGTTCTTTCATTTTATTTTTTTGATGTCTTCTTTGTCTTATAGTATCTACTTGTTTTCCTTTGAACGAGTGTTTGCATCATATCTTCTTCCATCTTTTTACTTTTAATCTTTTAACATATGCCATTATATTTCAAGTATTTTTATTTTTTTGTAGGTAGTGATTTTTGTCCTCCAGGTGACATTTGGTGACATCTGGACACATTTTTATTGTCACGACTGGGGGAATGCTGCTACTGGCATCAAATGCGTAGTGGCCTGGTTTGCTGGTGAATGCTCCACAATGCACAGGACAGCTCCGTCAACAGAATTCTGAGACCCAAAATGTTAATGGTACCGCTGTTGAGAAGCTCCACGCTAAGGATTGCAATATACATAGCTAACTTTTCACTGTTCATATTTTACACTTAATGTAAGCTATGGAATCGCCTGCTTCTTACAGGATAGCCGCCATATCAGTTCACATCTTTCTACACTGAAAACTTCACCAGATGATGTGACAGCTTTTGCTTTCAATAGTCATACACGTTTTAAAGAATTTTGTGTTCTTTCTTTCCAAAAATCCAAGTTTCCTGATGGTATCATTTTTCTTCGTCTTGAAACTTTCTTTAGCTTTCTTTTGTATGAGGTCAGATGGTAACATACCCTCCAAGTTTTATCTTTCATCTGAGAATGTTTTTGTTCTGCCTTCATTCCTGGAGGATCTTTTTGCTGGATATAGAATTCTGGGTTGAGCCTTTTTCCCTTTCAGCACTTAGACATGGAGTTCCTGTCCTCTGGCCTCATCTCTCTCCATGAGAAGTCCATGGGCATTTGAATTGATGGGCTTCTCCATGTAATGAGTTGTTTTCTTCTGGCTCCTTCCAAGAATTTTTCCTTCATCTTTGCTTCGAGTAGTTTGATTAGTGTGCTTTTTGTGATTTCCTTTGACTTTATCCTGTTTCAGCTTGCTGTTGTCTTTAAGTAGATTGTAGTATTGTCTGGCACTCATTTATGCTGTAGTTGTGGGCTTGGTTGGTTTTATTTGTCTTGTATAAAGTCTGTGGACTTCAGAGGGTGCGATGGGAAATTTCAGTTTCAGTGACTACCATCATGTCCCGGGGACACACAGGTCTGTGCTCTGATTTTTACAATTGAGGTGAATACCTACCACAGGTTTGATGTAAAATCAAATAAGATAGCATTCGTGGGCTCTGCAATCTACTTTCTGATGAATTTTTGGTTCTCAAAGTAAGCTTTTAGTTTTAAAATGTACATATGTCTGTGATTGAGGAGAGATAAAATGGGAACTTGATACAGTAGGCTGCCTGTTTTTGGAATCAGAAGAGGATTATTGAACTCTGAAAGGGATGCTGGTTGTGGAGGAAATTATTTCCTTGAATAGAAAATTCAGAAAAGGGAATAACAGAGACAGAGAGTAAGTGTAAGTGGGACATAGCATCCTTGCTGCGTATATCAAATCTGACAACAAACCAAGGGACCGTGTTCCCACCTTTCAAAAGAAGATACTTCCATAGTTCAAAAGTCACTTCCACGACTTTGATTGATGAATGTAAAGTTGGGCACATTTTACATCCAATCGATCTGTAGCAGAGTATTTAGATATGACCTGGAAGTATACATTTTTTGCTAATATTTTGGGTGATTGTTTTTATATTCCTGAATTGAACACCATGAGTGGGTGGTACTGTTGAGCTGACTGTTCACACCAGTGGCTTTGTGGAGGGCTCCCCTTCTAGCGTGGTCATGTTCGCTTCCTTGGGCAGCCTGTTCCTTTCCTTCTGACCCTGGCTAAATACATTTTTTGTAAAGGAAAGTAGCATCCCTTATTTATAATGGTTTGCCTCTGCTGTAGACAGCTTAGTTTGAAGAAAAAAGAAAAATGTGGTTAGTAGAATGGGACCAGCTCTTGTCTTAAATAATACCCTTACTGGTGACAGAAGGCTGCTTGGCCTGCCTCAGCATTCTCTCCTTACCTCTGACCAGGTACCAGCTGGAAGATGAGTCTGCCCATTTGGATGAAATGCCATTAATGATGTCTGAAGAAGGCTTCGAGAATGATGAAAGTGATTACCACACGTTACCACGAGCTAGGATCAGACAGAGAAGAAGAGGACTAGAGTGGTTTGTCTGTGGAGGATGGAAGTTCCTCTGCACCAGGTTTGTGATCTCTTGCTGCCTAATTTCCTATGCTCTCAGGTATACAGTTAAGGTATTTAGAAGCTCGGCTTCTAACATACTTATTTTTATATCAAATAAAGAAGACACTCTCAATGAAATGACATAACGGAAAGTGTTAAACATTAGTCAAAACCAAACATTGCTAATCAGAAAAGGACAGAATGCCAAGGTCACTTTCTTTTTTTAAAGATTGTATTTATTTATTGGTCAGAGGGAAACAGAGAGCACAAGCAGGGGGAGCGGCAGAGGGACAAGCAGACTCCCCGCTGAGCAAGGAGCCTGATGTGGGGCTCGATCCCAGGACCCTGGGATCATGACCTTGAGCTGAAGGCAGACGCTTAATCGATGGAACCACCCAGGCGTCCTCAAGTTCACTTTTTTCATGCGACGTTTAAATGTTTAGAAAGTGGAGAAAGATTAGTGGTTTTGTATTGATTGCATGGTAGAGTCAATTCTGGTCACTGTGTCAGCATTTGTAAACCGTGCTCTCTTCCATCTTCGGTCCTGCTCTCATCCAGAAAGGCAGGTAGGGGCCTGTAAAATGCAGTTTAATAATACTGTAACTCTGTGTATTATGGGCCTGTAAAATGCAGTTTAATAATACTGGAACTCTGTGTATTATTTGACTCAAATGCTTTGACTTGGAAGAAGATTCTTCAGTAAATTTAACCAGAAAGAAACAAAGGTAAGACCTGCTCATATTTAAACAAGTTCACTGGTGGTTGAGATAAACTTCATCAGCTGTGCTCACCCTTGACTTTAGAGGCTGGTCTGTGAAACCACACTCTGTGTCTAGGACACTTGGCCATTGACTGTCCTCCAGCCCTAGGGACGGGTAGAGCAAGATTTCAGCTGACTGATGCCAACATAACTTGAGTGGGGTATGTCGAATAAATTACTGCTTTGATAGTCTTTCTGCTCTTTAAAGTTTGTGGTCAGTGCCTTTCTTAACCATCATGAACTTAGATCCCTTTGACCATAAAAGAGATACAAGTCATTGTAGAAAGATACCTTATATATCATCCTCATTATCTCTTTAGAAGTTTGTAAAAAGATGTTTTTACAACCAATTTGATTTTGGGGTCGGCTCACATAGTGGTATTCAAACAGTGGTGTGTGGACTCCCAGGGACTCTGAGGAATCCCTCAAAGAGATCGACCACGCAGAATCGGGAAGTGAGCCTGAGCAGGATTTAGGCTTATCACCCCCTCTCAGCTTCCAATTAGTGTCTGTCTTTATCTTTCCCGTATATTGTAAGCTGTTCATATGAAGAAGCAATTTCATGGCTAAACAAGGCTTTAGAAATCACTGACTTGTGTTACTAATTTTTAATGAGTGAGACAGTTTTTTCACAAAACATTTTCTAGGTTAAATAGCCAATATTCCTGGAGTATTCTTTGGGGGTACTTAACCTTGTCTAGACTTAATTCCTTTTAACAGTTGCAGGGCTATGCAGAATTGTTTTTTCTTGTGTCCCTTGTGATGCTTTGTGCTTTTCAAGGGGTTTATCTACTTTCAAATATATAAATTCCTGTAATAGAAAATGTATGAGGTTCTGGAGGGATGTCACATTTTATTATTCCTGATATTGTTAATTTATCTCTCCCTTTTCCCTGTTAATCTTGATAGGAGGTTATCAGTTCTTTTCAAAGAGCCAAACTTCTGGTGTTGTCTTTGCTTTTGAAATTTTAAGCTTTTATCATGAAATAAATCCAGACTTGAAATAAATTCACTTTTATCTTGAAATAAATCCAAACTTATAGAAAAGTTGCAAGAATTCCTCCTATGCCCTTTGCCTAAGATCACTAATGTTTAATCTTTTGCCACATTTATTGACCATTCTCTTTATATCTCACTGTTATTTTCAGAGTGATTTCAGACGAGGTTGCTTGTTACTTCACTCCTCTTTGATCTTAGTGTTCCGTGCATGTTTCTTAGGAAGAGGCTATTTTCGTACATGGCCACCAGGCAGTTGCCACGTTCAGGAGGTTTTGCTCTGACACAGCTCTGTCTCCTGCCCACAGAGCACCCTTCCTCTCTAGGCTGGCCTGGCATTTAGGTGGCCATCTCCATGAGCCATCTCCATGAATCTGGAGCCACTCTTGCCCTAACTTTGTCTTGCATTCCATTGATGTTTATGGGAACTACACAACAGGTATTTTATAGAACATTTCAGGTTTTGGTCTGTCTGAGGTCTCCTCGCCATTAGATTCAGGTTAAACATTCTCTGGGACACTGTATGAGTGACACTGTGTCCCTCTTAGGATGTCTGCTTCCTGTGTCATTGAAGTCTGGTCTGCCCTTAATTTTTTTCATACTGAGTTTAACTTGCCTTTCTTTTTCTGGCTTCGTTAGATGGATTCTCAGGTCACCAGCATTGTACTTTTTTCTTTTTTAAAAATAGATGCATTTCAGTTTTGACACATGGTATTATTATTACTATTTAGTTCAAAATATTTTGATTTACATTGCCATTTCTGCTTTAGTTGATGTTCAGTTTAGAACCATGCTGATTAATTTCCAGTCAGGAATTTTCCTGATTATCTTTTTGTAATTGACTGTTATCTTTTTTTTTTTTAAAGATTTTATTTTTTATTTGAGGGAGAGAAAGTGAGAGCAAGAGAGAGAGAGCATAAGCGGTGGGAGAGGGGCAGATGGAGAGGGAGAAGCAGACTCCCTGCTGAGCTGGGAGACTGGAGACACTGGGGCTGGATCCCAGGGTCCTGAGATCATGATCTGAGTTGAAGTCAGACGCTTCATGGACTGAGCCACCCCGGTGCCATGTGATCGACTTTATCTTAATTCCACTGTGGCCCGAGAACATACTTGGGATTTTTTTCTTTCAGTCTCTGTAATGTGTTGAGACTTACTTTATGATTCATCGTATATGGGCAGTGTTAGTCAATTTTCTGTGTGTATTTGAAAAGAATTTGTCCTTTTTTGTTGACTGTGTTGCTCTGTGTTGCTTTTTTTTAAAAAAGATTTTATCCACTTATTTGATTAATTTGTTAATAGTCTTGTTTGAATCTTCTGTATTCATATTCGAAGTTTACTTATCAGTTACTGAGAAGCTTGTGTGAGTCTCAACATCTTTGAGGATGTGTCTACTGCTTTAAATTATGTCATTTTGCTTTATATATTTTAGAGTATGTTATTAGATGATGCGAGTGTAGGGTTACTAACTCACTGTTGGATTGATCTTTATCTGATAATATTTCTTCTATGTGGGCTCATAATGTCTATCTTCAATAGACATTATGAAATGATACCAGCTTTCTTTATTTTTATTTCTTTATTTTAATTCCAGTTAGTTGACATGCGGCGTTATATTAGCTTCAGGTTTCCATACGTCACCCTGTGCTTAACACAAGTGCCCTCCTTCATCCCCTTCACCTGTGTCCCTCCCCCACCCACCTCCCTCTGGTGAGCGTCAGTCTGTCCTCTGTTATTAAGACTTGTTTCTTGGTTTGTCTCTCTCTTTTGCTCTCTCTCTCTCTCCCAGCTTTCTTTGATTAGTATTTGCATGGTATATGATTTTCATCCTTTTACTTTGTTTTATTTAAAAAAAAAAAACTTTTCTGGCGGCGCCTGGGTGGCTCAGTTCGTTAAGCATCTGCTTTCAGCTCATGTCATGATCCCAGGGTTCTGGGATCCAGTCCCACATCAGGAGCCTGCTTCTCCCTCTACCCGTGCCCCTCTCTCCTGCTCATGCTCTCTCACTCCCCCCCTCTCTCAATAAATAAAATCTTAAAAAACAAAACCTTTTCTTTTGAAATAATTACAGCTTTACAGGAAATTGCAAACTTAGTATAGAGGGGTCCTGCTTATCCTTCACCCAGTTTCCCCCAGTGGTTGCATCTTTCTTTTTTTTTTTTTTTTAAAGATTTTATCCATTTGTTTGAGAGCGAAAGAGTGAGCCTGAGGTGGGGAGGGGCCGAGGGAGAGGGAGAAGAAGGCTCCCTGCTGAGCAGGGAGCCCCAGGTGCAACTGGATCACGGGACCCTGAGCCAAAGGCAGCCGCTTAACTGACTGAGTCACCCAGGCGCCCCCCAGTGGTTGCATCGAACCAGAAAGTTGATGCTGGTGTAAACTGTGTATAGTTCACTACGTTTTACTACATGTGCAGGTCTGTGTAACCACCACTGCAGTAAAGATACAGAACTGTCCCATTACCGCAGGTGTCTCCTGTCTGCTGCCTTCTATAGTCATGTTCTCTCTCCTACCCCAGGCCCTAGCCTCTGGCAACCACTAATCCGTCTCTATTTGTATAATTTTAATTTTGAGAATGTCAAATAAGTGAAACCATTCCATTTGTGATTTTTGGAGATTGGCCTACTCCAGTCAACACAGGGCCCTTGATAACCACTCACGTAGTTGTATCGATAGTTTTTCCTTTTAATTGCGGACTGGCATTCCAGGGGATGGATGAATGTTTGTTTAACCATTCACCTACGATAGGACATTTAGATTGTTCCAAGTTTTTGGATGTTCCAAATAAAGCTGCTATGAATCATCATGTACAGGTTTTTTTTTTTTTTGTATGGACATAAGTTTTCCTTTCTCTGGGCTAAATGCTCAGGAGTACGGTTGCTGGGTTGCATAATAAGCATATGTTTAGTTTTTTATGAAAGTGCTGAACTGTTTCCCGGAGTGGTTGTACCATTTCACATTCCCACCAGCAGTGAAGGAGAGATTCAGTATCTCCTTGTCAACCTTGTTGTCACTGTTTTTTATTTTAGCTGTTAGAATATGTGTGTACTGACAGCTCATTGTGGCCTCAGGTTGTTTGCATTTTCTAAAGGCCTAGTGAGGTTCACTGTCTTATTTGCCATAGGCATGTCGTCTTCAGTAAATGTGTCTGTAGGTCCATTCCATTTTCTTCTTGGTTTGGTTTTTTTCCTGGTGAAGTTTTAAGAGTTCTTTATATATTTCACTTGTGAGTCTTCTGTTAGGTGGGTAGTTTGCAAATATTTTCTTCCATTCTGTAGCTTGTCTTTTCATCCTCTAAGAGTTTTTCCACAGATCCAAAGTCTTTCATTTTGATGAAGTCCAACTGTTTGTTTTTTTTCTTTTGAGCACTGCGCTTTGATTGTCACGTCTAAGGACTTTTCACCCAGCCCTGTGTCTCAAAGATTTTCTTCTGTAAGTTTTATAGTTTAACATTATTTAGATCCTTTTTGAGTTAGTTTTGTACAAGGTGGGAAGTTTTGGTTTAGATTTATTTTTTGCCTATGTATATCCAAATGCTCCAGCACCATTGTTGAACTGCTTTTATGCCTGTGTCTCTGGTCAGTTGGCTGCACACGAGTGGGGCTTGTTGCCTGTATTGTCCCTTCGTCTGCCCTGCTAGTGCTACCCAGTCTGGAGAACTGTCTCGTTATCTAAGTCTTCAAATGGGGTAGGTTGATTCCTTGTATTTTATTCTTTTTCAAGGTTTTCTTAGCCCTCTAGCTATTAGGCCTTTCCATAGACATTTTAGAATAATCTAGCCCAGTCTGTAAAATCTTTTCAGGGATTTTGATAGGAATTATGTTTTACCTGTATATTAACTTGGGGGAAATGACATGTTTACTGTGTTGAATCGTCTAGATCACGGTTTACCTCTCTCCATTTATTGAGAACTTTGACCTTTTTATCAGCATTTTGTAGTTTTCAGTACACAGGTCTTATACGTGTTAGATTTATTCCTAAGTATTTCTTTTTTTTTTTTTTTTCCTTTTTCCTTCTTCATGTTTATAACTGGTATTTTAAATTTTGGTTTCCACATGTTCATTGCTGGTGTATAGAACTAGAGTTGGATTTTGTGTTTGTCTTGTATCCTATAGCCTTGCTAAACTTACTGTTAGTGCCAAGAGTGTTTGTGTAGATTCCGTGTAATTTTCTACTTGGACAATCCTGTCATCTGCAAACAGTTTTATTTCTTTGTTTTATAGCCTGTATGCCTTTTCTTTTCTTTTTTTGCCTTATGGGTCTGTCTGGAACATACACTATTACATGGAATAGCAGTGGTGAGTGTACCTTCTTGCTCCTTGTTCATAGTCCTAGAAAGCTTTCAGTATTTCACCATTAAGTATGATGTGAGCGATGGATTTTGTTTTTTTTTTTTCCTAGATTGCTCATCTAAAACTATTGACAGTTTTCTTAATTAAAATCTATCTTGTATTGGGTTAGTGTTCATACAGACAATCCTGTCAGATTCAGAAGCAGGATCTGGAGATGGAGGTTTCAGTGTCCTGTCATCATTGGGATTAAGGGGAGCCACACAGAAGGATGACGTTTCTGAAAACGTCAAGGGACATGTGGTGTAGGTCTTTGAAAAATAAAGGAAAGGGACACCTTGGGGGAGACAGACAGTTTTGGGAAGGAAGACTACTATCCATCCTTTTAGGCAGGGGGAGGGGTAGGAGTGGAAGAGTGAAGTGGTGGTGGAGAGGATGACTTTTACCGTTAGTTGGGAACGTGGGGTCATTTGAGTGGGGAGGCGACCGGGATTCAGATGAGGACTGAGAACGTGGGAGAATCGGTC
This sequence comes from Eumetopias jubatus, assembly GCF_037043125.1. Taxonomy (NCBI): domain Eukaryota; kingdom Metazoa; phylum Chordata; class Mammalia; order Carnivora; family Otariidae; genus Eumetopias; species Eumetopias jubatus. The sequence continues at coordinate 140,686 of NW_028274912.1, read as the reverse complement.
GTGCTTTGGTGGAGAGATCAGTAACCAACGACGGAAGGTCAGTAGTCGTGCATTTGTATGGAATCCAATGTCATGTTAGGACTGTCTGTCCGTGAGAGAGCCTGACCTGTCGCAGACTTGGCAGTGGACGTGTGGCTGTGGGAGCTGGGGGTGGGGGTGCCCCGGGCTGTGAACCGAGGAAAGAGCTTGCAGCAGAGGAATCTGGGTGGAGCCGCCATTAGAAGTCATCTTTTCATGGCTGTGGTGTGCAGCTCACAGCTGTGTGTCCTCCACGAGCGCAGGGCGCAGGGACGAGTGGGAGCCGTCCTGCTGGTGCTCTTCTCCATGGTACGCACCTTCTTCGGGAGCTGGGCGTCCATTCTCAGCGCTGTCTACAGCCAAGAACTGGAAAAGTCCCTCTTGTGATGATCTGGGGCCAAGCCGGAAACTGAACCAAGGTCTCCTTTGACAAACCAAAGCCCTTGCTCTTTGCTCTGTGGCCTGGGAAAAGTGCTAGGGTGAGGAGTTGTGCTCCAAAAAGGCTAATCCTGACTGGTGTCTGTAAGTGGATAAAGGCCGGTCTCGCCATCCTAAGGGGAACCCGGCATGAGGATCGCTGGAGTCGAGGAGGCTGAGAAGCTGTATCTGTGTGCGTGGAGAATCACTGAATGAATGCTACAGGAGCCGTCAGAGATGGCTGAAAACACAGAGGAAGTGGGCGTGGGTACTGACCGGCACAAACTCTGAGGACACGGACCGGTTAATGTTAATGCTGTGGACTCTAAAATTAGGGGGCTTGTGTGCTATGGAAGTGGTACTTAATCCGTGCTCCCAAATAGTTGCCAACAATTACGGACTTTTAATGTTAGGAGTCTTTTCATAGTGTTGAAAACATTGTTGAATTTATTTTTTGAAAGTTTTATTTATTTAAGTAATCCCCACACTCAACATGGATCTTGAACTCACGATCCCGAGATCAAGAATCACACACTTTTCTGACTGAGCCAGCCAGATGCCCCCATTGTGGAATTATTTTTGGTCTTTTATAGCACTTTGTTTTTACCAAATGGAACATAGACAAATTTTGGATTTTATTTGTAATATGTTACTTTTTTTAAAGGAAAATGTTAATATTCCAGATCTAGATGTTAGCAAAACACCCATGTCTGGGGGACATTAAAACAATAAAACATAATAGATGTGTATATAAACTCTTTATCTCTGTAAGTGGTGATCGTGTAGAAAAAACTAACTGAACCATGTTGGTGGTTTCTAATCAGTCTGTATGGCACTGACGTGTGTCTTTTTTGCTGTACGGAATAAGCAGTGATCCAGGATATTGTCGGCGCGCTTCTTGTTCAGTGCTATCTGCCATACTGAGAAATTACTGTTTAAATTAAAAACTGCACCTTGGGTGCCTGGGTGGCTCAGTCGGTTAAGCGTCTGCCTTCGGCTCAGGTCATGGTCCCAGGGTCCTGGGATCGAGTCCTGCATCGGGCTCCCTGCTCGGCGGGGAGTCTGCTTCTCCCTCTGACCCTCCCCCCTCTCATGCTCTCTCTCATTCTTTCTCTCTCAAATAAATAAATAAAATCTTTAAAAATAAATAAATACAAACTGCACCTTACACAACAAAATTGTACATCTAACAACTTAGATTCGTTTTATTTTCTTCATTTCTTACAGATTTTTATTTTTGAGTATTTGTTACTTTTTTCCCCCTAAATGTTAAGCATTATAAAATACAATGTTTATTAACATTATTAGGTGTTGGATCAATGAGTAGGAGATACATAAAATTACTTAGTTTAATTGTAGGAGGAAATGTTGGTGAATATTGCAATAAAGGTAGGTAGCAAATAACAATAATGAGTTGTAAGTATTTCAGTGTATCTCTGTTTGTAGACTCTGACTAGTGAGGCTTATTTTAAAATTATTCTTCCTAGTTTTAGCAACTGAGTGGGCTTTAATTTCTTCATGGCTTAAAAACTGCTTTCTCATTTTTATTATTTGGTAAAAATTGCAGCTCTGACACATTGAAATTTTACTGTAATCTGCCCTCTAAAACTTGGACTGTCCTTCCTGTGAGTTCCTGTGATGCACGTCGATACGCTAGTTCTCTGGGGCTGGTGGTGGTGTCTTTCTCATGAGACTTAGATTTCACTTCTTACTAAAAGTCACTTTGTCCCTTAGGAAAGTGGAGCCACTGAGGGCATTTTCATAGGAACAGTGGACTGGATAGGTGGGGCGGGGGCGGGGGCGGGATGTCAAACACCGGAACTGTTCCTGTTCTTAGTGGGTCTCTACACTTTCAGGGAATCTGCAGCACATGTGCAGTGCAGAAGCGTGGGGAGATGCTAATCTTTGAAGAAGATAGTAGGCTGTGCTGCTCTTGGTAACCATGGGTACCTGTTGGATAGCATAAGTGTCTAAATTTGGTTGTGTTGGGAAGAAGGCTCTCTGAAGTTTGGGAGTTATATAACTATGGCTAGTTCAAGCTTTAGGAGACAGGATCTTGGTATATTAAAGATACTTTATTTAATATGAGAGTATTACTTTGATTATAGAGGCCTTTGTGAAAAGCTGCTAATCCTACAATGTTGTAAGGAAGAATACACTTTGTGCAATATTGGATTTAGTGTCACTTTGCCTTGATGATGGCAGGTGACTTATATATAAATGGGGAGTGTCCCCTGAGTGATCACACATTTAGAAAATGCTCCGTCTGCATGGAAGTATTATCAGCTGCGGCTCCTGGTTATTTTCTCCCACCGTCTCTGAGGTTCTCCCTTTCCGTATCAGTATTGACCAGTATATTTTACTAAAAAATTGTCCATAATTTTATTTTCCTGCTTAGCTCTACAACTTAGTAAGGCTTACATTTACTTTCTGGGTTCAGATTTTGTTTTGTTTTGTTTTAAATGTTTGGTGTTTATGCCCTTTACTCTTTGCATTCAAGTCACCTGTCTTCCTTTCTGGTCCTGCTTTCTGTCTGCATCATCCAGTGGCAAATCTGGTGGTGCTCCAGGCTTGTAAAACCTCAAGCGTTGTTTTCATTTAATTTTGTGAAATAGCGTGTGATTTGATTATGGCTAACGACAACTTGCTTCTGTGCTTGCATAAGGAAATAATTAGTAATAACACTTTTGTTTCTTGATAGTTCTTAGTAGCAAAGTGTTACAAATAGTTGAGTTACATCTTGGAAGTCTGGGGATCTTGGGTTTTTTTTTTCCCTCTACCAGTTTGTAGAGAAAAAAATTAGTAAACTGTTGAGTTATATGTGTTTTTAGCCCCTGGTATTTAATTTAGAGTTTATAGCGTGGAAGGCTTTGGAACTTCGTGGGTCGTCGGTTGCAGGTACAGCACACAGTGTGTTGTGTTGAGGTTTTTCTTCTGGCTGTGGTCTGCAGCGTTCATGTGACGCACAGAGTGGTTTTGCATTTGTAGAGCCTTTTGCCGTAAACTCGGTAAAATCCACGTCTCCTAAATTTTGTATTTATTTTTCACACACTTAATTTTGCCTGTCTTCTATTTCATCTTAGATTTGTCTGACTTGTGTACGTTAAACTGTCATATTAGGCAGTGAGGTGTTTCAGAACAAGAATTCGTATTTGAATACCTCGCTGGAGGATTTTCGCCGTCATTGCAGCACTGAAGGCTTGTGTCTCATCTGCTGGACCTGCTGCGCTCTGCTTCCCACGGGCAGCCCTGCCCCTGACACTCCCGTGACGTGGGAATGGTCTAGGTCTGTGGTGTCCACTGTGGGAGCCAGTGGCCAGGACGGCTCTCGAGCCCTTGAAATGTGGCTAATGTGACCGAGGAACTGGGCTTTTTATTGCACTTCATGTGAATTCGTATGAAAATAGTCACGTGCGGCCGGTGGACGCTTCGCTGGGCAGCGCAGGCACGGACCCTTGTTGTGCCAGAAGGAGCGTTGGAGCCGGCGGAGTGTGACTCAGGGCGGCTGCGCGGTGCCGGCCGCGCCCCGCGGTGCGCCCCGCCCCCCAGCGCGCTCCGTCCCGTCACCCGCGCTCTCGCGCACGCGCACGCAGCCCCTCGAGCTGCGGGGCGCTCCTGTGGCGTCTGTTCCGGGCGTTTGCCGCGTTCTGACGGGCCCGGCCTGCCGTGGGGCGGCGTGAGCACTGCGCTGACTGGCAGCGCGCAGTCGGGCTCTGCTCTCCGCTCTGCCCCCGCCTGGTTGTCTCGTCTCAGAGAAGTCATGTACCTTTCCGGCCTCCCGTTCCCGCCTGTGTAAAATGTGTGAGTCTCCCGTCGCTGTGGTGCCGCCGCAGGTGTCGGACTGATTACATCCCGAGGAGGGCAGAGCCCCTCCGAGCTCGCACGGCATGTCTGTCTGGTGCAGCGGGACCGGAGGTGTTCGCGCCTCAGGAGAACGTGTTGTGTGCAACTAGTAAGAGGTTGGCGATTCAGAGCTGCCGCCGGGAAGGACTGGGGAAGGCGCCCCTGGAGCGCTGGGCTGTGCGGGCTGGTGCTGCGGGGAGGGGTGCGTGTGGGGCCGCGAGGTCTGCCGGTGGCCAGGGGAGTCGTGCTGGAGGGAAGAAGCCTCCCTAGAAGCCTGACCTTGGGGCAGGCCGCGTGGTGAAAGCGACAGGAGGTGAGAAAGAGTGATTTGAAGCAGATTATATTGTATTTGAAGCCTTACTTAAGGTTTTGTTTCATTCAAGCATGAGCAAGATCACATATCCCTGATATTTTACTGAAATCTACTTAACCCTCCCCCCCCCCCCCGCCGCCAACAAAAGGCAGTAAAGGCGGGAATACGTACTGTGGCAATCTTAAATCGCTTTAACAATAGCCTGGTTTGTAACTGCTGGGATTTAAAAGTATCCTTTATGTGTGGAGGATGCTCTGTGTTCTTAAAAGTTGAAGTGGGATGGGTCCTAGGGGGTGGTTTAGAACCGACCTGCTTGGCTGTGCCCCTGGCACTCAGGGTTGCCATCCCAAGGGAGCTCCTCAAGGTAGCAGTGCTCCCAGTCCTGCAGGCGGGCGAGAGGTGGATGCCCACACCTGGAGGGCAGACTCCTGTCCTTCCGGACTGAAGATTTTCTGTGCACAGCTACGAAACAGGCAGAGATTCAGTAGAGATACACCGATTTCAGTTTATAGGATGCCACCGTGGGTGCTATCCAAAGTAAGGCGACTTCTGAAGATTGATGTCAGTGTGATTGGAGTAAAGGGCTAGTGCGCCCTCCCCACCTGCCGTGGAAGACATGCAGTGATTTCAAGATGGAAGTCCTGATATGCCAACTTCATTTTATAATCACACCTCCTGAGACTGACATTGTCACACAAAACTTCATGTTAATTTTTCGGCTGAGTCTGTCACAGAGTGAAGTTCAGAGCTTCTGCCTTTTGCTGCTGGCTTGCTGGTGTAGCCCAGACTACACCTAGAAGATACAGTTCAACAACCTGCCTTCATAAGCCATTCTAGGTCTCCTTCTGCAGTTTGGAGATTTGAGCAAAGCCAAAGTGTTAATGCTGAAGTTTAAATTCACGATTCTTATTTTATGCTTAGTTTAGGCGATTTTGATACCTTTTCACCATTTTCTTAAGTATTTTGAGAAAAGTTTATTCCCTCTATCCAAACATAATGGTTTGGATGTCCAGGAAGTGGAAGCGTTTGTGCTGCTGGAGTCCTGACACTATGGCACATGGACGGACTGGAAGATAGCTTTAGCCCTATCCCCTTAAACATCAGTGTTCTTTCCCAATATTGAATGGAGCCGTAAGTCTTAATTTTTTATTAATGCTACTAAAATAGTCCTCTTTAAGAGAGGAAAAGAGTGATTACCTGAGAGAGTAGATGTCCGAGGACCTTTGTCATCGGATCACTGAGCGGTGTATTGAGAATTGCAAACGACACGGCTCTCCTTTTCTCCTCATAGAAGAGCATTGATTGCTTCAGAAACTTAACGGTTTTGTCAGTGAGAGGGTCTAAACAGGGAAGATCATTTGCCTGAGGTTCTAGAAGTCATTATGCACTCATACAAGTCTCTTTCAGTGTTTTATGTCAAAGTTATTTCAGTATAACCTATTTGAAGATAACCTTTACAGATTAACATTAGATATGCTTTCGGTGTCTGGTAAATACAGAAACAATCAGTATTGGCTCTAAATATGTAGCATTAATTTAAACATTTTTTAAAAAGCATATATAACGAGTGTCTTTTGTTTCATGCAGTTGCTGTGATTGGCTGATAAATATTTGTCAAAGAAAGAGAGAACTGAAAGCTCGCACGGTGTGGCTTGGATATCCTGAAAAGTGTGAAGAAAAGCGTCCCAGAAATTCTATAAAAAATCAAAAATACAATGTATTTACCTTTATACCTGGGGTAAGACTATTACATTCTTAAGAATGGGTTTCATATCAGAGATTGCTGGCTCCTTTTGTTTTCACTGTTTTGTTTATTTTTTAATTTTTTTTCCCGTTAATTGTGTCCTGTCCAAATCAGTGACCTTTTGCTTTTGAACCATTTATGTTTCAAGTAGTTGTTAAATAATTCATGCGCACTTTTAATGGGTACATCATGAAGTTCAAGGTGAGAAAATTTATAGTTTGACTTCAGTCCTAGATAAATATATTTATATTATTGTAGAAATAATCAAGCCTAAATTAAATTAACAGAAAATAAGTCCTAAGTTTTGTTTGGAGGTGAAGTGGAATGTTAAGTTTAAAGCCTGCCAAGGAACTTCATGCTGAAAGTAAAATAATTTTTTATAGAAACGTGACTCAGTAACAAAATATCTATAAGCATTTATAGATAATATTTTCTACTTCACATTATAAATTTCAAGCCATGTTATGTTGTTATATCATTAGTTATCTTTAATTAGGTATTATGCTAGGTGTAAATAATGAAGTTTAAATATTTGATTACTTTTTTTGTTGCTAGTGGTATTTTTGGCTTAAGTTACAAAACTGAGTATGTATTTAGGATGATTGACTAATTTTTGGTTTTTGTACATTTCCTATTTTTATAGACCAATTTATTCGTCTTTCTAAAGGCAAAAGGAAGCTGGTACTGGTTATATTTCTATATCAAAGTTTCTGACACATTCTAGTTATTTGCTCTTACGCTCTTTACAAGAAAATGTCTTGGTAAAGTGAAATAAGGGCTGTTTTATTTTTCATGTTTTAATTTAAATAATCATGCTGATTTTATACTGGGCATTGATTGCCCCTCACCACCCTCCCCCATCCATCTAATAGTTGGTGAATGCTTCATATCTAATTAACTCTTTAGTAAAACACACAAAACTACTGTCTCCGTCATTAAAAGACAGCTCTTTTGTCAGGACAATAAAATGTAAGCTGTCTTTCAGGCAGATAAATATTCTCATCTTTCTTGAATGAAGTTACTGTTTTCTTTAAATTTTATTTTTTTTTTAAAGATTTTTTTATTTATTTGAGACAGAGAGAATGAGAGAGAGAGAGCACATGAGAGGGGGGAGGGTCAGAGGGAGAAGCAGACTCCCCGCTGAGCAGGGAGCCCGATGCGGGACTCGATCCGGGGACTCCAGGATCATGACCTGAGCCGAAGGCAGTTGCCCAACCAACTGAGCCACCCAGGCGCCCTGTTTTCTTTAAATTTTAAATACTCGCAGATTGGCGAAGCATTGTACATTTTCCTAAAGGTCACAAAGTTCATTCAGTAGACAACAGAGTATTGATTACAGTGGCTTAAAGCCCACAGTGCAGCCTCACTCTGACCAGAGCAAATCCCTGCAGCCCACCAGGATGGGCTGTGTCCTGAGAGCACCTGTTGGTGTGGCTGCACCACTGTTACCGTGTGAATTCTCGTTCTTAGATTGTCTCTTAAATTAGGCTTTTCATCTAAAACGTAGTATTTTAGAAACATTTGGTAATTGCACAGTAGGAATTCTATGCCATTTTTAGCACAAATGGCAATTTTTGAATTGCTAATAGATATAATTTATGCTACCTGAGATTTTAAAGAAATCACTGAGGAGAAAGAGCTTTCTCTCCTGCTGAGATTAATTTATGAAATGACTCAAAACATCTTTAGACAGCAATTGAATATGATTATGAATAGAAACGTGTTATCATTGTAGCTGATTTTTGAGTTGCACAAACAGCTGTATGGTAATGTAGAAAACTTCATTATATAAAAACTGTGGTTCCAGACTCTTTAAAAAGTCAACAATAAGTACTTAACCCATTGCTCTGCTCTTGTTAAAATTTCCATACCCTCCAAGTTGCATATAAAATGGCATCCAAAGAGATTTTGATTTGGAAGTTGCAAGGTTGTAAGTTTAATTGCAATGATAGTGTGCCGTTTGAATTATTCTCATCTATAAACATGAAATTTGTTCCATTTTGATTTTCAGTTTAAATTTAATAATTTGAGAATTTGTAAATAGAAGTCTATTAATATACTGGCTCTTGGGTTTTCTTCCTTAAAAATAACTCTATTTGAATTAAAAAACAAAAACAAAGTTGCAGGATTTGCATTCCTAAAATTTTGTTGAAGGATACTTCTTTTGTATTTGAAAATATTATTGCAGATCAACTGCCAAGAGATTATAAAGAATATATAGGTCGCTGTCTTCCGGAGTTGGTGTGCAATTCACATACTTTTTTATGTCATTATTTCTTATACTTCGAGAGAAGTAAATAGAGGAGATTAAGACAGTTTTTGTGAAGTCAAATTGTGTATGTTTTGCTTGTTCGCTCAGTTATTTTATTTTATTTTATTTTATTTTTTAAAGATTTTATTTATTTATTTGAGAGAGAGAATGAGATAGAGAGCATGAGAGGGGAGAGGGTCAGAGGGAGAAGCAGACTCCCTGCTGAGCAGCGAGCCAGATGTGGGACTCGATCCCGGGACTCCAGGATCATGACCTGAGCCGAAGGCAGTTGCTTAACCAACTGAGCCACCCAGGCGCCCCTCGCTCAGTTATTTTAAAGCTACCCAGATGTTCGTGTTCAGAAACGTGGCTATTATATTTTATTTTTTACCGTTTCATAAATATAAGGTTAATAGAACTTTCCCATTGAGAGTTTCTGAGTTATCAAGATACACATTTGTGTGTATATAAATAATATATTTATTGACTTACATTGGGAAGATTTCGCTATCTCATTTGCTTTGATATACATACACAGATTTACAGAGGAGTGTGCAAAACTGGAAATTGTATACAAGAAAATAAAAACTTTTAGAGGATGCTTTTAACATAATTGGAAGTTCTAATTGTTTTTTCAGTTTATTTTAAATATAATTTTAAATAAATATATATGTAATTTAGTTATTGGGAAGCCAGTGTCAGAATTACTTAATTTACTGTAACTGAGGGCATATTGTCACTGTTTGATGGAAATATAGTTAGCTATTGTGCTGATTTAATTATTTAATTGAAGTTTTAAAGGTTGTCCTTGGAGAGATTGTGTTAATTTTTTCTTTTCCTTTTTAGGTTTTATATGAACAATTCAAGTTTTTCTTGAATCTCTATCCTGCTCACAGTTTGTGCCAGCATTGAAAATAGGCTATCTCTACACCTACTGGGCTTCTCTGGTAAAAGAAAAGATTTTTGAAATTAAGTTAAATTATTAATATTTAGTATTTGGTTTTCAGAGTGGAGATGGTTGAGAGATAAATCGATCAGGTTTTCAGAAGCATGATACTGCTGCTGTGCACCATTGGACTTCACTTACAGGGTTTTCCAGAGCTCTGCCACTGACCGACTTCGCAGCCTCGCCAGGGGTGTTGGGCCCGTGCGCTGCCTGTGCGTCTTGGCTCAAAGGCCACTGGGCGCCTTTGCTGGCGGGCATGGGGGGTGGTCTCCTTGGGGCATCCTGTACGTGCCCTGTGATACCAGGTCTGTCTCTCCAGCCCGGCTCCCCCATGCCGATGGCGCTGTTGGGAACGATGGGGTGGGGTCTCCTCAGTGACTCTCTTGGCATCCTGAGAGATGGGCACTTCTTCCCTTTTGGCTGAAGTAGCTCAGTCAGTAGTCCAGACAGTTTCTGGTTGGCAGCTCAGTGTGGGGAAGTTTTTGGAAGGCAGATGACACTTAACATCAAATATTTCAACTTCAGACATAATGCTGTTTTAATGGTTTGATGCTGTTTGCCAATAATTTTCATTAATTTTCAGCTTATACAGACAAAATGTGTGCCTTCTTTCTTCCTCTCACCTGGAAAAACGTACTGCTTCCTTTTGGCCCCCCAGAGAGGGTCTTCTCAGATGCACCGGGGAGGACTGGCAGAGGGGGCCGAAATCTCCCTGACGGGGTCCCTTCAACTAGCCCCTCCTCCCATCCACACAGACTTTCGAGTAGCATGGATTTGAGCGGTGAAAGTCACTGCATTGTCCTACAAATACAAAATCACCGAATGAATGAATACATGTCCACTCTTTAAATTAGCAAGGTTGGAGGACAGTGGGGTTGTTTAAATAGGGTGGTCAAGGAAGGCCCCTCTGAGGGGCGGCACTCAAATGCTCTCCAGATGGCAGAGTGGCTGGGCCGTGTGCAGAACAGGGAAAAGAGATGTGCAGGCCAAGGGGCCGGGTGCTGGGGTGCTGCTGGAGCACAGGGACGCGGGGGCTGTGCTGGAAGGCAGGTCAGTGAGGGCTCCCATCTCCTCCTGAGCGGGAGAGGGAGCTGTCTGTGTCTGTGGGTGTCACACAGCACACAAAGGACACTGAGGCTCGGACCCCACTTGTCACAGGACAGCACAGCTGGTTCAGGCCGGACAGCTCTGGAGAGAGGACAGAGACTGTTGGCTTTGTTCCTCGCACCTTTCTTCCCCCGCAGGCAACTTCTGTTCTGCGTCTGAAATTCAGTTGTTACATCTCCTAATAATTTTACTACTTATGTTTGTGTCACTAAAATAATAGTATTGTTTGCATGCTTTAAAAAATCTATATAAAGATTATCTTACTGTCCGTTTCCTGTTGTATCACGCTTTTTTGGCTTATCATTTATTTCTAAAATGGATCCATGATGACACATTCACTTTTCACTTCTCTGAAGTACTCCATTGAATGAACATGTCCATCTTTCCAGAAAAAGAGACTTTGAGGTTTCTTCTCATTTTTCACAGTTACAGACTTTGCTATAATGGTCACTGTGATTGTATGTTGTTCCCTGTGCACGTGAGCCGGAGACCCCTTAGGCTGTGTGCATCCTGGAAGTCTGAGTGACAGACTGCTCCTTACTTTTCCCAGTTTCCAATAAAAGCAGTAGAGCATGACAAATTTTAGAGCATAGAGAAAATACTGGCTCATCCTAAAAACACAACTATACTTACGATTTCAGTGTGTTTATTTCTGGCCACTTTTTCTATCCCCGGCTTCACGAGGTTGCCCTGAACCTCTTCAGTTTCACTCCCATCTTGGGTTGAAATTCACTTTAGCAGTGATAGTCTCAGAATTTAAGATCTTCTTAAAAATCTAAGGTAAAGTGTGTTCATTTCTGTTTTGCTTTTGCATCTTTCCTATTAACTGTGATTTCAGTAGCTTTTAACCAAAGAAAATGTTAGTTTTAGATGGATTCCTGATGAGGAATTCATGCACAGAATTGACTGTGTCGGCCAGAGCTGGAGTGAGAGCGTGCGTGTGAGCGTCAGTGCCTGTCCTTCTTGTGCTTCCGTGTGATGTTTACGTCCTCTGACTCGATTGTCAGCTAGAGGCGTTGGAAGTACTTAGTCCTTCTCTTGTTGGCGTGTGAGAATTAACGACTGCATTTACAGAAGTGCCTAGGTCAGCCCCTGCTGCGGTGTTCAGGGAAGGGACATTGTTACTCTGCTGCACTTGTGTGTCAGGGGCCCCAAAGAAAGATGAAAAGCCCATTTTTCCCATTTGCGTAACGCTTAATGTTGCCTGGTGACATGCCTGGCCAGGTTCTCATGTCCCTGCTCTCATACCGCACCATTAGACCTCAGAAGTGGTCTGCTTTACGAAACCATGTCCTGTTGTTCTTTGGTTGGGTAGCAGCCACGATCGATGCCTTTCATCAGATAATCGATACTGAAGATTTGTTAGTATCTATGCTTGCACTGCTATATACATCTTAACCTCTGATTTAGCAAAACTCTTAAAAGGGTGATGTGTCCATTAGATTCACCTTTGAATCCAAGAGGCAGGCTGAGGTATATTGGTTCGTTGATCCAAAGTCACCTCAGAAAAAAATTTTTTTAAACTGAAAATTCAGATATTATATACAGAAGATCTTTTTTATTAATCTAGGCAAACTTAAAGAACCTTTAAACTAAATCTACATCTAAAATGTGTAAATGTATACACACACACATAATATATATATTTTTTATTTTTTTTAAAATTTTTTTTAAAGATTATTTATTTGAGAGAGAGAAAGAGAGAGAGAGAGAGAGCACATGAGAGGAGGGAGGGTCAGAGGGAGAAGCAGACTCCCTGCTGAGCAGGGAGCCTGATGCGGGACTCGATGCCGGGACTCCAGGATCATGACCTGAGCGGAAGGCAGTCGCTTAACCAACTGAGCCACCCAGGCGCCCTATATATATTTTTTTTTTAAATAAAGGAGGTGTGCTTCAGCGGGATTCCTTCCTAGCTCCCGATTCCTTGCTCTTTCTTGACCACTGTGTTTGGCCCTGTCCTGTGTCGAGGGCCTGCACTAGCATGTGGTCCTTACACACACACTCAGTGTTTGACGTCTTTTCTCTGCCTGCTTTCTCAGGTTCTGTAAGTACCTGTAAGGTTGCCCAGAGGAAGGAATTAGTTAGCATTTCCAGATTCCTCCTTGCCAGAAGCCTGCCAGGGAAGCATAAAACCATCATACAGCCGGCAGTTATAAAATCTTACGTCTCACGTCCACTAGTTTTAAACAGGGCACTTCACATTTGTTCTGCTCTCCACCTCGAGGGTATTTCTGAAGACAGTGATGGTTTAATAATCTTTCTATATCAAGCACTCTGGGCAATGTTATTTACTAGCTTCAGCTCTGATCTAATTTCTGTTATATTTGCCATAGAACAGGAGAGCAAACTGAAAATAAGTGATTTTACTGCATTCTTGTGTCAGAATGAAGGTTACCTTTTGCATCATTCAGTTTCCACAGCAGCTCTTTGAGGAAAAGCTAGTGTAATCATAGTAAGAAAACGGATTGTAATGCTTCTATCAGTTAATCGGGTAGAATAGATCTAGCCATGCAAGCGGTTCTTAGATAAAGGAGGTCTGGATCGTTAACACGGCATCTTCCACATAAGCTGTGTTCATGGTATTTTGTTAATGGAAAGCCAGATAGACTGCGTAGGTGATCAGTCAGTCTGCGAGGACTCTGATTTTCGGTCCTTCCTTCTGTCCACTCTTTCTTCTTAGTGTCTCTGCATGTTGGAGGTGTGGATGGAGTATAGAAAGGAGAAACCAAATCATACCTAGACTTATACCTCCTGCTGTCCAGAGACAAACATGCTTAACATAAGCTGCACATTTAGTGTGACCTTTGCAAAGGTACGTGTGCTGCTTGTGTCTGAGTTTCCCTGTCTTAAGTAGAGCTGAGCGTTTCTGTGGCATTTAAAAGGTAGCTTATTTAAAATACATAGAAAAGTTTCTGGTGTGGTTAAACTGATATTCTATCAATAGAATTATATAATTATATAATTTAATATTTAATACATGATATATCAGTAGAATTTTTTCTCTTTTTATAAAAATACCTCTTGTTTTGGCACTTACTCCACATGGCCCCTGGGCCATCCGGAGAAGTAGGAAGAAGGAATTCTACTTTGTGGTACAAGATTTAGTCCCGGGCCATGAACCGGCTGTGTGACACATTCCTGTCAGGCATTGTGACTGACAGACTGATGCCACAAATACTGTGGTTTTGCTGTGAAATACCGTCACCCTCTTGGGTTTGCTTTTGGCTCTTCTAGGTGGCATTACTGTAGCTTCCATCTTTGACCTGCTTGGTGCTGAGGTCACGGGAAGGTCCAGGTACTCCTGTGGGGCCACTTGTCCACATCTTCCATAGGCCACCGGTCTGTTCTGATCCAGTTACGACCCAGTAGATCTAAACCCTAAAGGTGGAGGCCCATGTGTGGTAGACTCCAGTTGTTAAGAAGGAAATGGTGGCATGGCATCGGCTGTGCCTTTCTCGTCACCTGCTTTATGTTGCAAGGCTGGCTCTTGGGGCTTTTCTCAGGGTAGATATGCCGGCGACTGACATGGTAGTATGGGCGTGACACCTCTTGGTTGTTGCTGGTCCTGCACATCTGTCCTGTATTCAGGTCAACCCTAGATTTGAGGTGTGGCCCAGAGTGGCTTGCAGGTCCTAGCAGTCTTTGCCTGTGACCAGGGCTCTGTCTCCTTGAAGAGTGCTTCCCTCCAGTTTCAGAAGTTGGGACCTGCCCCTATTTGGTGATCTTCTCTAATATTACTGCCTTAGAAATGAGAGCTTATTTTCACTTCCTGAGTTCTTGGAAGCACTAGGAACTATTATGTTTTGTGGTTTATAATTACTTGATGAATGGAGAAGTAACTTTTGCTGTCTTTAAGTCATAGGTGTCCAGGGTGGAAGGCAGACTGACCTGGAGAGTCTAGGTGACATATGTATGTGTGGGCCTGTTCCTTGGAGAGGGGAGGTGAAAGTACACGTCCCAGGCAGAGGGCTCGAGGAGATCTGTAGTGCAGAAAACCTTCCCGGTGATGGTGCCACGTTTGCCTGATTCAGAGCCACTCCTCTGACAATACTGTCTTCAGTCTCTAAGGAACATAGCCTTGACAGCCATTGTCCCCTCTCTCTCTCAAGGCAAGGGGGTCACAAGTAGAATTGTAAGAATTACATATACACTGTGAACATGGTGTGCAACAGTAAATATTCTCCTGCATGAGAACAGCTGCATAGAACTGTATTTCCTGCTTCGGTGGATGCGTTATGTTTCCTGTTACTAAAACTCAGTTGAGACTTAGAGTTTTTGTTTTTAAAGTGGTATTGTCTTCCCACCTGAGACTAACCGCATCTTTGAATTCAGGAAATACAGTATTTCAACATATGGGTGTACCATGAATTTCCTATTTATAGACATTCAGGTTATTTCCAGTTTTTTATATTGGCTGCTGCTGGGATCCTTGTTTTTTTGTTTTGTTTTGTTTTTTAGGATAAATTTCCAGAAGTGAAACTGTTTGGTTAAAGTGTGTGCAAACTTTAAGGCTTTTGATAACACTAAGTTTGTTAAGAGAATATTTTGGTGTCTCCTGCTTTGGATTTTCATAGTTTTTTCTCTGTCTTTACCTGTACTAAAACACATCTAGATAGAAAGGGAAGAAGGAGGCCTGGGCTCTTTTCACAGTGGCGTGATCTTGTACACTGGGAAGTCTGAGGTGTCCACACACAGAGAAATGTTAGAACTAAGAAATGAGGTAGGAAGGTTGTCGGGTACAACATAGATACACAAAACCACTTGTATTTCTGTATACCAGCAGTGATCATCTGAAAATGAAATTACAATAACAGTTCCGTTGTTGTGGCATCAGAAAGAAAACAATAGGAATAGATTTAGCTAAAATACAGGGTTGCCTGCTGGAAACTAATAAAACATTTTTTTTAAAAAAAATCAAAGATCTAAATAAATAAAAGTCATCCCATGTTCAGGAATTGAAAGACAGTATTGTTACAGTGGCAGCACTCTCCAAATTGATCTGCAGATTCAGCACAATCTGTCAAAAATCCCACTTGGCTTTTTGGCAGAAACTCACGAGCTGACTCTAAAATTCATATGGAAATGCAGGAGACCCAGAGTAGCCAGTGCAACCCAGAAAAGAAGATCAGCATTGGAGGACTCCTGCTTCCCCATTTCAGAGCTCATTTCAAAGCCACAGTAATCAAGAAGGTGTGGGACTGGCAGAAGGAGAAATGAATAGACCAACGAACACAACGTAGAGTCCAGGAATAAATCTTTACATTCATGACAGATTGGTTTTCGGCAAGGATGCTCACACCGTCCGGTGGATTGTTCAGTGCACTCCACGAATGGTGCTGGGGCACCTGGACAGCTGGATGCGAAAGAAGGAAGTTGGGCCCCTCCCTCAGGTCATACCCAGAAAACCCCTCGTAATGGATCATAGACCTCAGCGGAAGAGCTAAAACTGTAAGACTCCTGGCGGAAAACATAGAGGCCAATTTTTGTGATCTTGGACGGTAAAAGCCCAAGTGACTAAAGAAAAACTTAAATTGTATTTATCCAAATTAAAAACTTCTGGACATCAGAGGATACCATCAGGAAAATAAAATGATAACCTAGAGTGGGGGAAAATATTTGTACTCTCACATATGCTAATCCCATGTCTAACGAGGTATTTGTTTCCAGAATAATACAAAGAGCTCTTACAGCTTCACAGTGAAAAGACAAATGACACCGTTAACAAGTGGGTGTAGGATCTGAACACACATTTATCCCAAGAAGATACGAATGGCCAATAAGCTCACGTTAAGGGTTATAACCACTTTGGGAGGAAGCTTGGCTGTTCATCAAAATGCTAAACGGGCCACATCACCCAGAAGAGGCGAATTCATAGAGACAGAAAGTTGGACTAGTGGTTGCCAGGGGTTGGGGGCTGGAGGAGCTGAGGGTGACCACTGTCCAGTGTGGGATTTCTCTCTCTTTGGGGTGATGAGAATAGTCTACAGTCAGATGACGGTGATGGTACAACTCAGCGTAGCAGGGAGGATCAACTTTGAGTAAACACAAGGGCTCACCTCATGTGGCCTGTTGGTGACACAGACACAGCCCTGGAGTGACAGACTGTTGTCCTTTGAGGGCAGTTGTCCAGCGTTGGGTCATTCACAGAGTAGCCTGGGGAATGCGCGTCCGTGTAACATGCAGCCTTCTGAAGAGTCTGTGGTCATAGAGAGGTAGACTTGAAGAGTGTTCACACTCAGAAAACACAAGTGTAGCCTCTGAGCTGTCAGCCACATGTCGGGGGCATAACAGATTTCACAAGAGATCACAAGCACATCAGAGTTTATTTATGTAGCCTCAAGTTGACCTGTTGAGGTTTCGCTTACAAAGCGGACAAGCCTGCACAGGAGGAGGCTGTCGTGTTGGGATTGCGCCGCGTTCCTTCCTGCTTTCTTCCACCAACAGAATTCAAGCGCAGAAAGCATAAGATTTTATGTCAGCCTTTGGTAATTTGATATTTAAAGGCACGAGCGTTCTAAATAGAATTCCTGGGGTTTTTTTTGTTTTTTTGTTTTTTCAGATTGTTGATTTCTTTTTTCTTTGGGTTACTAAGTATTTTCTGATGTTTAGCTTGTACATGTTATGATATGAATTTAAAAAAATTATTTGGGAATAGGGAGAATTGTAAATCATTTAGTATGTGTTATATTCCTCTTGTAGTGTTTCATTATTACTTTTTTGTCTTTTTTCTTTGTTTTCGTTTATGTTTTAGAAGTAATATAAATGGGGGGGAAGTAAAACTGCTTGGTAAAAGAATATTCCCTTAACTTTTTTGTTAAAGCTAGTTTTCTCAAATACCATATTTTATTTTGTTTTATAGGGATTTGTTTTGGCTGTTACTATCATGAGGGAAGCAATTGATGAATTCCGGCGTTTTCAGCGAGACAAGGAAGTGAATTCACAGCTATACAGCAAGCTTACAGTAAGAGGTTAGCAAGACCCTTTTGATCTAGCTTATCATTTGCTAACTGTAATCATCATTTTAGAGTGAACATAAGTGAAAGAAAACGTGTCTTAATTCTGTTACAAAATAGTATTTTTCGATTACATATGGTATCTAATTAATTTTTTTTAGTAATCTCATGACTACAATTTCAAGAGAACACATGTGAAACCCAACTGGTGTATGCACATTTTCTGTGAATATCACCTTACCTAAAATCTCTGTTTGTGTTCTATTTAAACGCAGTCGTAAAGGTCGGACAGACATCTGGTACCATGGCCTTAAGTGAAGGGACTTGGAGCCCCTACAATAAATGTCATGATCCAAAATGATAACTGCTTTATGCCCATTTCTCCTTCACTTCATTCAGGGCTTTAACCCTTCCCTAATTTTATGTTTTTAAGGAGCTTGTTTATTTGGTCTCTCAGTCCCAGTGGAGAAGAAGCGATGTGTAGAGGAGTGTGCGAGAAGCCATTATAGGCGGGCATTATGCCTGTCGGAAAGTGACACCGTGACAGTCATTACCTCAGCGAGGGACAGTGAAGGAGGGCACTGAAGAGCTAGACAAGTATGCATAAGAACTTGGAAGCCTGTTTATAAAATGAGGTTTAAAATGGAGTTTGTATCTTCTGTTTACATGTGGACATTTGTACACTGGATTTATTTATTTGAAATAATTCTCCAAAAAATATTTCTGTAGCTTATTGGGATATATTTCATATAACATAAAGTTTATCCATTTAAAGTATACAGTTCAGTGGTTTTTGGTATGTTCACAGAGTTATGAAACTATTAGCACCATCTAATTTTGGAACCTTTTTTTTTTTTTTTAAAGATTTTATTTATTCGACAGAGAGCACAAGTAGGCAGAGTGGCAGGCAGAGGGAGAGGGAGAAGCAGGCTGTCTGCTGAGCAGGGAGCTGGACGTGGGGCTTGATCCCAGGACCCCAGGATCATGACCTGAGCTGAAGGCAGCCGCCCAACCAATTGAGCCACCCAGGCGCCCCTAATTTTGGAACATTTTTAACATTCTAGAAAGAAACTGAATATATTAGCCATCATCCCATTCTTGCCCCTTCTGACCCTCTTCCAGGCCCAGGCAGCCCCCGGTCTGCTTTCTGTCTCCGTGGATTTGCCTCTTAGGACAGGTCACAGAAGTGGAATCGTGCAGTATGTGGGCTTTTGTCACAGGCTTCTTTCACTTGGCATTCTGTGTTCAAGGTTCGTCGGTGTTGTGGCACCTGTCAGGCTTTATTTCTGTTTGTTGCCAAATAATATTCCACTCTGGGGTATTCCGCGTTGTGTTCACCGATTCATCTGTAGACGGACGTTTGGTTTGTTTCCACTCTAGGCTGTTGTAAATAGTGCTGCTGCGAATGTCCGTATGTGAGTGTTTTTGTGTGAACATTGTTTTATTTCTTTTGTAAATATACCTAGAAGTGAAATTGCTGGATTATATGGTAACTATGTTTTTGATAAACTGCCAAGCTGTTTTCCTAATTGGCTACCCATTTTGCATTCTCACCGGCAGTGTGTGAAGGTTCCGGTTTCTCCACATCCTCACGGGCACTGTTACTGTCTGTCTTCTTTATTGTGGCCGTCCTGTCGGGTGTGAAGTGGTATCTCACTGTGGCTTGATTTGTCTTTCCCCGACGACTAGTGCTATTGAGCATCTTTCCATCTGCTTATTAGGTGGTTGTATGTCTTTGGAGAGATGTTTATTCAGATTTTTTGCTTACTGTTTTTTTTTTTTTCTCATTGTGTGTACCTCTTTTAAGATACCACCTTTTTTGCTTTTTGCAACGGGTTTGCCGCCAGAACACAGGTGTCGTGAAAACCACCGCTCAACCTAAACCAAAATGGGAAAGGAAAAGACTCACATCAACATCGTTGTCATTGGACACGTAGATTCGGGCAAGTCTACCACTACTGGTCATCTGATCGACAAATGTGGTGGGATCGACAAAAGAACTATTGAAAAATTTGAGAAGGAGGCTGCTGAGATGGGAAAGGGCTCCTTCAAGTATGCCTGGGTCTTGGATAAACTGAAAGCTGAACGTGAACGTGGTATCACCATTGATATCTCCCTGTGGAAATTCGAGACCAGCAAGTATTACGTGACCATCATTGATGCCCCAGGACACAGAGACTTTATCAAAAACATGATTACAGGCACATCTCAGGCTGACTGTGCTGTCCTGATTGTTGCTGCTGGTGTTGGTGAATTTGAAGGCGGTATCTCCAAGAATGGGCAGACCCGTGAGCATGCCCTTCTGGCTTACACACTGGGTGTAAAACAACTAATTGTTGGTGTTAACCAGATGGATTCCACTGAGCCACCCTACAGCCAGAAGAGATACGAGGAAATCGTTAAGGAAGTCAGCACCTACATTAAGAAAATTGGCTACAACCCCGACACAGTAGCATTTGTGCCAATTTCTGGTTGGAACGGTGACAACATGCTGGAGCCAAGTGCTAACATGCCTTGGTTCAAGGGATGGAAAGTCACCCGTAAAGATGGGAATGCCAGTGGCACCACACTGCTTGAAGCTCTGGATTGCATCCTGCCACCAACTCGTCCAGCTGACAAGCCCTTGCGTCTGCCTCTCCAGGACGTCTACAAAATTGGTATTGGTACTGTCCCTGTGGGCCGAGTCGAGACTGGTGTTCTTAAACCTGGGATGGTGGTCACCTTTGCTCCAGTCAATGTTACAACTGAAGTAAAGTCTGTTGAAATGCACCATGAAGCTTTGAGCGAGGCTCTTCCTGGGGACAATGTGGGCTTCAATGTCAAGAACGTATCTGTCAAATTGTTCGTCGTGGCAATGTGGCTGGTGACAGCAAAAATGACCCACCCATGGAAGCAGCTGGCTTCACGGCTCAGGTGATTATCCTGAACCATCCAGGCCAAATCAGTGCTGGATATGCACCTGTGCTGGATTGTCACACGGCTCACATTGCTTGCAAGTTTGCTGAGCTGAAGGAGAAAATAGATCGTCGATCTGATAAAAAGCTGGAAGATGGTCCCAAGTTCTTGAAATCTGGTGATGCTGCCATTGTTGATATGGTTCCTGGCAAGCCTATGTGTGTTGAGAGCTTCTCTGACTATCCTCCTCTGGGCCGTTTTGCTGTTCGTGACATGAGACAGACGGTTGCTGTGGGTGTCATCAAAGCAGTGGACAAGAAGGCAGCTGGAGCTGGCAAGGTCACCAAGTCTGCCCAGAAAGCTCAGAAGGCTAAATGAATATTATCCCCAATACCTGCCACCCCAGTCTTAATCAGTGGTGGAAGAACGGTCTCAGAACTGTTTGTGTCAATTGGCCATTTAAGTTTAATAGTAAAAGACGGGTTAATGATAACAATGCATCGTAAAACCTTCAGAAGGAAAGGAGAATGTTTTGTGGACCATGTTTTTTTTGTGTGTGTGTGTGGCAGTTTTAAGTTATTAGATTTTAAAATCAGTACTTTTTAATGGAAACAACTTGACCAAAAATCTGTCACAGAATTTTGAGACCCATTAAAACAAAAGTTTAATGAGAAAAAAAAAAAAACATACAACCTTTTTTTTTAAAATTTTATTTTACTGTGTTATGTTAGTCACCATCCATTACATCATTGGTTTTTGATGTAGGTTCCACGATTCACTGTTTGCGTACAACACCCAGTGCTCCATGCAGAACATGCCCTCGTAAATACCCATCCCCAGGCTCACCCGTCCCCGGGCTTACTGTTTTAACTGGATTAATTGTTTTTTAATTATTGACTTGTAAGCATTCTTTATACAATCTGGATTTAAATCTCTTGTCAATATATGGTTTGGAAATATTCTGTCTCGTTCTGTGGCATGTGTTTTCTTCTTCTCGGTATCCTCTGACGCACAGAGTTTTCATGTTATGATGTCCAACTCATCTGTGTTTTCTTCTGTTGCTTTTGCCTTTGGCATTGGAGCTAAGAAACAGTTTACCAACCCGAGGTCACGAGGATTTACTTCTTTATTTTCTTCCAGGGATTTTATAGTTTTAGCTCTGACATTCAGATGTGTGATCCACTTTCATTTCATATTTTGTGTATGGTGTGTGATACGGGTTCACATTCCTTTGCATGTGAGTATCCAGTTGTCCCAGTACCATTTATTGAAAAGACTATTCTTTTGAGGTTAAGTTGAATGATTAACTATTAAGAAGCTTTGATGCTTAAAGCTGTGGCATGATAGAGGTTAGGTGTGTTGTAGAAAAGAGGTATGCTTGCGTTTTGGAAAAGAGAGTCCCCAGAATGGCCAGGCAAATTAGGTGTAACCTTGGTATGTCTTTTTTAGAATATAATACAGATCCTGGCTTATTTTTTAAATTGTTTTTAACTGTGGTATTTGGACTGTGTAAAGATTTGTTTCTGTGTATTAATTGTATCATTCAGAACTAAATGGTATGGTGGCATCTGAGAAACTGGCAGAGGAGGCAGTCCTGCATGCCCTTCCTTTCTTCCACAGAAGCACGGAAAAGTCAAGCTCCTGCCATGAGGAATGCAGCCCACAATCTGGACTGGGGACTCTGGACCCTGCTCTGAAGGGAGTAGAGCAGAACTTACTTGCAGAGAATTGTGTCTGTCTGTCCAACCTGTGAGGGACACATGAAGGACGGACTCAGGATGTCTTTCTTTCATCTAACATGGATGTCACTCAGGACAGAGGAGCCAAAAGCCGGTGGGCATTTCTCAAGCCCATGTCAGGCTGAGGAGAGGCAGCAGTAGCTTGGGGCCAGCATTGACAGTCGACACACAGAATAGAGGGTCACGTGCCAAGCCAAGGAAGCTGGAGAGGGGACTTCTTTGGAAAATTGGGGCATGTAAAAGTGCCCGTGTTTACTGGGGAGTTTTGAAAGTCAAATCCAAGGCCAGCCCTAGATCACACTCAGAAAAGACCCCGAGAAAGCGTTTTGCCTCTGGCCAGTCTCTAGGCTCAGTGCAAGCAGAGGTGAAAGCTCAGGCTGAGTTCTAGGCAGCCTGGCTCTGTGTTGGAGTCCCCAGCACAGAGGCAGTCTGCGACGATCGGGAGAGGTTGGTCTCCCTTTCTCCCTCCCTTGCTTCGTTCCTCCCCCCTCGCAACGCCTTCCTTCTTCCCTCCCACCATCCTTCCCTTTCTTAGTCTCGCCCCCTCCCCATGCAAGGAAATCCTTTCCAAAACACTGGCTGAAAGACTTCTCTCCATACATGACAAAGAATACACACTTTACAAAATGAGTCTACAAAAGTCACTCTACGTGCATGGCTGCAGCATATACCGAACAACAAAACAAACCCAGAAGAGGGGGAAGTGCCTGATTTCCTGAGTTACCAGATTATAATAGTCAAAGTGTACAGGTTTCCACAAAAAACTTACAGAACATGCAGAGAAACCATGTGGCCTAGTCACAGAGGAAATGAACAGAAACCGTCCCTGCCGAAGCCCAGATTCTGGACTTAGGAGACAAAGTCTAGATCAGCTGCCTTAAGTCTGTCCAAGGAGCTAAAGGAAACAACTGAAAAACACTGACAGGATTAGGAAAAATGATGGGTTTTTTTGTTTTGTTTTGTTTTTTTGAGATTATATTTCTTTCTTTGACAGAGACACAGCGAGAGAGGGCACATAAGCAGGGGGAGGGTCAAAGGGAGAGGGAGCAGCAGGCTTCCCGCTGAGCAGGGAGCCCGAGGTGTGGGGTTCGATCCCAGGACCCCTGGGATCATGACCTGAAACGAAGGCAGACACACTTATCGACTGAGCCACCCAGGCACCCCGAAAAATGATGTATTAACATACAGAATACCAATAAAGGTATAGAAATTATAAAAGAAGCGAAAGGCAAAAATTCTGGTGCTGAAAAGTATAATAAATTAAAGGAAAAACTCACTGGAGAGTTTCAGCAGAGTTGAGCTGGCAGAAGAAGGAATCAGTGACCTTGAACCTAGGTAATTTCAATAACTAGATAATTTCAAGTGGAATCACCCATTCTCAGAAGCAGAAGGAAGAGTGAAGGAAAATAAGCAGGTCCTAAGGGACTTGTGGGTGGTGCCAAGTGTACTACATGTGCACACACTGGGCATCTTGGAAGGGAGAAAGGGTGGAGAGAATGTTGTAGGGAGTAGTAGCCATTAACTTCCCAAATTTGATGAAAGACATGACTCTACATACTCGGGAAAATCAGTGAATCCCTAGAAAGATAAATGCAAGGAAATCCGCACTGAGACACATGACAATCAAACTGTTGAAACCCGAGGACCAAGAGGATATTCTGAAAGCAGCAAGAGAGAAACACACAAGGAAGGGCTCTTGAGTGAGAAACGCTGGAGGTCAGAAGGACGTGGGGTGACATTATTAAGATGGGAAAAGAAAAAAATGAACCACAAAGCAGTGGATGTCCGTAAACCTCTCATTCACAAATGAAGGCGGATTGAGACATTTCCAGATGCCTTTAGAATCGAAAACAGGGACTCAGGCAGATAGGCATCCACCCATGTTCATGCAGCACTATTTATAATTGCCCACATGTCCACCGGTGGGTGAATGGACAAATTATGGTGTTTTTTCACATTGGAATATTATCCAACCATAAAAATTAATGAATACTGATAAACCCGGATGCCCCTTGGAAACATTACACTCTGTGAGAGAAATCAGACACAGAGGGTCACGGACTCTATGTCATTTACACGAAGTATCAGAACAGGTAGATGAATGGAGCTAGAAAGCAGGTTGTGGTTGCCACGGCCCTGGGAAGTGGCGGCAGCGGCGGGCGGGGGGCAGCTGCTTAGTGGGCATGACACGTCCTCTGTGTGAGGGAAATGTTTTTGAGCTTGATAGAGTGGGTTGCACAACATCGTGAATGGACTCAGTGCTGTATTCACTTTAAAATGGCTGATTTTGTTATGTCATTGTCACCTAAAAATAGTAAAAAATGAAGAAGGCATACTAATCATATCTTTTACACTTCTGTGACACTCCAACTCAGAATATTTTAAAAATAATTGTCCGTGGGTTTATTTCAAAGACAAATGCAAATTTACCTTTTTAAACAAGATAGATCATCATTGGTGATCTTTGGAAGGACATTTTTACGTGTAGATGATGATGATACTGCTTTTTTTTTTGACTTCCTCGTGAGTGTCAGTAACTTGCTCATTTGCATAACTGCCATTCAAGGTAGGTTGGCTTATCTCCATGTTAGAGGTGAGGGAGCTGAAGCTCAGGCCATGTGATTTGCCCTGAGCCACTGCAGTTTTGGTAGAGTTCATATTTGAACCCAGACCATTCTGATGTCAAACCCAGTGTTCTTTCAACTGTAGTGCTTTGCTCCGTGGCTGGTTATTCTGATGCAAATGACTGATAGGTAAAATCTGGGATGTAAAAAAAAATGCATGTATATGCTCATTGACTTTAGTTTGAAATTTGTTTTCTTGTCAAGAATACGTTCATCTCCTTAATTTCTAGTATTTCGTAGTGATCTGTTCTTTGAATGGCATTGATGGCTACTTCCTATGTGACTTAACTGTGGTTTGTTATATTTACAGTATTTGATCTTTTTGTATTTGGAGTTCTTCAGCACATTCTTGTAGAAATACTCTGGGAAAAGTTTTCTCTCTGTTTTCTGTGGAAAAGGAAAGCCATGTCCACTTTTAAGTATGCTCCTATCTTTGGGGTGCTTTGTTAGAAGCAGAGAGTATTTTAACTGGTATGCAATGTCAGTCAACACTGAGATTCTTTATTTATTTTTTCAGTTTATTGATTTATTGTTTTAGTTATCTTTGCACCCAGTGTGGGGCTCAGACTCACGAGCATGAGATCAGGGGTGTCATGTGCTTCCTGTGGAGCCAGCCGGGTGCCCTGACATGGACGCTGTTTAGTTAGCTGCATGTGTCGTTACTTGAGAAGCTGCTTCTCTTGCCGTGTGGGAATTCTCTGTGTCTGCTGCTGCCCCTGTCACTGCTTTCTCCCTGTTTGTGACTACTTTATTCTTCATGTTTAGCCCAATGGACAGCATCTGAGTCAGAGCCTAGCAGGAGAATGTGAAATTGTTGGCAGCTCTTACAAAAATCCCTGACGAGGACTTTGAATTGTGGGGCCGTTCTGTACTTGGATTCTTTTACCTCTTGCTCAGGAGAGGTGTCTGAACTGCACACTTGGCTGCAGTCATTCCACTGGCTGGCTCTCAGTTCGGTTCCCGATAGTCCCTAAGGACCCAGTGTGTGTGAGACACTGCGATGACCTCACGGGATTCAAACATGAGTAAGTCCTGGACGACGCTTTTTAAAGAGTTCATGCACTATTCTAGCAGGGACGATAAATTCAGAGTTTTGTTTTTGTCTTCATCAGCCACCAGATCTCAGCAGGACAACATCGTGTCACCCACTGTTGGTGGAAATTCCAAATTTACACCTAAAGCTAATGTGGGACTTTAGATTCAGAAATGGATCTGGAATTCTGTGATTGCAGAATGATGCAGGTGACTGCAGGTGATGACTGCAGTCCGTCTTAGCTGTTTCTTGTCATAGTTACGGCATTTTGTTATTTAACGTGCTTTCTAATATTCAGACATAGGAGAGAGAGGGAAGTCTGTTGTCTTTGAACATTGTGGGCATTGTGCGTGTGTGCACGTGTGTGTATGCCAGGAAGAACATTTACATATTTACCTGCTTCTGGTGTTCCAGTTTCCTTGCCAAAAAGGAACTTTATCCACAGAAAGTGGCCATGTCCTTTATTCCTGTCTGTTTTAGCATCTTTGATCCTTACTGTCAACACTGTTGCTACATACTTGTTAAAATTCTTAGTAGCTTTTTTTTTACATAAAATATCATGAATTATCTTAATGAAATTCATCTTTTAATGAAATTGTGTGTCATAGTTATTCTTGAAAAATCAAGGGATCTTAAAATCCCTCTTTACTGCCTTTTACACATTGTGGGTGATGTGCACTTTCACAGGGAAATCCTAATATGTAACTGGTTTCATGAGTTACTGCATGTTCCACTTGGTAAGAAGGATTTCCTTTTGTGACAGTCATGTCTTCAGATAGTTGGGTTTTTTAAAAAATAGTATTCTCAAATGTTAGAAGAATTTTCCCATCAGAAATTGCTTGAGAGCTCATAAACTCAGAAGTAATCAGAATGGATTGTCGCCATGCAGTCCGCAGAGAGGCGCCAGTGACTTTCCTTCTCTTATTCGAGTGGTTTCATCTCTCAGTGGTCCACTTTTGTGACAGTGCAGATGAAGAACAGTGGGTACTTGGAAGTCCTTTCTGTGTGTTTTCTGTATGTAGTCAGAGCAGTCCTTTGATAAATGTGCTCACCTTCTCACGTGTTTACATCATGCGGTCTTCTTTCCTGTCTGTGGTCTGAGCAGCGTTTGGAAAGCATCCATAGAAGAATGTACAGTATACATTACTACGTTTGTACCATATAATAGTAGTTTTTTTTTAAGATTTATTTATTTATTTATTTGAGAGAGAGAATGAGATAGAGAGCACATGAGAGGGGGGAGGGTCAGAGGGAGAAGCAGACTCCCTGCTGAGCAGGGAGCCCGATGCGGGACTCGATCCCAGGACTCCAGGATCATGACCTGAGCTGAAGGCAGTCGCTTAACCAACTGAGCCACTCAGGCGCCCAGTAGTTCTTGATCCTAGTATGTGTCAGGAACACACAGACAGTTGAGATTTGTTATCTCATCAGTTCAGTTCTCTGTGGCTGTACCAAGGTGGACATAGATACCCGGAACTAGGTATGTACTCATTACCCTCACCAGTCTTTCTTCCTCACGTCACCCTAAGAGGATCTGTATGAGCTTCACTTCATGATATTCATACACCATGTTTTGTTTTGTTTTGTTTTGTTTTTTAAGATTTCTTATTTATTTGACAGAGAGAGCACAAGCAGAGGGAGAGAGAGGGAGAAGCAGGCTCCCTGCTGAGCAAGGAGCCCGATGTGGGACTTGATCCCAGAACCCTGGGATCATGACCCGGGCCGAAGGCAGCCGCTTAACCGACTGAGCCACCCAGGCATCCCCCTTTACACCGTGTTTTTTATTGCATCGTTTGGAGATTAGGGGCCACGAGAAAGTAATGGAAAAAACTGGCTAACACAAAGTACCTTTTCACAGGTGAGAAGTGATTGTTGTTTTGTGTGTAGGTACCTATATGTGCTAGCATCTGGGACCTCTCTCTGCTACCTGGTGTCACTCTGGTGGTCACCCTTAATTATCGGCTTCTCAGCTGTGTTCATACCGCTATTTTCTCCCGAGTTACGTAGGGCGGCTGGCATATGTAGGGACTCAGGAAATGGGATGACACCCGAGGAATTTCCAGATCAAATAGGAAAAGTTTGAAGCCTGATCTTGTCAGCCAGCCGCCCAGTGAGGGTTCCCTTTTCCTGACGTCCTTGCCCGCTTTACTTTCTTTAACTTGCCAACTTCCGTGGTGAAAAATGCTCTCCTTGTGTTTTGCTTGCTGCTTACCTTTTAACATTTCATTGTTCATTTTGATCTTTGATAAAAGTTTATTCATCTTTTTTCATACATCTTTACCTTTTCATAATTTCTCTAAGAAATTTATCTGGTGACAAATATTTTTGTCTTGACTCATTTTTGTATCTTTTTCTTTTAAATGTAGATAAATTTGTACTTTTTATGTATGTAGATCTGATCTTTTCCTCTGTGGTTTTTACTTCAATCTTAGAAGGTCCATTCAACCCCGATGTAAATGAGTGTTTTAATCTCCCTACAGTGTTTCTGTGTGTTCATTTTCCGTAGCCGCTTGTAATTTTACGTATCAGGTGTGCGTTGTATGGAGAAAGGGATCTGTCTTCTTTTTTCTCCTCAAATGGTTAGTTAGTTCCTTTAAAAGCAGTTATTAACGTTACTAAAGCTCTTTTCTCAGACCTTGGAGAAATGGATCAGATTTGTTTGGGCCCTTTTCTTCGCTTTCTTGTCTGCTGCACGGGCTCATCCAGATTTCCGTGCCAGTTCCATTCCAGTTTTAAATAATGTTCCTTTTTAGCATGTTCTAGTGTCTTGGAAAATCTTTCCCTCGCTCCCTCCTCCCCTCCCTTCCTCCATCAGTTATTTTTCGTTTTCATTTTTTTCTTGTTTTCCCTGAGAAACACGAAACACTCTAAATATAAGATGATTGGGAGTTTTTCCTTCTGCTTGTGAGTTAGACCAGTGGCGTCGAAACCTCATAAATAGGCTCATGGTGGCTTGCCGTCTTCATCCGTGATTTCTTCATTCTTCTACCAAGGATCGATGTCAGCCTCCACACTTGGGAGTCTTTGAGCAGTAAGAAACTGCCATGGGATTATTGAAAATCTAAGGAAATGAGAGACTAGGGACAATTTTGAACCATCTTTAGTTCATATACCTCTCAGTAGTAATGTCACCATGCTGATTCATGTAGGGCCTTGGAGTTTTTGTACCTTTGTAGGCCCAGGAGAGAGGAAGGCTTTTTCCTAAAGCTTCTGGTTTTCGTGTTTGAGAACCTTAGAACTTGTTAATTATGGACTGTTCATATTAACAATATTTTGTATTTTAACATTTGGTAGATGTATAACAATTCTTTCTAAGCACAGAAAACAAAGATTAGACATTTCTCTTATGCAAACACCAGCAGGCTTCACCAAGACTTTGAAATGTCCTGTCAGTAGTAAGACCCTAAAAATTTTCATTTGTACCTGTTAGTTGAGAAAATATTTAGTATTGAGATACTAATTTTTCAAACCCTTGTACTTTTCTACAAAATCTTCAGTTAACGCAGTGAATTGCAATCGATACTTAATTTCATTATTTAGTTCTGCATATTGCTTCAGGCAAAAGATGTGTGCCGTGGTGGGCTATAAAGTATTCTGTATGGATACGCTCTTCTGGCAGCTTCTGAACTCTGTTGGTAATTACATGGATGGTATAGACTGTTTTAGCTAGGGACATCATTTTAGAGGGGAAGTGGTTGCCTAATATAATTGATCCAGTAAAGAACATTATGTGCTTTAAATGTTTCTTACCACGATAGAATATTTTATTATTTCCATATTCTTTCTAAAGCTATCTCATTTTTTTTACTGATGGAACAAGAAAAAGATTTGATTTTGTTTAACTTGAGCATCTTAATTTTTTTGTTATTGCTAAAGAATGCTTTTTAAAACTACTCTAATTATTGCTAGTGAATGTTTAAGAGTAAAAGTTGGTTACTTCCAGCAAGATGCTTTATAACCCTCACCCCAAAACAGCAGTATTTCCTTTTTTTTTTTTTTTTTTAATGTCCTAGGCTGTAATTACTACCGTTCAGACATCACTGTATTTGATCTCGCTCTGCTTTCTGTCAGCTCTCTGGAGTGTAGGTTTCCTGTGGGCAGGGCCTTGCCCATTTTGTTCCCACTTTTGTCCCCAGCCTGTGTTGGGGGAGGGATACCACATGCCTCCCTGCCGCTGCCCGCCTTCAGCTGAAGGCAGAATGGGCCACCCAGCCGGAGCAGAGTCCTGGCCTGTGGGCTCCCAGACGGGTTTCACGGGGCCCGTCTTTGTTTCCATCGCTTACCGGGGCCAGCCTCAGACTGTAAAGCGCCCTTCATTGTCACGAGACTTTGTCCATCTCTATTCGTACCCTTGCCTTTTCCGCTGTGTTTCTAGCCCTCAGGTTCCTTCCCTGCCTCTGGCTCCCACCGCAGACCTCTCCGATGTACCTGGTGTACCTTCTGGACTTCATTGAGTGCGCTCTTCCTCTGCAGCCCTGTCACGTGCTGGTGGTTTTTCAAGCAGGGCCTAGGGCTGCTTCACCTGGCGCAAGGCACTCCTCCTGTCTCTCCCTCTTCCTCCCTCATACACCCGATCCAGTGGCTTTCAGCTGCCGATTCCTTGCTCTTAATGCCTTCACGCTGCTTCCAGCCCCTGTCATGTTCTAGCTGAAGAAGTCTGATTTGGCAGTTTTTTCCTTTAGGATTGTGCTTTTGCTTGGCCTAACTAAAGTTCAGAAAGATTTTCTGCTATATTTCTCCTATGTTTCTTCTTCTAGAAGTTCTTTGGTTTTAGGGTTTGCCTTAGGTATATCCATTTTGAGTAAAGTTTTGTACCAGTACCTGGTGTTTGTGTAAGTACTTTTTTCGCATGTGGATATCCAAATGCTTCTAGCACCATGTTTTGGAAGAGTGATGTTTTTCACATGGCATTGCCTTACACTTTTGTCAAAAATCAGTTGTCTTTTGGGGCGCCTGGGTGGCTCAGTTGGTTAAGCGTGGCTCAGTCGGTTAAGCGCCTGCTTTCGGCTCAGGTCATGATCCCAGAGCCCTGGGATCGAGTCCCGCATCTGGCTCCCTGCTCAGCCTGCTTCTGCCTCTCCCTCTGCTGCTTCCCCTGCTTGTGCTCTCTCTCTTTCTCTCTCAAATAAATACATAAAATCTTTAAAAAAAAAAAAATCACTTGTCTTTTATCTGTGGGTTTATTTCTGGACTCTCTTCTCCATTTATCTGTTTGTCTCTTTATGCTAATACCATTCTTTTTTGATTACCATTGCTGTATAATAATTCTTGAAATCATGTACTGTTTTCCCTTCAACTTTGTTTCTCATTTTCAGAGTGTCGTCTAGGTCCTGTGTATTTCAATATGACTTTTAGAATCAGCTTGTCGATTTCTGTAGAAAATGCCTGCTACGATTTGGACTGGGATTGCATTGAATCTATAGATAAATTTGAGGGAGAATCAACATCTTATTCATACTACGTCTTCTGACCCATGAATGAGATAGATCTTTCCCTTTATTTAAGTTTTAAAATTTCTCTCAGCAATATTTCTTTTCAGAGTCTAGGTCTCTTTTAAAATATAGTTTACTTCTATATGTAAATAAACGTATTAATTACATTTCCCAGCTACCCACTTTGCTTCATAAACCATGTTAAATTCGGCTTCTACCTCCTCAGCCACTTAAAGTGTTGAGAGAGTTGGTGGGGGGTGCCGGTCCCACCCAAACAACAAAGACAAGCCACACGACCTGCTAATGTAGTGTGCAGTTGTCTGCCTGGGAACTACATGTGTCATCCCCTGGTGACCTTCTAGAGTGCCATTTATATGTCATCAGTTCCTTTTTTAAAAAGTTGCTTAATTATCTTCCACTCTTATTGCCTGTGTGTGTTTTGTTGGGAAAGAAGTAATGATATAATTTCATCCTTATTTGGTAATCTGTGTCTGGTTCAGTGTGGCTTATAGAGCTACTTTGCCATTGGTCCATTACGACATTTGGCTCATTTAACTGATTAAGAATAGATTGGTCATAAACTTGTCTTGTTTTGAAGTGGGGTAAGTTTGATGCATTTGCAAAAAACAAACTAAATGTCATAAAAGTATATTTCAGTTATGCTTTGAACCTGTCACAGGATCTGGGTTTAGTAGACACTGTGATGTTAGTCTGTTCATAGCAGGTAAGCACATTGTCAGAGGTGTGCGTGCATACTGGGCGCTCATGTGGGTCCCTGAAGGCTTTGGGAGGCTCTGTTTGCTGTGGAATTAAGGAGGGCTGTGAAGGGAGGGCTTCCAGTCAAAAGAAACAGCAAGTATAGAGAACTCGGGCCCCAGAGAGTTGTAGCATACAGTGCTAAAAGCAAATGTAGACCCTTTTAAAGCCAGAAAATTAATTTGAGATTGGTTGTCAAGAATATGTGTATAATGATGTAAGTCTGAATTATCTTCTAAGTAATTGTCAAATAATGGAGATTTTTTTTTGGTGGAGATAAACATAATCCTTAGTTTTGCCACCCACTTCATCTGGAATTCATATTGAATTAGGGAGTTGATAGTAATGGAGACCATTTAGGGGAATATTCTCTTTATTCAGGTAAAAAATGAATAGCACTGAGATTGGTGGGCAGGGTCTATGTTTAAGAAGCTTTGGAGTAAGGAGAAGTAGTCCTTTGAGTTACTTCTTGATCTTTCAAAGAAGCCTGTGAAACTTGGTTCATGCAACAAGCCAGTCGAATGCTTTTCTTCTGTGAGAAACATGTAAGCTGCTGCACTTTGGAAGCATGGTGGCTGGGAACATTTTTTGCTAGGAGGAGAGCTTAATGGAAGGATTTCATTGCAGTCGTTTAGAGAGGGGGAAGGATGGCTGTTAACCTTATTTGGTAACATTCACTGTTAACCATTTCACCAGAAAAGGCCCCAGCTTGTACTCCAGGTAAATTGAAAACAGTATTTTTAAAAACAACTGTCCTTAGGTATAAGTGCTGGCCTATACATCATTACTGTATTTAGAACTTGCTTCTCTCAAGTGTAACTCTGAAATTCTTAAATTTTATTTTATTTCATTAAGATTTTATTTATTTGTTTGACAGGGAGAGACACAGTGAGAGAGGGAACACAAGCAGGGGGAGTGGTAGAGGGAGAAGCAGGCTTCCCGCTGAGCAGGGAGCCCAATGCGGGGCTCGATCCCGGGACCCCGGGACCATGACCTGAGCCGAAGGCAGATGCTTAACAACTGGGCCACCCAGGCACCCCTGAAATTATTAAATATTAAATGCCCATTTCAAAAACACTTTGCGTTGTTGATGGCTCTATTGGGTTGTGAGAGCAGGTGGCAGTTCTGTCTTTTCTTTGTGCTATGACATGTAAAATTTAGGGATTTTCTTTTTTTTCTTCTGTGATCAGTCCCCCAACTCTGATAATAGTATGTCACTAGGGTCAGCTGTCAGCTCAGTTCACAAAGGGTGGCCGGAAATCAAACCGTTCTTGTGGGCATGAGCTGTTCCCATTGGGCAGCGAGGGTCATGGTGCTGGGCTGTCACTGCAGGGGGTCAGGTGCCTGGGGAGCAAGTAATATTCCTCCATCTTTTCTGTCTAATGTCCTAACTGCTCTTGAAGAAAGAGAAGAGAAGTCAGTGAGTTCATGGGACCAAGGCTGTAAAGGAAGTACAAGGAGTCCCCTGCACAGAGATTAATTAAAATTGTTAGAGAGCCAAGAGCCATTAAGCAATTTGACCAATTCTTCAAAATTCAGAAGTGTGTACTTTGAGGAGGTATGTGAGGCAGATTGCCATACTGGTTTGACATGATAGCCTTCTTCTGTTTTGTTCATATTGTCATATTCGTAACGTGAGAACTTTCTCCAGTGTATTTTACTTTCACTTGTCTTCCTGAAACATATAATTGTAAGTAAGTTCCATAGAAATGAATAAAAATCACTATATAATGCCCCCAAACTAAAGGCTATTAAATATAAATTGTGTTTGTTATGTGACCGAGTGAGTAATATCTCTCTTTCTCAGAAATATAAGATCTTGATTAAGGAGTCAGAAAAGGATATATTTTTCTGTTTCAAAATATGTATCAATTGTTTATACATTTATTTTATCTTATGATTACAGCTCTTTCTCTACCTCTCCTTTTTGAATGGGTCCATTATAAAGAATATAGAAAAGCAGAAGGGAAGCAAAAGTGGATTGGATAGTAGGAGAGAAAATAAAATTAAGTGATAAGACAGGCATTCTGTTGAGTAATACTCAGCATGAGATCAGTGAGTAACTTTGCTGCCTGGTGCTTAGCTATAGAAAACATAATCGTGGGAGCACAGACAATGAAGCTTGAAGGGACCAAATGAAAAAATAATTAAAATAGACATTCTTTTGTAAGTATTACTTTCTGGCTATGAATAGACGTATACTTACCACTTATGAAGATATCTTAAGATTTGTTTCACATGTAATTTTAAAGAACATTGCTATTTTATAATATGAATAAAAAAATAGCTCCCCCCCACTAGTTCTAGTCCTTATGTGTTTATTGTATATTTGAGGAACATGAAAAAATATAATAGTTACAGAACTTTTTTTTGATGTCCTCAAAACATCTTTAGGAACAGGTGTGACACTGATGAAACTCAGCTGCTTCAAGAAGTATTTAGGAAATAAGTTTGTAATAAGTTGAACGTGGTCTAAAAGTGGTATGGCTGGTAATGTTAGTTTTTGATAATGTGATAGGAACTTACCTCTTGTTCTGTGAGCTTTCAGAATAAATTGAATGTAAAGACATAGGTCTTTTCCCATGTTAAAAGAGCCACTAAAAGGTAAAAACAGATCCACAAGGCTGTTGCCAGTTCTAAAAGGGAGATTGACGGAGGGAGGGAGGGTCCAGAGTCCCAGGGAGAGAGAGAACTTGAGTAAGTTTTGTTACTCATGTAGGATGGCATCTCGAGTTATGTATATAACATTTCATCTACTCTGTATGATCTTCACATTATATAGTGCTGTCTGTTAAATTTTATAGATGATTATGATACTAGATATTATATAGATAATCTAAGAATTTACACACTGTATCATGTAGAAGAATCACTTCTCGATAAGGCTTTCAGCCTTATCGGTATCAGTTACCAGTACGGAACCATCTGTAAAGCTACCAGTGCACGGTGATTTTATGTATCGTTTTCTTTACTTTTGTTCTGTCAGTTCCGTGTCCATCAAGGCATTCACAATATTAATATGAGGATCTTATATCTTCATTTTATTCACTCATTAAATCATCTTTAGTGCTGCTTCTCGTCGTCATTGCTGGACCCAGACCTGAAATAATGGCAGATTTGGGAAGAACCTTCCGGCTGGAGCCATGTCCCACACCCCGCATCTTTGATTGGGGGGCAGTTAACTGTTTGCACTTTGGAGCTGACTGAGAGAAGTTAATTTTTAGTGACTGTGTCTGTGTGAAATAAATTTATTTTGAAAGTATAAGTACAGATAAATTCCTAGTGTTTCCCCCCCTCCCCAAAAGTTATTTCTAAAGTATTATTTTTCAATTGAAACTTTAACTCTGGTGTGCTGTTGTTTCCTTGAGTTGATTATACTTCTTTTTTTTAAGGTAAAGTGCACGTTAAGAGTTCAGACATACAAGTTGGAGACCTCATCATAGTGGAAAAGGTTGATGCATTTTTTATATATTTTAGACCTGTCTATGCCAGTGATTAACGTTTAGCCTGATTGCAGTAACTTTGAATCTGAAGAGAAATGGTCTGAGACACTGATTCTAACTCGTGACTCCTTGTGTAAGATACGATGGACATAAAGGAAACCCAGACTCTCCGGAGCCGGCTTCAGTGCACTCAGTGTGTGCGGGTGAAAGTGTATTTTGTCTAAAAGAAGACATGTGTGAACTGCTTAATATTGCATTGTTAGGATTATTTCATTGGACCAAAGAATTACATTAGTTAGAACCTATTTAGAATATGTTTCATTTTCTAAAACCTCCTTTTATAGACAGATATATTACACATGGGAATTGGATATTATTCTTGGGATTGAGAAACTTGAAGAAGGAAAGGTCAGTGGAAGTAAGAGAATCTTAGAAAGAAAAGGCTTATTAGGCCATTGTAGGAAAAGGCCATTAAGAAACCCCTCAGTGTCAGACTGGGAAGTTTTCAGGTGCCCTGCTGGGTGACTGGGTGGGCCACCTGCTGTGGATGCAGTACTTCTGCATGTCCTGACTTCTCTGAGGAACGGTGCATGAATGCACAGCCTCTGGTTTTTCTTTTTCTTTCTTTCTTTTTTTTTCTCTCTGTTTTTAAGGCTCTAGAACAGCTTTGAAATAACATTCTTGTTTGAGAAGTTCTATTAGGGCCTCTTCCAAGAATAGTTGGAGCCCATGCTGCCATCTGGTGCCATGTACTCAGCCTGAGCCACATCGTGGAGATGTTTGGTACAAGAAGGTCTTTTTCCTCAAGACTAAAGTGGGCTTTATCTTGCTACAGTAATCTGTATACAGAGAATGTTTTTGGGTATGTTTGATTTTACAAAATGGGACTAAATTGAACAAACTGATTTTGGAGCTCATTTCTATAGCATTCAGTTGTCTGGACACTGTAAGTTACTAGCTTTTGATCCATGCTTAGATTTTCAGGTGGTGTCTGTGTTCTGCTGTTATTATAAAGTGCTGTGTGAGCACCCTTCTACATCCATCTCTGCCTGTTTCTGTAGGATAAATGCTGACATGAGAGATGATTGAGCCATATGTGAGTCAAACACCAGTGTTGATTACCTCACAGTTTCTGTGGTCAGGAATTGGGGTATAGATTGGTGTGGGTCCTTCTCGGGGCTGTAGTCAGCCAAGTGGCCGTCACCTCCAGCTCACTCGAGGCTTGTTGGCAGGTTCAGCGCCTCAGTTCCATGAGATTTTGGCTGGAGGCCTCCCTCATTCCTGTCCACAGTGGGGAGGGTTGGGGGGGCCCTCCACAGGGCAGCTCACAGTGGCCTGCCTGGAGAAGGTGGGAGTGCCAGCAGTGTGGACTCGGGGCTGGGACCTGCTGTCAGCAGTGACTTCCATCACCTCTTGTTTCCCTTGTAAGAGACGGTATAGTGTTGATGGTGGGGTTTGAAGAGCAGATAGTCTCTCGTTGTGATTCAGGGAATGCTGTTTGGCCTTCTCATTTCCTTTGCTCTCCTGTTTATGCGCATTCTCCTTCCCTTTGCAGCCTAGGTTGGTGGAGTGGTGCACCCTTTGGTGCTCACATTTTTACTGAGTCACGCGTGAGCCCATCTTGGCCACGTTGTAAGAGCTCATCTCTTCAGTTCTATAGATGGATGTGAAAGACAGACATCTAGATCTGTGTCTGGGCCTTCCCCTTGAGCTTCTCTCTGGCCCCCAGGTTGCTCTCCACCTGTGAGAGATGGATGAGTAACGTGGGCCTTTGTAGACGTCCAGGGAAACGTTTTACTTGAATGCGGTGGTAGCTGTACGTCTTTCTTTCTGTTTGTCACTTCAGTGCTCCCTGGGCGGCACGGTGTGGGTAGTCCTCCCGCACTAGATCCATATTGTATACGAGCATGTGTATGGTCCCTACCTGACCCTGATGTTTACAGATTTGGTAGCAGCAGGACTTCTAAAATATTTTCACTAGCCTTTAGGAAATGTTGTTGTACGCTAAAAAATAGGGGTGGCCTCTGTACCTGACTTAGTTTTTTTATATTTCCAGTTTTACACTCATATTGAAAAATTTGAGATATAATTTCTAGTAATTACTATGAAATGATAAATTTTTAGTGGATTTATATTTGTTAAACCAATTTTGTGATTTTTGTAGTGATAAAAGTTACTGGTTGACTTAACCATCATAAAGAAATAGTAACAATATGGTTGCAAATTGCTTTGTCCTTTTATTTTTTATTTAAGGATCCTAGCAGTACTTATCACTAACCAGAAAAGTAATTTCTCTGTTATTTGACCATACTGCTACTCAGGAATTAATGCTTGGATATTTCCATGGTGGATTTTACATTTGAGGGTAGCCCTTTTAATTCTGTATCTGAATGTGAAATTAAACTTAGTGTATTGATAGTCATTGTGTGGGTGTTTGAAGTGTGTTCACCAAACCTGGACCAGGTTTGCGGGTATAGGGAGTGTTGTACAGCTCACAGGAGAGCAGCAGCCTGGACAATGGGAGAGAGTAGAATGTGGGCTTTCATGTTAGATGAGTCCGGGTTTAAACTCCTCGTTTTCCAGCCTCAAACTCTCCGTAGGAGAAGCAGCTCATTGACATGCACTTAGAAAGTGGTAGGCTAGAACTCTGCAGAGTCAAGGTTAGATCATGCTTGCAGGGCGAAGAAGGAAAACCCGAAGAAGATTGTTTCCTGGCTTAAGAAGGCACCCTCCTAAGAAGCACCTAAAATTGTAGACGAATCTGTCGACTTCAATATTACTACTTGAGGAATGTGTCAAGGAGGGTAACTGTTTGGAACAGGAGACTTAGAAGTGGAAGGTTGTCCAGGTCCTAACATCGGCTCTGAAGTCCAGGTGTTTGAGAAGGATCCAGAGGGACACAAGCAGAGCAGGACTGAAGGTGACACTTGAGGGGTCCTCCTTCGTTACTCAGCCTAAACATCTTTTTTAACAGGTAAATTTGAAAGACAGTTTCTTTATCCTGTTTTTTTGAGGGAATGCAATTTAATAAATATTTTAAACAATTTAATAAGTATTAGCATGTATATTTTAGTACCCAGAACAAACACTACAAAAAATATGCATAGAGATACAGTCTGAGATACTAAGATGGACTCCTGAAAAGGGTTCAGGTAACACACAAGAAAGCAGGAAATTTGAAACCGAAGAATGAATACCAGAGGAAACCAATAGAAAACAAATAATAAAATGCAGACTTATACTCTAATGTGTCAGTAATTACTTTTATTATGAGCAGTCTGAATATACCAATCCTGAGATAGAGTGGATAAAGAAGTGAGACCCAGCTGTGTGCCATTCACGAGGAATTTAAATCCAATGACACAGGTAGGATGAAAGAAAGTAACAGGATGGGAAAGATAAACCACAAAAAATTGATCAGAAGTAGGAGGGCCTATATTAATATCCAGTGAAATAGAGCTCAGAGTAAAGAAAATGACTGGAGATAAAGAAGGACATCACATAATGATATCAGGGTTACCCATCAGGAAGAAGAAAATAATCCTCAATTTGCACTCACCAGATAACGGAATCACAAAAGTCATGAATCAAAAACTGTTGGAGCTGAACAAAAGAAATAGACAAATCCACAGTTATGAGTGAGAACTTCAGCGCCACTCTCTGAGCCTTGGATAGAAGTGCTGGGCAGGAAATCAGCAGTGACAGAAGATCCTCACTGAATCCGCCAGTCAGATCTAACTGACGTATACAGATCACTCTACCAAACAGGAGGAGAGCACATATTTATTTCAGGTGTCCATAGAACATGTACCAAGATAAAGCATTTCCATAAAACCTCAAAAAATTGGAAAAGAATTTGAAATCATACAGCGGTTGTTTCATCACAGTAGAATCAAAGTAGAAACTAGAAACAGCGCAACAGGAGAACTCTAAAATATGTGAAAAGTAAACAGTGTGCTCTAGTTATGAGATAAGTATCTCAGAAACAAAATATATATAACTGCATGAAAATGAAAAGACAACAAAGTACACGGAATGCATGTACAGCAGTGCTGAGAGGGAATTTCATAGCAGTCAGTGCCGACTTAAGATCTCAAATTAATAATCCAAGTTCCTCGCTTGGGAAACTAGAAGAAGAAGAGCAGAATTAAACCAATGCATGCAGAAGAAAGGAAATAAATATCAGAGCAGATCAGTGAAACAGAGAATAGGAAGACAAGATAGTAAATCAGTGAAAGCAAAAGTGTTCACCAATCTCAGGGATGACAGAGGGGACATTACCGCTGGTCCCGAGCCATTGAAAGGGTCATTGCGGAATACGCCACCGACAGCTGTACCCCAGCTTAGATGAGATGGACCGATTCTTCCCAAACCACAGACTATCCGAACTCGGTCAGAATTAAACAGATCGTATGAATGGTTCTACAAACAGTAAGGAAATGGAGTTAGCAATTTAAAATCTCCAGGAAGGAAATATCTAGGTCCAGATGTTTTCAATGAAGAATTCCTTGAGACTCTTAAAGAAGACTAGTGTCATTTTTACACAGTAGTTTCCAGAATATAGTTGAGGATGGAACACTGCCCAGGCTCGTGTTAGGAGTCCAGTTACTATCCTCCTGTCAGCACAAGAGAAAGACAGCACAACAAGAGAAAACAAATATTCCCTGTGAATAGAGACACAAAAAAAATTCTTTAAGAAAATAATTGCCTGTTGATATCCGCAATATATATAGAAAATTCGACATCATGATGATGTGGAGGTTATTCCAGGTACTTAAGGCCCATTGTGACATTCTAAAATCACCCAGTGAAATCCACTCTATGAACAGGTTAAAAAAAAATTATATGATCATATCAACATGTGACTACATCCAACACCCATTCATGATAAAAACTATCCACAGTTTGGATTAGATGGTAATTACCTTAATTATATTTAAAGGGCATCTGTAAAAACATAGAGCCAACATCATACTTAACAGTGAAATTCTGAATGCCTCTCCTTTCAGACTGGGAGTAAGTCAGGGATGTTTGTTCTTAACCACTGTTATTTAACTGACATTTCTAGCTACATAGAATAAGGCAAGTAAAGGAAATTAAAGGAATTCAGATTGGAAAGGAAGAACTAAAAATGTCCCCATTTGCAGACGACATGATTGTGTAT
The DNA here is from genome assembly GCF_037043125.1 of Eumetopias jubatus. Lineage (NCBI taxonomy): Eukaryota > Metazoa > Chordata > Mammalia > Carnivora > Otariidae > Eumetopias > Eumetopias jubatus. The sequence continues at coordinate 100,008 of NW_028274912.1, read as the reverse complement.
ATAGACAATCCCAAGGAACTGATGAAAAACCTGGAACTAATGATAATGAATAGGTTCAGCGAAGTGGCCAATTATAAGATCACCACTCAAATACCAATCCCATTTCCAACATGTGGAAACTGAAATTAAAAATGAAGTACTCTTATAGGCAGTACTAATGAAAACAAAATCTTAGGTATGCTGAAAATAACTGTGTTCGTGAAAGTAATCAAAGACACTATAAAATTCCAGTTTTCCTAAAATTGAATATAGGTTTAATACAGTTCCCATTAAAATCTCAGCGAGGTTTTTTTTTTTTTTAAGAGATTTTATTTATTTATTTGACAGAGACAGCGAGAGAGGGAACACAAGCAGGGGGAGTGGGAGAGGGAGAAGCAGGCTCCCCATGGAGCAGGGAGCCTGACGCTGGGCTCGATCCCAGGACCCTGAGAGCATGACCTGAGCCGAAGGCAGATGCTTAACCACTGAGCCACCCAGGTGCCCCGAAGTTTTGTTTTTTGTTTTTACTTTTTTAGACACAATAAGCTTATTCTAAAACTAATTTGTCAAGGCTAAAATGGCAAAAACGGCCTTCATAAGGAGAATAGAGTGAGAAGGGTCACTTCCTGATGTTAAGGCATACTACCTAGCTTTATTTACCAACACAGTGTGTAAGAAGAAATAAAGATCAGTGGAATGGTGTGGAGAACCCAGAAATAGACACACCCAAAGGCTCAAGTGATTTTTTTAAGAAAAAAATTCCATTATGATAACATTAAAAAGAATAAAATACTTATAAATGAAATAATTGTTAAGAATAAGCAACAAAAGTGCAACACTTGTACTTTGAAAAGTACAAAGCAGTGTCAAAATATACTAAAGGAGACCTACGTAAATGGAAAGACATCCTAGATATCATGGATTAGAAGTATTAATATTGTTAAAATGGCAGTACTCCCCAAATTGATCTACATATTCTGTGCTATCCCTCTCAACATCCCAGCTGACTTTTTTGCAGAAATTGACAAGCTGATTTTAAAATTATATGGAAACAGAAGGGACCCAGAATAGTGAAAACCAGTTTTGAAAAAGATGAATAAAATTTTAGTATTCACACTTTTCCATTCCAAAACTTTATTCAACGTTAGAATAATGTAGACAGCATAGAACTCGCAAAAATTCAGAATTGAAAGTTCAGAAACAAAGCCTTAAATTTGTGGTTAATTGCTTTTCAACATGGGTGCCTAGAAAACTCCATGGGGTAGAGGGGTATATTTAGGTGAGTGCTCTTTTTTTTTTTTTTGGACCCGGTACTGTTGGTGAGATTCTCCCATTTTGTTGTGGGTAGCCGTAATTCATTCATTTTGTTGTTACGTAGTGTGTCTTTTATCCATTCTACTGTTGCTGGATATTTGGGTAGCTTATTAGTCTTGCCTATTAGAAATGATAATTCCATGTCATACTTGACTCAGTTGGTGGGGAAACTTGGAGTTGGGGTTACTTGGAGTTAGAAGTGGGAAACGGAAGGAAAGAAGGAAGAAGATAGGTGTGTCTCTGTATTGACTCCCCAAGGCTTAACAGAGCCTGGGATTACAAGCTTTTCTGAAAGGCAGGGGCTCCCTCGTGGGAATATCCTGCAAGTATTTCCTGCTGGTTTTTATAGTCACATAAATAAAATGCACCCATTTTAAATATATGGTTTGATTTGTTTACATAAGTGTAATCATCACCACAGTCAAGATACAGGATATTTTCATCATCCCCCGAAATTTCCTCAAGGCTTTTATTGTCTCACCCCAAGTCCCGGGGGCGACCACTGATCTCCTCTCAGTCGATGTGGATTATTGTCTGTTCTTGTATTTCATATAAGTGGAATCCCACATTAAACACTGTCTTTTCATCTCACTTCTTTTGCTAAACAATGTTTTGTTTATTAAACAAATATTTTTCATATTTATTCCTGCTTGTTTGTAGCAGAAGTTCATTCCTCTCTACTGCTGAGTAGAGTTTCACTGTACGAATACACCACAGTTTGTTTATCCATTCACCTGTTGATGGATATTTGGATTGTTTTCAGGTTTTGGATGTTATGAATAAAGCTGCTATGGACATGTGTGTACAAGTCTTTGTGTGGACATATGCTTTCATTTCTCTTGGGTAAATATTTAGGGGGGGATTTCTGAATCTTACAGTAAAGTGAAAATATAAGAAATTGCCAAACTATTTTCCAAAGTGGCTGTACCATTATGCAGCCCCATCAGCACTGTATGTGAGTTCCAGTTACTTCACATCCTTACCAGCACTCAATATTGTCTGTCTTTAATGTTAGCCATTCTAGTGTGTGTATAGTGATGTATCACTGTGATTTTAATTTGCATTTTCCTGACTAATGTTCATTCATCTATTTATGTGCTTAATGACCATTCATATATGTTCTTTTACGAAACGTCATTCAAATCCTTTGCTCATTTTTAAATTGGGTTGATTCCTATGTTGACTTCAACTCTCAACTAAGGGTGACAGCACTTCTGACCAATTTGATTTAGAGCTGGTAATTTGAGGCTTTCTAATGGCACTGCCAGACTCAAAATTACTAGCCAGGGTTCAAGTGAAAAGGTCAAAAATATATGGAATGCATAAATCAGATCGCCATCACTCTCCTGCTTAAAACCTGCCAATGGCTTCCCTCGATTATTAGAATAAAATCCAAACTCTTTACCTTGGCCTCCAAAGTCCATGTGATATGACCTCTGCCTCCCTCTCCAATCTCATCTCTTGCCATTTTCCCCTCGCCCACCATGCTCCTGATACTTTGATCTTTTCATCCCTCAAACACACCACATTCTTGACTCTGTCCCCTCTGTCCAGGATCATATTCCCATAGAGTTCTGTATGTTGCCTCCTTCCATTCAGGTTTCAACCTCAATGTGAGGACTTCCCTGCCTAATCCTGATAAACAGCACCTCTCAGTCTCTCTCTATCTAGCTCTTGCCACTGTCTGTTCTTATCTGTATTTTATATGTGTTTCTCCCCTACTAGAACTCATGCTTCACGAGTACAGGTACTTTGTCTTGGTCATTGATGCATCTCTGGCACATATAAACAGTGTCAGGAACATAGTACCAGCTAATTAACTGTTTTTGGGAAGGAAGGGAAGGAAGACAGAGAGGGATAGAGGGAATGAGAAGAGAGGAAAAGAAAGCTGGTTTTCACAAAAATACAAGATAAGACCACTCCCATTCAGACTCTCTATATGGAAAGTGCTTCATTCAGGGCTTCGCACAAAGCCTGCTTCTCTTTTCCCTCAGCCGTTTGTCCCTACAAAAGTCCCAGCCTCTAGGATCTGAACGGCCTTTGTCAGAGCCAGAGAGGGCCCTCCTTGAAGAATGCACCGAACGTATTCAATTCGAAAGCATCATCATCTCCCCAGGCGCCCCAGTCATAAGCAGGATTCATAAGATGAGGTAGGCAAGAGAAAAGGGGTAGCTTTGGGGCACAGTGTTTGGCCAGGAGTGGGGAAAAAGGACATTTCAGGGCGCCTGGGTGGCTCAGTTGGTTGAGCGACTGCCTTCGGCTCAGGTCATGATCCTGGAGTCCCTGGATCAAGTCCCGCATCGGGCTCCCTGCTCAGCAGGGAGTCTGCTTCTCCCTCTGACCCTCCCCCCATCTCATGTGCTTTCTCTCTCATTCTCTCTGTCTCTGAAATAAATAAATAAAATCTTAAAAAAAAAAAAAAAGAAGAAAAAGGACATTTCAGAGATTCTTTCATTCTTTCACCTGAGCCGAATGCAGATGCTTAACCTTAACGACTGAGCCACCCAGGCGCCCCTCTGTGTATTTTAAAGATGAGATTAACATTTAAAATCAGCCTGGGGCGCCTGGGTGGCTCAGTGGTTAAGCGTCTGCCTTCAGCTCAGGTCATGATCCCAGGGCTCAGGTCATGATCCCAGGGTCCTAGGATCGAGCCCCCCATCCTGCTCCCTACCGGGCGGGAAGCCTGCTTCTCCCTCTCCCACTCCCCCTGCTTGTTTTTCTCTCATGCTGTGTCTCTCTCTGTCAAATAAATAAATAAAATCTTTTAAAAAAATTTAAAAAAATTAAAAAAAAATTAAATATCTTCACAGAAACGTCTAGAATAATGTTTGACCAAATATCTGGGTACTGTGGCCTAGCCAAATATGATAAACCGAAGGGTCAATTCATGAGTGATAAGAAAGGGTGCTAACATTTCCCGAGCACTGACTATTATGTGCCAAATCGTTTGCAGACATTAGTTCACATATTAAACCATTGGTAGATTATATATATTATCTGCTTTTACAGATCAAGAAGATAGAGCCTAGAGAAGTTGAATAACTTGTCTGAGATCATGCAATAAGATTCTAACCCATGTCAGTGTGGCAGTAAAGCCCTTGGCAACTTGGGCAAGAGAGTATTCCAGGTGTGCAAGAAAGGTAGCGGGTGGAGGGGAAGATTGGCTGGGTGACTTAAAAGTTCTTCCTCTGAAGTCAGGGAACTTGTTTTTTTTTTTCTAACTCATGATGTCATAATCTATCATTTTTCACTGAGAGATTTTTTTCTGTGTGAATATCTTTCTTAAGAATGGAAGTCTAGAGTCTAGATGTTCATGATTAAGCATGTAAACCTACATGCATGATAAATAAAAATAATATTTAAATGCTCTTCCAAAATGTTTATCCCTGTGTTGTTTCTAGTTTAGTATTTATGTCTGAAGTTATTGTTTTCTTTTAGTTTCTAGTTCTTTCTCTCTTTTAAAAACCACTTTATTGAGGTATGATTGACATAGAAAAATTTGTATATATTTAATTGACACAACTTGAATATGGAGGTAAATATACATTTGTGAAACCATTGCCACAATCTATGCCATAAATATATCCACTGCCTCCCAAAGTTTCCTCCTGCCCTATTTATTTACTTATTTTTTTTATTTTTACTGCTTTGTGATAAGAACGCTTAACATCAGATCTCTTAACAAATTTTTAAGTATAAAATACAGTATTATTATGTATAGACAGTCTGTTTTACAGTAAATCTCTCTGACTTATTCATCTTGAAAAAATGAAACTTCATAGCTTTTGACTAATACCTCCCTGTTTCTCCCCGCCCCCAGCTGTGGCAACCACCATTTTACTCTCTAAACTAAACCATTTTACTCTCTAAACCATTTTACTCTCTAAACTCCTATGAGTTTAACTATTTTAGATTCCTCATTTCAGTGGTACCATGTAGCAATTTTCCTTCCATGTCTGGCTTATTTCACTTACCTTATATCCTCCAGGTTCATTCATGTTGTCACCAATGGCAGGATTTCCTTCTTGTTTAAGGCTGAAGAATATTCCATTGCATTTATATATTACATCTTCTTTATTCATTCATCTTGTGATGAACAGTTAGGTTGCTTCCATGTCCTGGCTATTGTAAATAATGCTGCAATAAATTTGAGAGTGAAGATAGCAATTCAAGACCCTGATTTCAATTCCTTTGGATAGATAAAGCAGGATTGCTGGGTCATATGGTATTTCTTCTTCTAATTCTTTCTGAGTCCTATCACTTCATTTCTCTGTTTTTCTAATTCTGATTTTTTTCGGGGGGGAGTGGGTCATGTCTTGTATTTTCTTCATGTCTTCTAGCTCACATTAAAATAGGAGTTTACAGTTTTCATCTGTCCTATTGGCTTGTCTTTCTGGAATGGTATAATTATCTCTAACAGTGATTTTTTTTCTTACGGTTTTATGTAGGATTTTACCTCAATAATTTCTGTGGCTTATTTATCACATGAAATTTGTTTTCCTAAACTTTTATATGGAGGGGCGCCTTGGTGGCTCAGTCGGTTAGGTGTCTGGCTTCAGCTCAGGTCATGATCCCTGAATCGGGGTCCTGGAATCGAGCCCCGCATCATGCTCCCTGCCCAGCAGGGAGCCTGCTTCTCCCTCTCCCTCTGCCTCTTGCCCCCTGAGCATGCTCTGTCTCTCTCTCTCTCAAATAAGTAAATAAAATCTTTTTTTTTTTTTCAAAGATTCTATCTATTTGAGAGAGAGAGACACAGCGAGAGAGGCAACACAAGCAGGGGGAGTGGGAGAGGGAGAAGCAGGCCCCCTGCTGAACAGGGAGCCCGATGCGGGGCTCGATCCCAGGACACCGGGACCATGACCCGAGCCGAAGGGAGACGCACAATGACTAAGCCACCCAGGCGCCCTAAATAAATAAAATCTTAAAAAAAAAAAAAAAAACTTTTATATGGAGGCCTAATTCGGGGCAGCTTTCTTTATAGAGCTCCCTCTTCTGTTGCTTTCTTGGTGTTCAAAAATATAGCAGCTTAACTTCTTATATTCCCCAGGTCTGTCCCCATCTCCCACCTTTACCTACACCTGCTCTTCCCCTCACCTGTTATCCCTGTCATACTCATCTGGGACACTAAGAAGGGAATCCTGGATGGTCAGTTTTGAAAATTCACAAGGGCTAGATTTCTTCATCTTCTTCAGGCCTTACCACTGTCCCCTTGCACTAACCCATTATCAGACTTGGCAAAACCTCTCCCAGAGGGGATATATCATTTTCAGGGATTGCAACCTAGCCCATCAGGCTTTTTAGGAAATACTTAGAGGCGACTTTAGAGATCTGCTCTTCTCAGGTCAAACATTGCATTGTTTCCCTCTGCTTTCCCCCAGTGAAGATGCAGGTCCCATGCAGGTATCATGATAGTTACTGGTTTTTCCTGCTTGCTAGTATTTTACAGTTCACAGGAATGCCTTATGTCTCAGGTTGGGGATTGCCAGAAGCATCCATTATGATGGAGTTTAGAGGGCAGAGTGCTTCTTAGGAAACAACACAGATGAAAGGAATGATGGGGCAGAAGGACTTGCAGAACTTCAGTGCATGCTGGCAATGCCTCCAGCAACCCAGCAGAGGTCTGGAGAAAGTATTGCCTGTCACAACTGTCCCACCGTGGATGCAAACGGCGCCAAGTGTATACTTCCTCTTGTTCAGCTCTTGGAAGTGGCCTGCCCCGGGAAAGGTATGATTGCAGGCAAGGTGGCTCTCTGCAGCTGAGGCAGATCCTGAAATCGCTGAGAGCTCCTCGGAGCTGGGCAGCCAGTCTTTCCTTCAGGGGCACATGTCCTTGTCTCCCACCCATGGTCACCTCGTTTTGTTGTAAATATTGTCGGCTGCAATTTTACTTGGGATTGCATTGAATCTATAGATGAATTTAGGAGGACTATGTCTTTACAATATTGAGCTTTACAGTCCATGAGAATGATACATCTCTCGTTTAGTTATATAGTTTTGTGGTTTTTATAAAGTTTTATAGTTTCCTGTATAAAAGTCTTGCATATCTTTTATTAGATCTTCCTCCTAGTTATTTAATGTTTTCAGTGATATTGTAATATTATTTTTAAAATTTTATTTTCTAATTGTTTGTTGCATCTTGAATTTTATATACTGATCTTATATCTAGTGACCTTCCGAAATTCACTCATTAATTCTAATAGTGTTTCTGCAGATTTGTTTGATTGTCTAGACATGTAATCATGACATTTACAATTCATGAAAGATGTATTTGTTTGTTCATTTGTTTCAAATTTTTATATATTTTATTTCTTTTGTTTGCCTTTTTCTGTGCCTAGGATTTCCAGGAAATGTTGAACAGAAGTGATGATGGCAGGCATCTGTCTCATTCCTGGGATCGGAGGGAAAGTTTTCAGTATCTCACCATTAACTATGATTTTACTGTAGGTTTTTTTGAAGACACATATTTACAGATTAAAGAAGCTTTCTCTATTCCTAAGTTTTTAAATAACAAATGTAAGTACTGAATTTTACCAACTGTGTGTTCATCTTCTGAGAAAATCATATTATTTTTCCCCTTTATTCTGTTAATGTGTTGAGTTACATTGATTGACATTTTTAATATTAAAGAACCTTGCATGCCTACCTAGAATAGAAGTAACTTGATTATGATATATTACCTTTTTTAATAAATTGATACTCTATTTGCAAATATTTTGTTTAGAACTTTTGTATCTATATTCAATTCTTCTGTCACTCCCCAGACAATAGTAGGTCCTTAGAATATTTCAACTCCATTTACATCACCATCACCTTTTTAAACTCTTATTTTCATGCCTTTTAATTGTGCATATATTTAAAACCCAATAACATCATTATTATGGTTTTTTTATACAATTTTTCCATTATCCATTATATTTTTCTACCTATTTACCTCTTCTGTGGTTCTTCATTTATTCCTGTATTTCTCTATTTCCTTCTGGGATCATTTTGCTTTTGCCTAAAGACCTTCCTTTAGTAGCTTTTTTTTTTTTACTGCAAATCTGTTTGTGAATAATCCTCTCAGTTTTTACCTGAAAATACCTTCATTTCACCTTCTTTCTGAAGGATATTTTTGCTAGGTATACAAGTTATTCTCTTTCAACTCTGAAAATTCTGAAAGCTACCTAATAATGTTAGCTAATGTAGCATAAGACAGCTTATTAAAGTGTTTTTTTTTTCTTTATGTCTGCAACTAGGAGCGTTCATGACTGCAAGGTTGCAATGACTAGTCAGGTGTCCTATTGAATAATAATGATGAATCTTAATTATACTTTTATCATATACTAATTTCTTACTCATATTTAACACTGCCTCTGGATTATATATTACATTTTACCAATTACTCTGTCTATTCTTGGTACATAAGAAAACTGCTTAAATTATTTTATTTGTAATACATTAAATATTTAATAATGAAATTCTCTCTTCACTATTTTTCTTTTTTAAAATTTTACTGATATATTCCCATCCATTTATTCTTCTGGGTAATCTTAAGAACTGTTTTATAAAGCTCCTACATAAGTGTCATTAGGATTTTCATTTGAGAGCAACATATTTATAAATTAATTTACAGTACATTTACAATATTCTCTTTAGCAACAGGACAGCTTCATTATGGAAGTCTCATGTTTCTGAGATTTGTGTGTGTGGGTATCCTGTACATTGCACCATAGTTTTGTTAATAAGTATAGAAGCATTTGTTGATATTATGGATGAAATATTTTTCTACAGTATTTGCTGACTGGCTGTTATACAGGAAAGTCACTGTGCAGAGCTTTTTAATTAGTTATAATCATTTTTCCTTAATCCTTTTGGTTTTCAAGGTAGACAATCAGAATCGGAAAATAAAGATAATTTTCTCTTATTTTCCAATAGTCATGCTTACTTTCATAACTTAAAGGAAAATATTAAATAAGAGCTACAACTTAAAGGAAACTTAAAGAAAAATATTAGCCAACCAAATTACAGTTTTAAGGAAAATATTAAATAAGAGTTGTGAAATATAGGCATATTCATACAATGCAATACTATTCGGCCATAAAGGGTGATGAAGTACTGATACATACTAGACATGGGTGAACACTGAAAATACTCTAAGCAAAAGAAGCCAGTTACAAAAGACCAAGTATTATACGACTACATTTATATGAAAATCCAGAATAGGTAAATCTGAAGAGACAGAAAATAGATTAACTGTTGTTTAGGGCTGGATGGAGGAAACATGTGGAGACAGGGGAGGGGGCAAAGGGGGTGATAAGCCAAAGAGCACAGGATTTCTCTCTGAGGTGATAAAAATTGCCAAAAATTGACTGTGCTGTTGGTTGCATGTATCTATGAATATACTAAAAAATCACTGAATTGTACACCTAAAATGGATGATGATATATATGTATATCATCATATATATATGCAGATATACATATATATATATTTTAAAGGAGTTGTGATACCTTGCCTCTTTGTCTTGTCCCTGACAATAAAGGAAAATATTCCAGGCTACTATTTCCGTTTTGTATGATTTTGGTTACCAAGTTTGTACTTTGATATATATAGTAGGAGGGCTGGAATACCAAAGACCGCATTTCGCAGGTATTGTCACCAGCTGACTTTTGATCTTTCTGCTGGTGGGAGACCAGAAGACGAGGATGGAACCCTCTTCCTACTTCCAGTCTCTGATGGCATATCTGGTGGCAGCACAGCAAGGACAGTGGCAACACCACCACCAACAGTGACCGTGGCAATGGCCAACAGTGGTTGGGGGGTGCAGGCTCCTGAGTCCTGCGTAGCAGCTGACCAAAAAGCAGGAGCCTCTGTGGCATCATTCCCTTAACTGCTGGAAAACCTCGTCCCTCAAGCCCGAGGATACTGGTCATTCACTGCGGTTACTGTTTTTAGTGACCTTACCTTCCTCCCGTCCTTCCATTATGCTTGTAATCAATTCCCATATCAAATTACTTTTGTTTTACAAGTCTAGAGTGGTTTCTATTTTTTTTAAATGGACCCTAACTGATAGAGATAGTAAGGAAATGTTTTCCATTCAAATTTTAACAGTAGTTCTCATCAGAATGGATGTTGAATTATAGTGAATTTTTTTTTATCTGTTAAGAGGATTATATTGCTTTTCTCTGTGGATATACTCATGAAATTAATTACATGAAGAGATTTCCTAATATTGAATCATTTCCACATCTTAGTGTGTTTCCCCAAGAGCAGAACCAGAGGCAGGTATGTTGGTACAGGTAGTCTACTTGAGAGGTGACCAGGAAACTGGAGTGAGGGAGTGGGGAGAATAAGACAGGGAAGGAGGTGAAGAAAATAAAGGATGCATTGATAAGCTCATGACTACTGAGGGCAACTAGTGTTCAATTTCTTTTAAGCTCCCTCAGAGGAATTGTGTATGATGCACCTTGTAATTCATCCTCATTGAGTTTTCATCCCAATGGCTGTGAGTTGTCTCTGAGGCATAAACTCCTGCACACCTCTGGGCTGCACCTGCCTGTAGACAGCTCAAGCCCCTAGGCTGGGAGATGCCCCAGGGGCAGAATAGCTGAGGATTCACTTTGGTGGAAGTCTGATGTGGGCGGGGCATCAACACATCCACAATACCTGTATTTCAGAATAAACCTTAGTCCCGCTTGTTTTTCTAATCTGATACTTTTGCATCAGGCTAGCTTTATACATGGTTTTCTTTGAGCATCAGTTATTATAAAACCCAATTGTGAAGGGTTGAAATATTTAAAATAGTGTTTCTTTCAGGAAAGTTTCCAGGAATTGCTTGTAAGACTCTTTGGATCCAGTGCTGCCCTGGAGGTAAGTCTCTGACGACCTTCAAGATGTGCCTTCCTTTGCTTCATTCTATTATTATTAATTTAAATTCAATTAATTAACATATAGTATATTATTTGTTTCAGAGGTAGAGTTCAGTGATTCATCAGTCTTCTATAATACCCAGTGCTCATTATAACACATACCCTCCCCAATGTCCGTCACCCAGTTACACGATCCCTCCACCTCCTCTCCCCCCCCAGCAACCCTCAGTTTGTTTCCTCTGATTCAGAGTCTCTTATGGTTTGTCTCCCTCTCTGATTTCATCTTGTTTCATTTTTTTCTCTCTTCCCCTATGATCCTCTGCCTTTTTTCTTAAATTCCACATATCATTGAGATCATATGATAATTATCTCTCTGATTGACTTATTTCACTTAGCATAATACCCTCTAGTTCCATCCATGTCATTGCAAATGGTAAGATTTCCATTTTTTTTTAAAGATTTTATTTATTTATTTGAGAGAGAGAGAATGAGAGAGAGAGAGCACGAGAGGGAAGAGGGTCAGAGGGAGAAGCAGACTCCCTGCTGAGCAAGGAGCCCGATGCGGGACTCAATCCAGGGACTCCAGGATCATGACCTGAGCCGAAGGCAGTCGTTCAACCAACTGAGCCACCCAGGCGCCCAAGATTTCCAATTTTGATGGCTGCATAATATTCCATTGTATTCACTGTATTCCATTCATCTGTCGATGGACATCTGGGCTCTTTCCACAGTTTGGCTATTGTGGGCATTGCTGCTATAAACATTGGGGTGCAGGTGCCCCTTCGGATCACTACATTTCTATCTTTGGCGTAAATACCTAGTAGTACAATTACTGGGTCGTAGGGTAGCTCTATTTTCAGCTTTTTGAGGAACTTCCATACTGTTCCCCCGAGTGGCTGCACCAGCTTGCATTCCCACCAACAGTGTAAGAGGGTTTCCCTTTCTCTGCATCATCGCCAACATCTGTCATTTCCTGACTTGTTAATTTTAACCATTCTCACTGGTGTGAGGTGGTATCTCATTGTGGTTTTGATTTGTATTTCCGTGATGCCGAGTGATGTTGAGCACTTTTTCATGTGTCTGTTGGCCATTTGGATGTCTTCTTTGGAGAAATGTCTGTTCATGTCTTCTGCCCATTCCTTGATCGAATTATTTGTTCTTTGGGTGTTGAGTTTGATAAGTTCTTTATAGATTTTGGATACTAACCCTTTACCTGATATGTCATTTGCAAATATCTTCTCCCATTCTGTCAGTTGTCTTTTGGTTTTGTTGACTGTTTCCTGTACTGTGCAAAAGCTTTTTATCCTGATGAAGTCCCAATAGTTCATTTTTGCCTTTGTTTCCCTTGCCTTTGGAGATGTTTCTAGGAAGAAGTTGCTGCGGCCGAGGTTGAAGAGGTTGCTGCCTGTGTTCTCCTCTAGGATTTTGATGGATTCCTGTCTCATCTTTAAGTCTTTCATCCATTTTGAGTTTATTTTTGTGTATGGTGTAATGAAATGGTCCAGTTTCATTCTTCTGCATGTGGCCGTCCAATTTTCCTAACACCATTTGTTGAAGAGATGGTCTTTTTTCCTTTGGATATTCTTTCCTGTTAAATTATGTTCTGGTCTGGGCTTAGAATTGTTCCATTCATACCTTTAAAAACTGCACTTTAGACTTGTCTTTGGGGCCTATGGACAGGGATCCAGCATTCCACTGTTTCCCAAGGACTACGGGTCTGGATACACATGTGGTCTACTAGATGGCACTCTGGAGGGAGACACCATGCCTGGCCTCTGCTCCTAGATTCACAAGTGACTCCTTCTGTGATTCTGGAAGTCCTTTAAAGACGTGGCATGAGTCTTTCATCTGTAAAGTAAGAATAAATTCATCCATTTTCTTACCCAAAATTATAGTAAGACTTTGGGGGAAAAAAGTACAAATTACAATTTCTTACCTAATTTCTGATTCTTTGTAGAGGAAGTAAAGGTTCTCTGGGAAAATTAAGGTAGTGGTTTGCACAGTCTTTAAAATACTACAAATAATGGCCCCAGCAATCTCTTTTTAGTTACATTCAAAATGCTATAAGGGTTTATAATGGCCCCAAACTGGAAACAACCCAAATGTCCAGCAACAGGAAGTGGATAAACACACTGTGGGCCTATCTATACAATGGAATATTACTCAGCCATAAAAAGAATCAACTACTGTCAACGTCTAGTGCGTTGGGGTCCCTGGGTAAGGGTTGCGAAAGAACCAGGACACAGGGGATGCAGAGCAAAGGCAGCACTTGCAACTGCATGCTGTCGTTTATTTTCCACACAGCTATGTACTTGCAGCAATCAGATAAACATAACGACGTGTACTTTCACCCATAATGGGATTAAACTAACATCCTTGAAGAAAGATACACAAGATTTATCAAGAACAGAATGTATCCTGTTTATGTTCGCTGAATTAAAGAATTCTCTCAGCCACCCTCCCTCTGGAGACAGTATGTTCTTGTCTCAAGGAGGAACACCTCTAATCTAGGCAAGAGCCACTTCCTGCTGATCCAGGCATCCAGAACTTGCAACATGAGATAAGGGGAAGAGAACATTTTCTCTTCCTGGCCCAGGCCTGCCTGGCTGTCCTTAACCTCACTGCAGTTCTCAAATGACCCTGGCTCGCAAGGGGCCTACAAGCCTATACCATCTCAAACTACTGATACATAAAAAACAATATGGACAAATCTCAAAAGACATTAAGCTGAATAAAAAAGCCAGACTCAAAGAATACATACTATATAATTCCATTTATATGAAAGCCAAGTAACACTAATGGAGACAGAAATGAGATAGTGGTGGGGCACTTGGGTGACTCAGTCAGTTAAGCAACCGACTTGGCTTCAGCTCAGGTCGTGATCTCAGGTTCATGATCTTGAGCCCCGCATCAGGCTCTGTGCTGAGTGCAGAGTCTGCTTGAGGTTCCTTCTCCCTCTGCCCCTCCACCCATCCCCCCACCGACACCACTCACGCATGCACCGACACACTCTCCCTCCTCTAAAATAAATAAATAAATACATAAAATCTAAAAAAAGAAAGAAAGAAAAGAAATGAGGTAGTGGTTACAATAGTGGGTAGGATAACTGACCAGAAAAGAACCCAGGAAAATGAGGAGGGATGGTCTACGTCTTGTTTGGGGCGATGGCTACACAGGTTTATACAATTATCAGAACTCACCAAGGTGAGCACTTAAAATGTGTGCATTTTATTCTATGTTACTTATATGTCAATAAAATAATCTTGTCACAACAACTCCTACAGGAGTTGCAATTTGCTGAGGACTCTTCCCCAGACCATAAGAATTGATTTAGAGTGAATAACAGTATTTACCTCTGGGGAAAAGAAATGGGGACCAGGATGAGAGTTATTGGTCAAAACGGACTCTAGCTTTATCTGTAATATTTTTCATCAGTTTAGCACCTTGCTGTTTTCACTTAATATATCTAGGAGATCAATTCACATCCGTATATAGAGCTGCCTCATTGCTTTCAAAGGTTACACAGTTGTGTCAGCCAGGGTTCGATCAGGGAAGCAAAACCATTTAGAGTTATGATATTAGGGATATATTATAGAAATTAGACTCTATATTGGGGGGTAGCTGGGGAAGCAGAGATCCAAAAGGGGGAGTTGACATTTCAGAGGAATCACCAACCAGTCAACCTAAGAAGCCAGGCACATCCTGCTGCCAAAACAGGACCAAAAAGGAAAATGGGGGGCAAGTCTATGGGCAGCTGTTCCTTCTGCAGGTCTGTGGCAAAGTACCAGTCAGGAAGACATGGAGCAAAGAAAAGGACATCGAGCAAAGCTGGACATGGGGTAAAAAAGAGCAAGGGCCTGCTAAAAACCACCAGCACCCCTGAGTCTGTCTGGCACTACATCTCACTTCTACGCCCCTAAGAGAGTCATGATGCTGATCACTTCCATCTTCCAAGGCTTCCACCAATTCCTCTTTTAGACAATTCTAACTCAGGTATCCTCCAGGAAAGGGCATTCTGGGAAATGTTCTAGCTTACCCAGTTAGCTCTTTACAAACAAACACAAGACAGTATTTCTTTGTATGACTTTACCATAATTTAATCAGTCACCCTTTGATAAAAATTTGGGTGGTAACTGCTATTACAAATAATTCTTGAATATCCTGGTCAATCGCCGTGCACATATGTAGCAATGCATCTGTAGGATACATCCCCAGGCCAGGATCGGTGCAGGTTGATCCAAATGTCCATTCTTGGTCATATGGCCATGGAAGTGGGGCTCCAAACCTGGACCCAGCCTAGTGAGGTCCTTGCCATCTGAGTCAGAGAGTAGGTGTATGGTTTATGGCTCCACCAAAACTGCATTGTCCAGTTCAGAGAAAACAATCCCCAAAGGAAGGTGGACACTTCTTGTACACCAGATTTTCTCAGCCTTGGCACTATTGACATTTGGGGCTGGATAATTCTTTGTTTCCACACAGAAATATCTTCTGGAGGATGAAATCAATCCCCATTGAGAACCCCTGGAAAAACAAGTTCCAACCATAAAATGTTTCTGTTGTGAAAGATAACGCTTACCATGAAATGGAAAGGAAAATTTAGAAGTAGAGCAATATCACTCTGCATAATAAGAGAAGAGTGATGTGGTATTTAAGAGTGACGGCCTGGGTGTAAAGGGGACAAGGATATTGGACAGAGAAAAAAGTAACTGAAGGACAGAGTCTGAGAGAAAGAAGTTCCCAAGACAGGACAGTATGTACTACCAAGAAATGGAGGCGCTCCTGGGTGGCTCAGTCTATTGGGTGTCTGCCTTCGGCTCAGGTCACGATCCCAGGTCCTGAGATCGAGCCCCACGTCGGTCTCCATGCTCGGCAGGGAGTCTGCTTCTTACTCTCAGCCTCTCACCTTGCTTGTGCTCTCACTCTCAAGTCAATAAAACCTAAAAAAAAAAAAAAAAAAGAGAGAGAGAGAGAGAGAGAAATGGAGTGTGCCCAAGGAGGAGCTACTTGGAAAATGTTTACATTAAAAAAAAAAAAAGTTTATGTTTTAGTTTTCCCTTAGGCTCTGAGAACAATCATTGTAAATACTGTACTCATTTTTTCCCCTATTTGCAATCCTCTCTTTTACTCCCAGATCTTCACGAAAAGTTCTCTACACACAACTGCCTTATTTATATCAGTGGTACTCTGGGGAAAAGAAGAAAGAAGGTGGTATCCAGAGATGAAGAGAGAGGAGAGCAAATGCCTAGACATGATGCTGCCAGGCAGTAGGATTTAGATTCCACACAAATACCTCCAAGAAATCACAGAAATATTACAGAGGAGGCACACTGGACTCCCACGTTGCATGGAATGGGGTGTTAAGCCATTTTAAGTGGATGTTAAAGGAAAGGTTAGCCATAGGAGGTGAACTTGGAAACATGTTACATACATTTTCATCATATGCATAAACAGAGATCTGGAAAGGTGTACAGAGTAAGAGCATGGACTCGAGTCAGGCTGTGTTTGAATCTCAATTCTGCCATTTAGAACTATGTTTCTTTGTGCAAGTTATGAAAGCCTCTGAAACTCCATATCCTCCCCAGTCAATAAGGAAACAGTATCTACCTTGTAGGGTTGTTAGGAGGATGCAATGAGGTATAGCTGTAAAGTGTTTAGATAAGTGCTTAGAATATAGTAATTGCCCTACAAGGGCTTGTGACGTAAAATAAACCCATATACATCAAATTATTAAGAATTATTTCTAGGGATTAGGATCATGGGGGGATTCAAATTGTCCACATTTAATACTCATTTCTGAATTGTTAAAATTTTCTACAATGATGCTGTGTTACTTACTAAATTGGGGGAAAACGATAAAAAGATTTCCACTTAGGAAAAACGCAACCCATTATCTTCACAAGCATTATCTTCGTGGTAAGCATTAGGAACCCCTTCTTTTCTACCATAAACGGTCACATAATCAACTTACTATAAAGTTTTCTGTTAAAATAGAATACCTGTGTTTTAAAGTTCAAATCTGGACATGTGTCCAGTTCAAGATCTATCATCAGAAGACAAATAAGACTAACAAACACATTTGTTTGGATTCTACTTCTGTTTCTGGAGTTTGTTACCTTCATAGGACTCATTAGTGTTTGCATGTAAGAGAGAATATGCTTGAATCATACAAATCTTGCATTTCTTAAATAGGGACCCAGATTCATTCATTATTGGTAAATAATTAAAATTGCTATCAACTATAATATTCTTCCTTAAAATACATTACGGGGTTGACAAATAGAATTACAAATAGAGGACTCTGCCCTGTTAGTCCCATCTGGACACAATAACAAGACGTAAAATGTTCACGTTTGGAGATGTTTACAAATCACTATGTAGCTCCAAGTACCTCTTTGACCTTTTATACAGGTTAAGCTTGGTTTAAGCTAACAACAGATCCACAGATATTTGTTATACTTTTGCCTGTGTAAGGACTATAGTTAGAGCTTCCCAGAATTTAAAGACACACATGCTATTGTTCCTGGCTCCTGGGTGGCTTACACTCTCCTTGTGAGGACCACAAAGTTTCCTGGGCTAGTGGCAACAGAGGGGAGGGAAGAGGACTTGCATTAGGAGACTCTCAGATTTCCTTCTGTGCCCACGGCAAACGCCATCAGTCAGCCTTTTCTTTCCCCTTCTTTCTGTAACTCAGGCGAATCAATTACAGAAGCAAAAATAGCCCCACTAACCCAGGCAAGTGTGGGGCCCAGAAAACACTCTGGCAGCTTTGTTTTCTACGGTCTGGAGAATGAAGATCCCTGCAGCTTGTATGATGGGGACTATGGAACATCTAGAACAGAATTCGCAACCTTGGATTTATGACCAGTAGGAGACACGAGGAATATTAAACAAATCGAGGATTAGATGCTACTGTCAACCAACACATTAGGAGCCCTCACCCAGCTATTTATTTCCATATTCTGGCAAAGACACTCCTCCCTCATTTTGGAAATTTCTGTTCTCCTCCCCACTCCAGCCATGTGGTTACAACGGGAGCCGGTATGCTCTTACATGATCCAGCCCTCCTTGTCACAGCTGATTGGTCCAAGGGTGAGAAGCCACCTGAAATGGCCAATTGCAGTTCTTCCCCAGTATTTTTTTGACATGGATCTGGGAAAAAGAGAGTCTGTCTCCCTGGTGGAAAAAAAGTTGTAAAATGGGAAACTGTTAAACAAGGTGTCAATAACCCTATAACTGCCAAGTAGAGAAAGCTGGTTGGCAGTGGGAGAAAATAAAGCCAGCACTAAGAGAAGTGGAAACCAAGAAAGAGGCCCTTCCTCTGATTTGGTCGGCCTACTCTTCTTCCAATTATGGCAGCTCCCCCAAGATCTTTCCAATAAATCCTCCTTTTTCTTAAACTACTTGAATATGGATTTCAGACACCTGTCTAAAGTATAGTGACTGAAATACATTTTTCCCAGCACACATATATTATGGAGCAATCCTTAAATATGGCTTGGGTACAACCAGCCTATTTTTTGACAGAACAGATTCAGCCTGATACTGATATTCTATGGGCTTGATGTTGTAATGGAGTTCTCTAATTAGCAGAGGTTTCATACCAAGTCGGTGTGATAGATTTTATCACTGGGCTATTAGATCACTTTGATGGAAAGACTCTGAACGTGATACTTCCTCTTCTTGTCTTTGATCAACATTGCCTTTTATGTATTAGGTGACAAGCGGCAAACTTCAGGAATCCTTTGGTGAATGTCATTTTCCCACTGTAAATTGTCCTGTATGTAAATGACTTTTGGTCAGATATCAGGGCATCACAGGACTGAAAGAAATCTTACTACTTTCACAGACCATTTGTTGGAAGCCATCTTAAGTCTGGTAAAAATCTCCCGTAATCAGGTATGTGTTATGCAATCAATGCAACCTCTTTAGAACACTTTTATATTACTACCATCAATCCAAAAAGCAATAACACCATTTTCAGTGATATCCAATACTATTACAAAATACTAGTCAATACTATTACTATACTCTCATAGCTAGTTCGGGAACTCTCAAGTCTCCTCTTTCTCAGTCCTTTAGGATAGAGATCAATATGCTTTCTTATAAAAAGGAACAATAACAGTATTAAAACAAAACAGTAGCGTAAATAATAAACCATGCAATCTCATTTTCTTTGTGAAATAAGTTATTACAGTATTGCTGATTGCGTGCAGAGGCAAAATGCTACCAGCGGCAACTGCAGTAAATTCACTGGGGTTCATTGGCATACTTTCAAGAATTTAGAATGACTCATGGAATGAGTGTTAATGGAATGAAAACCTCCATTCCATCTACTCAGCGCATGGCAAGCCAATCTAATTGTTTTTCCCTAAAGCAACCAATGCAACAGTCAGGTATTTATGCGGCCCATTATTTCCTTTTATCCTGGAAGAAGCAGGAGCCTTGAGAGACAAGATCTAGGGAAGTCCTGAGATTTTTCTTTGACTTTTATGAGATTTCCTAAATCCGCACATGTTTGAAAGCCAGGATCGAACCATCAACATAGGTAATCACAGTGTTTAAGGGAGAAACTGTATGTTAGTAAATGAATATTTATTGGGTAACTACCACGGATTAAGTTCTGTGCTAGACACTCTTAACCTTATAACCTAGTTATATAAACTATATGTAGTTGTATACAACTATGAAACAACTATGAAAGGCGGTATGAGAACGTAATTAAAACTAATCTGTGTAGTGTTCATCCAACCCCATGCTACTCAAAGTGTATCAGCACTACCAACAACATCAGCACTACCTGCCTGGGAGCTTATTAGAAATACACAATCTCAAGCCCTATCCCAGACCTTCAAAATCAGAGCTGCATTTGGATAATATCCCCATTTGTACGTTCAAGTTTGAGAAGAACTGATTTCACCAACTCCCTTGCCTTATAATTGAGGAAAATAAGGCTCAGGGAGGTGAAGTGATGTGTCGTCACCAAACAGCTAGTTACGGACCCAGCTGGGATTCCCAGGTCTCCTCACTAGCAGGCTGATGGACTCAGGGTACTGCAGGATTTCAGACAAGACGAAGTTAAGTGTGTTTCATTCCCTCAAATGACTATTGATTGTTCCCACCATCTCCATTCAAAGCACACACCGAGGGCCTGAGTGAACCCAATCATTCAGCCTCCTCCCGAAACCCCTTGCAGGCCAGGCTCACAGCAGCCTCCTTCACTTCAGTCCTCCCTGGAGGGACCTCCCCCTGCACAGGTCCCAGTTCTAACCCTTTCCCGGAGGCCCAGCTAAACAACTAGCCGCTTCATGAAGCCTTTCTCAATGACCCCAAACCCCTTTAGTCTCTCCCTTCCTAATTTAGATTTGCTCCTACGTTCTGCAGAGTACATCTTAGTTCCCTATTACAGCCCAACATTACAGCATTTTCTAACTTTCTGCACTATACCTATTGGCAAATGCTTTCATAATGATAATATAGATGCAATCTTTTTCTCTATTGCCCTTTTCATAAATTGGATCCGTGTCTCCTTTCCTAACTAGTTTGCTTTTATCTTATTGTATTAGACTATCATAATACCAGGCACAAAAATAATTCTAAACTCTTAATGGTAGAAGGGACCAAGCTCTTTCCCAATGCAGGGACCCCCGCTAAAACATCCCTGAGACACAGTCATTGAGTTTTACTTGCATCCTTTCTGTGTTGGAATTTTCTACATTTTTAAGGCAGCATTTTTTTTTATTCTGAATAACTTCAGCTGTTAGAATATTTGGGGCTGAAATCTACTTGCCTCTGACTTGTAGCGTGTGTCCTCAGTTCTGCCCTTTCAGGTGCTTTAGAACAGGTCAGATAATATCTTCCACAGGAGAGTGCTGCAAGTATACCAACTAACTGGCCAGAAGTGATTTGGCAGCACAAGGCAGGCCTAGCAGTTAGAAGCAATAAAGATTCTTTCATTTCAAGCCTGTATCCTGCATTTCCTGCTTCCATACTTCCTAATGAATTCATGCTACTAATAAGTTTGTGTTGAATACCTAATATGTGCTAGTCTCTATGCAGGATGTGCCTTTCTGGGGGTTACTGAAACAGAGGAAGATCAGGAGATCACACACATCCTTGACACAATGCAGAATAGAAAACAAGTTTCCCAGTGGAAGCCTGGGGGCCACTGGATCCCACTCTGCATTTCATCCAGGTCTTCCTCAATGTCAAAGTATAAACCCCTCTAGTCATTGCTTCTCTCCCATCCTCCTCTCCTGATCTGGTTCTGTATTTCTCCCTGGGCAAGTGATTTTTCTCACGGCTGCTCTCCTAGATAATCCTTTCCACGATGCATTCTAGAATTCCAACTCCAAAGTAAATAAACACCCCTAAACCCTCAGTCTTTTCCCAGAACTCTCTCTCTACCTGCCTGCTAAAATTGCCACTGGGCGCCTGGGTGGCTCAGTTGGTTGAGTGGCTGCCTTCGGCTCAGGTCATGATCCTGGAGTCCCGGGATCGAGTCCCGCATCGGGCTCCCTGCTCGGCGGACAGTCTGCTTCTCCCTCTGACCCTTCCCCCTCTCATGTGCTCTCTCTCTCTCTCTCTCTCTCTCATTCTCTCTGTCTCAAATAAATAAATAAATAAAAAATCTTAAAATTGCCACTGAGGATGCTGCCTCCTCTATTAAAGTGAAGGCTGCTCATTTTCCCACACCACACAGTCAGGGAAGGAGGGCTTGGCATCTTGGAGCCTCCTAATGGCCTTCCAGATTTTTGTGCATTCATTCTCTCATTCACTCAGTAAATAGTGAGTGTCCCCTATGTTTCAGAGACACACCGGGGCCCTTTACCTAGTGTACAAACACCTCTTTTACGGTTACTAGAATATGTATTCTAGTTACAAGAGTCCCTAGAGAGTCATGTGACAAGTTCCTTTCTGCTATAGAGACAATTTGTTGTTGCTGGACAACTACAACATTAAAGCAAAAATCGCTGAGTTGAGGGCACATTTTCAGTCGGGTTTCTGAGCTCCATGTGCCTTTCTAGGGGAGTGAGACTACCACTACTGATGATGATTACTACTTCCTCATCATATTACAATTTGGGAGGGGCGTGGATTCTACTTTCACATATTCAAGAGAGTGAAAGAGAAACAAAGGAAATTAGTAATGCGAAAGGTTTAGAGAGGTTTTGTTTTTTTTTTTAAAGCTTTTATTTGACAGAGAGATAGAGAGAGCAGGAACACAAGCAGGGGGGGTAGGAGAGGGAGAAGCAGGCTTCCCGGCCCGCAGGGAGCCCGATGCAGGAACCTGAGCTAAAGGCAGACACTTAACGACTGAGCCACCCAGGTGCCCCGGTGTATAGAGTTCTATCATGCTTTATAATGAGATACCTGAGGGCAAATACTACTGGAAGATCCATACCTTTCTGCTTTCTCCTTAATGATGCAAGTTCCAATGAAGCTGGTGTTTGCAATCTTCCCTCAACACTTTGAACTCTAAGGAACCTGAGGACTAAGGGACAGGGTGGAAATATGGGCCATTATTTTGGTGGCTTTTTGTGGATTTCACAAAGCTGCAAGGGCCAAGTGGCTCTAGAGAAGTCCCCTGGTTGACACCCAGGCCATGTCAGTCACTCTCTCTCACCAAGGCTTCACCACCTCAAGGAGTTTACCAGCTGAACTTCATTAACCAGTCGGCCCTGAAGAGTCTTCAGTCAGCTACAGGATATGTTTTTTGCATTCTGTTTTATGTTGTCTTTTCATCCCCAAGTAAAGCTGTCTGCAAACAGAGACCAATTCTACCTTTTTATCTATTAAAAAAGGCATAAAATCTATACATGTTGAATTGAGACCTCTCGTACTGTTCTCATCAGAATATACAGTTTTAAGAGCGGTGTGCAAAGTCTATTAGCGGAGCACTCCAGGTCATGGAAGCCCCTTCCGACTCACCTGGGGCTACCTGTAAGCAAATAATTAATAAGCTTTTTTTAAATGGCAATATACTAAAAAGTATTATAGCATCTAATAGCTTTTTGTCGCATAGACAAATATATAGTTCTAAAACAGAAGTACAAAATGGATGGGTTCTGATATTTTACCTAGGTTGAAAGCTGGCTTTTAAATAGCTGTAGCATATTGGTTGGCATCATGGAGGTGAATCTGAATTTCCAAGCAGGAATGCTTCACATTTCTGAATATCTGAATAAATGAGTTGTTCAAAGGTATTCACCACACACATACACACATACACACTTTGATCACTGGCAACTTTTCCCTGGATTAGTCAGGCTTGAGTCAAGTATGTTCACCCACTCTGCCTTTCACCAGTGCCATCTCTTCATATACCCGTAACTATCTGGCACAGGGTGAAATCATGGGGCAAGTAGGAGGCTAAATGGAGTGCTATCTCCCCTAATTGCTATTTAAGCGAGACAATAAAAAGGATGAAACAAATTAAATTAGCTAAGAAGCAAGAGCATCCCAATGAACTGGCCAAGATAATCAACTTGGAAAATTAGCTATTAAACCTCCACACATGCTCATTTTCATAATATTTTGTGTGTGCTTGTGAAACGCAACCCCCCATTGAAATTGCTGGGATGAAGGTGCTCTTCATTTCTCTGAGATAAGTCATTTGCAATTGGTCTTAATGAAGTTGGTAGTGAGATCTGTTGTTAATGCCCTAGTTCATCATTTTCCATTTCAGTGCTAGAGTGTTTTGATTGGGGTAGGGGAAGTACATAAAAGAGGAGAGCAGTTGACTCAAACTAGTTACTTCTCTGAATTTTTCTACCTGACTCTATTCTCATTTTCAAATATGTGTACTAGAGTATGAGTTTGGGGTTGTATTATTATTACCTTCGTGTTATCATCGTCGTCGTCATCATCATCATCATTTAAATACCTGATCTTTACTGATTTTCAGACTACCTTTATTTTTATGAGATTTAATAATTCCTATTTTTAAAATATTTTCTATCTCATCATCCTTGTCTCTCAATGTTAGCCACTCTTATATATAGGTCTTCATACTTACAAAGAGTTAATTCTTTATTACTCATGGCAGTCATCAAAAAACCACAAGCAGTAATATAATCTATAGACAATAAATATCTATGCTTCATTTTACGCAATTATTCTAATTTTATAGTCCATGGAGCTGTTATTAGAATACAAAATTTGGGTAGCCAAATGAGTTTATTTAATATACTTCTTTCTTTCTCTTCTCTGTAGTTTCAAGTTTTTATTTAAATTCCAGTTAATAACATAAGCGTAATATTAGTTTCAGGAGTAGAATTTAGTGATTCATCACTTACACAGAACACCCAGAGCTTATCACAGCAAGTGTCCTCCTTAACCCAACACCCATTTAGCCCATCCCCCAACCCACCTCCCCTCCCGCAATCCTCAGTTTGTTCTCTATGGTTAAGAGTCTTATCTGTTCTATAGTTTGCCTCTTTCCCCCATGTTCATCTGTTTCCTTTCTTAAATTCCACATATGAATGAAATCATATAGTATTTGTCTTTCTCTGACTATTTCACTTAGCATAATACTCTCTAGCTCCATCCATGTTGTTACAAATGGCAAGATCTCATTCTTTTTTATGGCTGAGTAATAGTCCATTTATAGACATATTGTACTATATATATTTGTGTATATGTATATGTACATATATACACACATATGTGGAATAATACTCCATTGTATATATGTATCTATAAAATCCACATGTCTTCTTTATCTCTTTATCCATTCATCATTCAGTGGACATTTGGGCTCTTTCCATAATTTGGCTATTGTTGATAATGCTGCTATAAACATCAGGGTTGCACTCCCTTTCTACTCATTGCTTTGCTAGATCATAATGGCTACTCAAGACAAAACAGGTATTGAAGCATGTAATTGAAACTGAAAATTTTTTAATAGAAAGAGGAGTAATGAATTTGGATGATTCACAATCAAAAAATATGAGAGCTGCTGTCCTGAAGATTATTCAGATAAGAATGCTTTAATTGAAGATTATGACAGTTAATTTCATTTGTCAACTTGACCGGACTAAGGGATGCCCAGATAGCTGGTAAAACATTGTTTCTGGGTGTGTCTGTGAGGATGTTTCTGGAAGATATTAGCATTTGAATCATTTGAGTGAGTAAAGATTGCCCTCACCATTGCAGGTGGGCATCATCTAATCTTCCAATCTTGAGAGGCTGAATAGAACAAAAAGACAGAGAGGAAGGGTGAATTTGCTCTCTGCCCTCCAGTATCAGTTTTCTTGGTTCTCAGGCCTTTGAATGTGGACCAAGACTTACACCATCACCCCCAGTTCTCAGGCCTTCAGACTCACACTGGGACTTACCACTGTCGGCATCCCTGGTTCTCAGGCCTTCCGGTTCGGATTAGAACTACACCATCAGCTTTCCTGTTCTCCAGCTTGCAGATGGCAGATCATGGGACTTCTCAGCCTCTGTAATAATGTGAGCCAGTCTCTCATAATAAATCTCTTTCTACATAGTATCAAGATAGATAGGTAGGTAGGTAGGTAGGTAGGTAGATATAGATATCCTATTGGTTCAACCCTGATTATTTATAGAGATTAAAAACACATCCTTTCCTAATGGAGTATTAGTTTTGCCTACCCATCTTCCTCTTGGTTTATCTTCATGGAGCTATTTTTTCCCCCACCAAATATTTGACTCCACTCCCAAAGAAAATAGTTTCTATAGGCTTTTCCTTGGATATGTGAATAAGCTACATTCTGAACTTGGAGCAAGATTGAGTCATCTCAGAACTGTCAGACCAGAATTTCAGAGATCTCATATGTATCATGGAGCAGCTTAACAGTAGGGGTTCTATGGGCCTTGGGTTGTAGAAAAGTACAAACTTATGCCTGGTACTGAGAAAGCCAATTTTCAAACGAAGTAGTGCTCTGCATATTCAGTCTTATTTATTCTTTATCATTTGAGAAGAAAAAAAAAAAGGAAGACCAAATGAAGAGGGAAACTCTACATCAAAATGAGAAGATGATACTTCAGGCCAAGTGTCTGGCATTAGTATTAATTTCAGCTAAATAGATAATGCCTAATGGCTTGCAATTAGATTAAAATACATTTTCACTAGAAAGACAAAGAGGTCTTCTTACCTTTTGAAGTAGAGATCAATAGGGACTTTTGGTAGATACACAATTGCGAATTAATATTAACTTTGGTACACATTTTGAATTTCTTCATCAGAGATAGAATGATACATGTCCCTGGCTTACAAGTGTATTAAAACAATTAAAATGACAAGTACATTCACTCAACTGTCATGCCACCAGATGCATTTCTGCTTCATTAGGAGTCAGCACAGTAGATGTTCAGTAAGACAAACATCTATTAGTAAATTAGAGTTATTGGTATATTATTCTAGATACATTCAAGTTGTTTTGTTGCCTTTGTTAAGTTTCCCCAAATATTTACTGAGTGCCTGCTATTTCCCAGGGTATGGTATTTATTCTGGGGATACAGTACAAGGATGAGTTAGACAGAGCCCCTGCCCCCAAAGAGCTCACAGGCGTGAAGTGTGATGACAGACAAGGAAATGACAAGCTGGGAAATGGAGTGTGTATGTTGTAAAAGATAAAGTAGAATATTTCTACTTTCAAACAACTTAATCCATTTTGTTCCTCTGAGTTGTAGCTCATTCTTCATTATTTGTTAAATCTTACAGTTGCCTTACAGTAAAAGGAAAAATGATGAACGATAAACATCTATAGAATCCCAACTATATTCCAGGTATTTTACATTTAAAAATAACGCAACCTTGTCTCAGAATCACAGGCCTTAAGAGCCGAAAGAAAACTTGTATTTTAAAAAAGACTTAACATTAAAAACTAGCATGACAGAAGAAGAAAAGGTAAAGACAAGTTTGAGAAACCTTAATCTCGGTCACATGTTAAATATATGGGCTTTCATGGTCTCTTCTGGGTACCTCGGATGGATAAAAGATGGCTGCGAATTCTTTGCCACTCTGTCCATTAAGACGCAGACCCATTCTCCTTGAATCTGGGTGGTCTCTGTCACAATGTTGACCAATAGAATACAGCAGAAATCATGCTATGCTACTCTTCCAGGCCTAGACCATAAGAAACTGGCAGCTTCCACTTCCTCTCTCTAAGAACACTCAACTCTTGCAATACAGCCACTGTCCTGTGAGGAAGCCTAAGCAACCCTATGTGGAGAGGAACCAAGGATCCTGACCAATAGCCGCAGTCAAGCTCCCAGCTGACAGCCAATACCAAATTGCCAGCCATGTAAGTGACCACGTTGGAAGGGAATCCCCCAGCACCAATCTAGCTACCTCTGCTGACACCATCTGGAGCAAATGCAAGCTGCCCAGAGGAGCCCCTCCTGAATTCTTAACCCACAAAATTGTGAGTAAAATACAGCTGTCTTTTGGGGCAGGTGGTGGGGACGGGGGTGTCAACTGTTTACATAGTAATAGATCATGAGAATAGAACCTGATCATGATTAATATCATCACCTCCATGTAAAGTGGTTAAAAGTCAGGTTCTGAAGTCAAACTGCCTGAGATCTAGCTGTGTGACCTCAAGACAATTTAATCTCTGTGTCTCAGATCCTTCTTCTATAATATTCGGTTAATTATAACCTAAGTCTTAGGACTTTTTGAAAGAATTAAATGAAACAATTCACATAAAGCACTTAGAAACTGCCTAATGCATAACAGTATTGAAAATTCACTATTATTATTGTGAGAAAATGCTGAATTAGAAACTACTGACTTTTAAATGGACTTTGAGAACACATCTGTCACAGCTTGGAAGCTTGTCTGTCTGTATATTAGAATCTTCAGCTTTACTCTGCTCAGCCTCCCATATAAAATCATAAGCATTTCAATGACTGTCTCCCTCCGGGTTAATGTGGTGTTATCCCAAGCTCTTATATTTCATGTACTGTGAAAATATTGTTTCAAGAAATGGTCTGCTCATCAAAACCGTGTATCTCAATTGTGTTAAGTATATAATGACTTGCCATGTTAGCAAGATAAATCCAGGGTTAATTTAATGTAGGTATCTGAGATTTATTTTATTTTTTCTGGCTCTGTGAATTGAAACATTTCTTCCAGTTAATTTTTTTTCTGTGTTTAGTTAGAAGCGTTATTCCAACAAGCAGATTGACAGATCAAATACCAGTTTCCAAAATTCTGAATTGTTTAAATTGAGCAAGAGTTCCATCCTCATGAGCATTCTGAAAATTATTTATATTGCTCTTAAATGTTACTGAATTCTGCTGCTATGAACCAGATAACCTAGGGTTTGTCTTAGGGTTCAAAATTAATTTTGAACAATTCTGCTAGCCATAACCTATGAGATTACTTGTGGGGAGAAAAATCAAAGAAAGCTAACAACAACAACAACAACAAAAACACACAGTCAAACAAAACACACAAAATACCACACATGCGATTTTTTTTTACAAACACAAGTTTGCAAATTGAGGTCTGATTAATAAATTAGTCTCATTAAATTACGGTTGTTAATCTAAAAACAACCTCCCTGTGACACATGAGTATATGTAGGAACATATTCTAAGTTGATTGTTGTCAGGAACTCAGACTAGTATCACATGTCAATTTGTATTACTTTCCTTACAGATCATGAATGGCTTTACTTGAAATATCTTAATTTGTGCATCAGGTTCTCTAAATGGGAAAATTCCCTGAATATTTGTGCAAAATGAAGGCAAAGAACACTATA
Organism: Eumetopias jubatus; assembly: GCF_037043125.1. NCBI lineage: Eukaryota > Metazoa > Chordata > Mammalia > Carnivora > Otariidae > Eumetopias > Eumetopias jubatus. Next base: position 71,132 of record NW_028274912.1, on the reverse strand, counting down.
AATTGAAAGGCAATAAAAGGAGTTTATTTCCAAGCCACAGCTTGGAATCATCTCTGTTTTGAATGTTGCTGGCAAAGAATGCATTCTTGATTAGGCTTTGTTGATAGGCAAAATGTAGAGCACATTTCCAGTTCCCTAAGTCTCTGAGACTCTAGAAATCCAATTCTGAGCTACATAAAATAGCTCAGCACAATTCTCCCCTCCCCCTGCCCAAAAAAGCAGTACTTAACAAGGATAGAGCTGACAGCACGTAAGAGAACTAATGATTTCTAGAGTGATCCGGATATATATACAAACTTTTTAAAAAAATTGATGTTTAAAAAAACATCATGGAGGAGAGAAAGATGAAATTGTCTTTGTTTTTCTTTTTTTTTATTTAAATTTTACTTGGTTAACATACAATGCAATATTGGTTTCAGGAGTAGAAGTCAGTGATTCATCACTTATATACAACACCTGGTACTCATCATGACAAGTGCCCTCCCCTTAATACCCATCACCCATCTAGCCCATCCCCACCCACCCACCTCCCTCCATCAACCCTCAGTTTATTCTCTATTGTTAAGAATCTCTTATGACTGGGCGCCTGGGTGGCTCAGATGGTTAAGCATCTGCCTTCGGCTCAGGTCATGATCCCAGGGTCCTGGGATCGAGTCCCGCATCGGGCCTCCTGCTCCTTGGGAGCCTGCTTCTCTCTCTCTCTCTCCCTCTCTCTCTCATGAATAAATAAAGAAAATCTTTAAAAAAAAAAAAAAAAGAATCTCTTATGACTTGCCTCCTTCTCTTTTTCTTCCCCCCCTCCCATATGTCCATTTGTTTTCTTTCTTAAAGTCCACATATGAGTGAAATCATATGGTATTTGTCTTTCTCTGACTGATTTCACTGAGCGTAATACACTCTAGCTCCATCCACGTGGTTGCAAATGGCAAAAGGTCTTAGTAAGAAGTCCACCTCTGCCAATGACAAAGGAGAAAGAGGAAAAATGTGCAAGGACCGAGAGGCCAATGTTTGGAGAGGGGAGCTAGGAAGTATTCATGATCGAATTATATCACGTGCTATCAGAATTGCTTCTAGAGCAGCGGTGCCAGAAGTTGCTACCCCTAAAATCTGCAGATATCTTATAAAAGTAAGAACGAGAATGACTGGAATTAGTTCCCGGTTCCATCACTGGCCAATTGTATGATCGTCGAAATATCATTAAATATTCTTCGTTTCCCCAGCTATATATTAACAGCAATTACCACATGCCCGCTACTTGTCCTACTGAAATCCCACGAACTAAAATTCCTTGAAAGTCGTATGTCACTTAAATGATACAGCTTCACGGTTATCATTTTTGTCATCCCCATTCCCAAAGCCCATCCTAGGAGTGAACCTTCACAGGCACTGAGGCCTCGCCCTTTCTTCCAGTGCTGATTCCTCGGCGTCTTGTTAGTTCTGCTTCTTCCATTGAGGGCAGGCTCAGAACCTCCCACAGAACCACAGAGAATGTCACCAGTTTCCTTGTTGTTATTGTTGTCATTGACCCTGACCGACAGGTCCCATTCTCGGCAGCCCCCTCCTCTAGGGCTCCACCTCTCACAGGGCTACAACATGTCTGTCATCAGATTACCTCCAGATACACGGTCCCCCCACAAGCATTAAGTCTAATGAAAACACTACCAAAAGGTATTAAAAGGTGAGCCTGCATGTTTTACATTTCCCCTAGAGCCTTACTCTTGGTGATTTACATAACGGCTTCAGAATATTCAAAATCCATTTATAAATGTCACCATTTGCAGAGATTATTTGTATATTGCTCTTAATTAACTTCAACTTCAAAATCTAGTTGGCTAGGATCAGGGGGTTTTGTGCATCCTCTCTCCTGTCTCACTCGGCACTGGTTTAGTTATGTTCCCAGCTTGCTCTCACCTAGATCAAAAGAGGGAGACAGGACCTGAGAAGGACTATCATCATAAATAAAATCCGTTTGCTCGTTCTGTGGTTCCCCATTCCGTGTGCGTTTTCAGTTTGTATTGTAGATATACTGAATGCGCAACATGTCTAGTCTACGTATGATAATGCATCCAGGGTACTGCAGACACTTAAATATGAAAACAACAACTGTGTTATTTAAAAACTGAACCTAGTTTCTAGCGCAACATTTTGTCTCAAGAGAATGTAGAATAACTCACAGTATGTTTTTAATGGTCTACACTCTTTCAGAAACCATAGCAAGAGAAAAAGGTCATCCTAACCATTTACTCATAAAATAAGAGTCACACTAATTTTAAGATTGACGAAAATCACGAGATAGTATCATCTACAATCAGAATAAGCAAAGAGAAATTCAAGAGATGACAGATTCATGGAAAAACAAAACTAGCTACAGAAAACCTCGTGCATATCATTTGATTTTTTGATGCTCACTTGAAAAATTTTCAAATAGCGCTACAAGTATACAGCAAAAACAAGCTAAAGTGCATCTTTCTTCTTCACAACCCTTCAACCAAGTCCCACTCCCCTGTCATGGTGGCCCTACTCAGAACTTAGTATGCAGATGTTTTCAAAACAGTTTAATGCCATACATACACTACTATGTATATACGATGTTCATAAAATATAATCATACAAATAATATATATATGGATGTACACATTCATGCATTTACTTAATGATTTTCCTTTTGATGATCATAAAGGTTGTTGAATATCTTAACAAATACACCTTTGGGCATATTCAAAGGATACACTTTAATTTTGGTATTTACAGCCAAATTTGCCTTCCAAATAATGACTAAGGCAATTAAACTCTTACTAACTGTATGGAAGTGAACATTTTCCTCCATTTATCCACAGTGGACACTGTGTCACCATTCCTGTTTTCCAGTACAATTAGGAAGTTATTCTTTATTCTATAATTTCAGTGGAAACTTGGAAAAGAGCAGAGATAAAGTATATGCTCAGTCTTCTATCTTTTACTACAGGTACCACTTAAGTGAAGTATCTAAAACCAGGAACAAAATATATAAATCTTTTCTCTGAGCAAAATTTGGTTAAACACACACATGGTTATCTCTAAAATATCCCAAAGGGGTTGGAGTGACAATCTGGAATTCTTATAATATACAAAAGGGCCATTAGGTGGCAAATACCAGAAAGCCACAGTTGCTTCTGAAATTTTATGTAGTTCAAACCACAAGCTCTAGAGAAATAGAGAAGATTTTAAGATTGGAGATACTTTGGTATTTAAGAGCACCACTCTCCCCCCTCCAAAAATAACCTGCCATAAGAGGTTGTGGAGATAAAATATAGAATAATGACATTTATTTTGAGGTCTGGTTACGAGTAAAAATCCAAACAACTTTATTACTGTAACAATTCAACACAATCATGCCTTATGGCACTAACCATGAACAATTTGTCCAGCTTTTGTCTGAGTGGAGACAACATAGTAAGAAAGACACAAAACCAACTTCTACAGGAGCTATTTATAAAGCAAAAAGAATTAAAACGTGTCCATTTGCACATTGTGCTCAGTAGAACAGAATGGTGAGACTGAAAATATACCAACTATACTGTTTAAACATGAATACATTATAAAAGAGCATGTTATAAATAGGTGAGAATTATGGAACAAATGGTTTTGGGTGATTAAATCAAAATTCCATTAAAATAGGGATTTTCACTTTATGCCATTTAAGAAAATAAACTCCAGATAGATTAGAGAGAGAAGGATAGAAAAGATAATACTTTGAAAAATTAGCAGATAGAGAATAGAATGATTGTCAGATCGACGGAGAACGTCAACTTTCCTATCCTTGAAATGTAGAGGTCACAAAGGTAAAGCTGACATTCAAATAAGAAAAACTGTCCATAAGTGATAGTAGCATTGCTATTTTTAAGAAGAACATCAAGGCCAAGGCTATAAACAACAACTCACAGAAAGAGTAAATACACACAAAGGAGCAAAGGTCATTCCTGCTGGTATTCATAACAAACATGAGGCACTGAGCCCGGTGATTAAATCAAAATTCCATTAAAATAGGGATTTTCACTTTATGCCATTTAAGAAAATAAACTCCAGATAGATTAGAGAGAGAAGGATAGAAAAGATAATACTTTGAAAAATTAGCAGATAGAGAATAGAATGATTGTCAGATCGACGGAGAACGTCAACTTTCCTATCCTTGAAATGTAGAGGTCACAAAGGTAAAGCTGACATTCAAATAAGAAAAACTGTCCATAAGTGATAGTAGCATTGCTATTTTTAAGAAGAACATCAAGGCCAAGGCTATAAACAACAACTCACAGAAAGAGTAAATACACACAAAGGAGCAAAGGTCATTCCTGCTGGTATTCATAACAAACATGAGGCACTGAGCCCGCTTACAGTGGCTAAAACTGTTGTATAACCCTTTTGGAAAGCAACGTGACCCTACCAATAAAGAGCCAGTAAATTGTACATACATTTTAATTAATAATAAGTATTCTAGAAATTTATCCTAGGAAATAAAATAAAACCACTATTTACTGTGCTCGGTACCTTACATACATTATCTTATTTAATTCAACAAGAGAATAAACCTCATAAGCACAGATATATTCTTTGTAGTGCTTCCTGCAAAAGGACAAACATTCTAAATGCCAACCACAGGAGAAAACATTAAAAGTATGGTCCACTGGCACAGAATGCACCCATTTAAGACAACAACAACAAAAACCATTTTGAAGCCTAAATAGATGTGCACAGTGATACCATAAAAATTATTTACTTGAGGGAGTTCCAGCTTTCTCCCCTCTCTGTCTCATAACTTGTACACATTCTCATATCTGTGTACCTTGTACAAATGTTTCCTTGGACAAATTCACCCTAGAATCAGAGTTAAGGTCATGGCGGGGGGGGGGGGGCGGTGGTACAGGAAGAGACTCATCCTCCCAGAACACACATTTTGCTGTGGGAGAGAGCGGTCACTGTTGGAGGGTTCCAGCTGGAAGGCGGCAAGAGACTACTGAGGGACCGAGGAGATAAGAGCAAGATGAGAGAAAGCAAGTTCTACTGAGGGTGCAAGAATGAGAAGCTCCCTGGAGTTTCTAAGTGTTGAAAACAGGGGGAAACACTAGACTTCAGCAAGATTTGCTGACGTCTAAGGACATCTGCTCTGTTTAATGTGAATCAAGTTTGAAATTCCTTTCTGGGCTCCCCTTTTAAAGATTTTATTTTATTTTATTTTATTTTAGAGCACACATGGGGGGGCACAGAGGGAGGGAGAGAATCTGAAGCAGACTCTGTGCTGACTGTGGAGCCTGATGCAGGGCTCGATCTCACGACCCTGAGATCATGACCTGAGCCGAAATCAAGAGTCAGACACTTCACGGACTGAACCACCCAGGTACCCCTGGGTTCCCCTTTAAAAAAAAAAAAAAAGACCTAGTTTAGGCTACATGAGTTTATGGTCGGTTATTCATTGATATAGAAAATGTTTATGGTATAACTGCCCCTCGCTTACTGGAAAGAATAGGAAATGGCCCAGTAGGAGTTGCTTGGGAGGAACATTACACTGGTGTGGGGAGCTTATGGGGCATCCCAAATGCCCACATTCTGAGATCTGAGACCTCAAATTTTGAGTTCACTGATCCAACCCCCATGGCAGCTACCAAAGCTTGGGAACCAAGAACAGATCCGATTGTTTTTCAGTCTGGAGGAGCTAGTGACAAGCAGTGGCAAGCATGTGGTAGTCAACACGGAGAACACAAAAACAAGCAAAGAGGCTTCCAGACAACGAGCACCCACTGAAGTCTTCCATTAGCAAGCCCCAATCCACTCCTCTGATGTGAAGGAAGACTATTAATGATGGAGCATGAAAATGTTAAATTTTAATTGTAAAAAAGCCGAAAGGGGGGATTTGTGTGATTTGTGGGGCAACTTGCTGGCTCAGTCAGAAGAGCAGGTGACTCCTGCTCCTGGGGTTGTGAGTTCAAGCCCCACGTTGGGTGTAGAGATTACTAAAAATAAATAAACTTTAGAGTGTGTGATTTGGCCCTTCTGACATTTTTCATAAATATAAAGGTCATCTAAAAAACTCTTTTTAAAATGCTTTTCACTCCTTTTGATGGCTGCATAATATTCCATTGTAGATATATACCACATCTTTATCCGTTCATCTGTCGATGGCCATCTTGGCTCTTTCCATAGTTCGGCTACTGTGGACATTGCTGCTATAAACATCGGGGTGCACGTACCCCTTTGGGGAAAAAAATGCTTTTCACAGTAAAAAAAAATAAAAGTGCTGTGAGTGACCACACATTTCAGTATGCAAACACTCAGTGACTTTTATTATGTTTCAGTGAAATGCAGTAGAAAAGTGGCACTGGGCAAGGCGTTGCCTTCAGCAAGGGAAGAGAATATATAAAAGTTAATCTTCTGGGGCGCCTGGGTGGCTCAGTCAGTGAAGCGTCTGCCTCCGGCTCAGGTCATGATCCCAGGGTCCTGGGATTGAGTCCCACATTGGGCTCCTTGCTCAGAGGGGAGCCTGCTTCTCCCTCTCCCTTTGCCCCTCCCCCTTGCTTGTGGTTTCTCATTCTCTCTCAAATAAATAAATAAAATCTTTTAAAATAAATAAATAAAAGTTAATCTTTCTACATAATAGTTTTCCACAGAGACATGGAACCTAGCCTCCTATGAAACTAGTTGTTCCTATAATGCCATATTTCAGACTACCTGGGCCATCGGACAGTGAGCAGATGAAGTGCAGTCATCTGTCTAATCCATCGACAAATTTTCACTGACCATCTCAGATGTACAGGCCTTGAGTGAAGCTCTGCAATAATTTTTCCATTAATTAAAATCACTGTAAAAAAATCACTGTAGATAAATGGGTTTTTATTTTTTGTTTTTAAATTTTAAGATACTATACTATTAGAGCTGATTGCAATTCAGTTGCAAATAATGTTTGCCTAGCTGGGGGAGGAATACAGCACTCTACAGGGAGGCCACCAGTATCCTGTGTCATGTAAAATGAGTCTGTGCTAGTAGAGCTGTGATCACAGTTGTAATTTAATACAATTTTGATCATCTTAAACCTCTTTACCATCAACTTCTAAAACATAAATGGTACATTTTTCTTATTATATAATTAGAAAGCAACCACTCATTAATTATTTGTGAATTACCTTAACATTTTAAGTGGTGAAATAATCAGTGGAGGTCACTAAATGATGTCCTAACTATGCTGGAGCCTCTACCAGACTGTGGAGCGGTAGGACTGAAACATCAAGGCTTATAGCTGAACATTAGTCCAGGGCACAATTACCTGTTAATGCTCTCAACAAGTGCTTTCTGGGATCTTTTACTCAACTCGTCAAAAACAGTGGCAAAACACCCCAATCAAGGGAGTTTAACAGCATTTATCTTAACGAGCAAAAAAAATGGTTGTGTGTGTGTATGTGTGTACACATATATTCATAATTTTTACATAGTTTTCCATTTAGCATCTTAGACCAAATAAAATAATGTGTGTTATTTTATACATTATTGCAAAGCATAGTGTAATATTTTTTTCAGTGTAGGCTTTAGGGTCATAATTAAGATTCTTGAAAATTAACTGAAAATCAGTACATAAGAATCAGATATACCTAATAGGTATTATCAAGACAAAACATTTCCTAGGCCAGAAATAGGAAGAATTCAAACCTGGCTTTAAGCTAATCAAAGGTATAATATCCTTAAAGAAAGAACTTGTTGGTTAGGACGGAACATAGGAAAATGAAACTTTGGGTGCCTTTTGAAGTAGCTCTACAGAGAGAGTGCTCTCCTTCCCTTTTATTTTTCTTACTGCAGATTAATAAAATAGTGTATCTATACAACTGTCAAAAGTTTGGTTAATAGGACTCTATCGCTGAAAAACTGAACCGCTCGTAGTGTGCAAAGTCCTATAAATAAATCAGCCTGTACACATGTGCATACAAATTTAGTTTCTTGTAGAAGACTGATTTAAAACTTTTCAAAAGGTCTACCATGCTAGATAGGTCTTCAACTTTTTAAGAACCTAGTTTGCCCTGTGTAGAGACAGGTTCCAAGTAAATCTCATTTTCTTTATCTATGTTTTATACCTGTTTGTTTTGTTGAAATTTTAGTTTAGTTTTGTTTGTCTTCTATAACTCGTAATGGAAATTTTAAAAACACAAAATTTATCTTTCTTTCCAAGAAGGTTTCGAAGAACACAGAAGCACTTCTTCGGGATAGAGACAGCAAAGTGTTAGAAAGAAGGAAACTGTGAAAAAATGCAAAAGAGAATTTTCTGAGTCTCTTGAGGCAGGTCTCTTTACAACGACTTGAAGAGAATATTAGAAGTAACCATATGAGCACAAACATATCAAAATGCAATAATAATAATAATTTTTAAACTTACTTCTAGACTTCTATTATTGCAAATAATTAAGAACGGACTACAGTCAGAATAGCAGTAATATTCAAAATGGGTCTCAACAAAAGCCAGGATAAGACCGGATATCTGAGGCTGAGACACACCAAACAATTACATACTGACACAAACTGCCAAAGGTGATGTGGCAGGACTGCATATTTGAGAAAACATGCGGAGATCAGGTGTATCACAGAAGAATTCACAACATTTAGCAAATCAAACATGTGATCTGTATAATAAGATCAGCAGAGTTTTTAGGAAATACTTTTAGCCTAAATAATTTTTGGAAAACTAAAAAGAAAAGAGAGTAGGGGTCGGGGGGGGGGACACAAGGTGGGGAAGGGAAGGGAACACAGAGGATTTTGATTCTGGGGAGAATGGTGAAAGGACAGCCATTCAGTTCTGTTTATAGTTATTCCTTACGTGATGACAATGTGCAGTAAAAACACCTTGTAAAGGAGAACATTAAGAATGACAAAATAAGACTGAAATCAATAATGTAAACCATTAAGAAAGAAAAACAAATAAAAAGCGACAGTTAAGGGTAGAAAGAATAAAAAGAATAAAGGCTTAGAGTAGTTTAAACTTAGACAATATTTGAAATATCAAGAATAGGAAATACGGGGCGCCTGGGTGGCTCAGTCGTTAAGCGTCTGCCTTCGGCTCAGGTCATGATCCCGGGGTCCTGGGATCGAGCCCCACATCGGGCTCCCTGCTCCGCGGGAAGCCTGCTTCTCCCTCTCCCACTCCCCCTGCTTGTGTTCCCGCTCTCACTGTGTCTCTCTCCGTCAGGTAAATAAAATCTTTAAAAACAAAAAAAAGATTAGGAAATAAGAAACTCAGAAATATAAAAAGGTAAGAAGAGGACTCTATTAATATATTAAAAAGTAACATATTTCTAAATGTAAGAGAAAAAAGAATTAAAGGTGAAAATAAAAGTGAAGACAGATATGAAGAATTTTTTTTAAGATTTTTATTTATTTGAGAGAGAGAGAGAGCACAAGCTGGGGGAAGGGCAGAGGGAGAAGCTGACTCCTTGCTGACTCAGTGCAGAGCCTGATATGGGGCTCGGTCCCAGGACCCTGGGATCATGACCCGAGCTGAAAACTGACACTTAACCGACTGAGCCACGCAGGTGCCTCTGAAGAATTTTAGAAGATAAAATCATGATGCTTTACAAATTGCAAATAAAAAATAAAAAATGGATTGAATATATCCAAACATAATGTATTCTAAAAACCAGTTTTTTTAAGTAAGTTAAGGCCAATATTTTTAAACTCTTTGCTAGAATTCTTCCCACACACATCAGAATACAGAGAACAGCAAGGTTAACGCTCATGCCCCCACCTGTTCCTACAACCAACAACCTCTAGGTGACCTATTTTCTCTCTACTTCCCAGTTCCCCTTCCCTCCCTCACCCCTCTTCCTCCCTCCCCCAGCTCCCCCTTTCGGGATTCCTTGGTGAAGTGCTCCTTCCCACACCCTTTTGCCCTCAGTGGTGTGCTCATCCAAAGACAGGCCCAATTCCCTAAATGTTCACTCCCTTTTGAGTATTACAACACTCTCGTTCCAGTTCTCTAGACTCCTATTCCTCATAAAACTCCATTCTCGTCTCCACGTTAAGACCTTCCTTCTACCAGACACCTTTTTCCGCCCCTCTCCCTTCTTCCCTAGTGCTGGCTAGACTTGGTTCTGGAAGCCGGGTCTGGGAGAAGCTGTGCACCACACCCTCGTAGCCAGTTCTTCCAGTTGCTTACCTTGCTGTGTGGAGCAAGCAGAAAAGAGGAAAGGAACCCCTTTCCCTTTGGTGTAGGCCATCACTGTCCTCACTGTTACCGAACCTCACCGGATCACAGTTCTACCTCTGTGGCTGGATTCAAAGGCCAGCTGTCTCGTGGGGCACGCTTGTGGATCTCTGGAGGCCTTCGCACAGTGCCGTGAGGTGGGACATCTGTCTGAAGCCCGACTTGGTCATCCATTATCAGGCCCTGCCTTGCCTCAGCAGTCCACCCGTGGCCTTTGGCCTCGAGGGCTCCCTTGCTCAGCTAACAGTCCTCAGGAGTGGTTGGGGAGCAGCGAGCCGGCTTAAGTCCTGCGGCCCTCTGCGATGTCCACTTGATCCAAGCGATACTCTCAGATCCTTCTGTTGCACCACATGGGAGAAATGCAGGGCACTACCCCCCCACCCAACCCAACCCTTGGCACTTTCTGCAGCTGTGTCACCCTTTTTCCTTCTCACTTATGCCTGGTGACTTGGCAACATTCCAACCAAACGGATCACCACTCCCCAACTCAGGGAGGCAGGGAACCATTCCGGAACGGCCAGTGCTATCGGGGTGGGGGCCAAGTGCAACGACCCCGACCATCACCCCTGGGGACAGAGGAGGAAAGGGGACAGGGGTGTTGTTCCCCTTCCAGCAGCACATGCTCCTCCTCCACACAGGCCTCCTAGGAGGGGCTCAGCTGTGCTCTGTGTTTTCTTCTTTATGATTTTAGATACATGTTCAAAGTTTTTAAAAATGAGCTATCATAACTAGATTTTTAAAATTAAATCTACCTATCCTTCAAAACTAATTGAAACATAACCCCTTTCATAAAGCTTTCTCGATCACTCATGTAATCAAACGGAAACCTCTTTCCTCTGATCTCTTAATTGTTCTTCTGTTCATTCTTAAGACATTTATCACAGATTATCTTATATTATGGTTATTTTTTTACATGTTTTATATCACTTATTATATAGGAAGCATTTTGCAGATAATATTTATGCATCCCCTACAGTGCATCCCCTAGCACAGCGACACACACAAATAAATCCCTCAATAAATACTTATTAATAATGAAGAGTATTTTCCATATATAGAAAGAAGTACTGAATAGTTGTCAAGTTTTATTATATCATCAAATCTCTAATATTTATTTCCAACAGCATGTAAGTACAGTCAGTCTCTAGCTGAACTTTATCAAAAGCCAAATTTAAATGTATAAACCCTACTTCAAGAGAACAGGATTTCTATTTATAATTCAAAAGAAAATTTGTATGTTATCAAAGCAATTGAAAACACAACAGAGAAAAACATTTTTTTGAAAAAGTGAAATCTAAGCCAACCCATGAAGGACTCCTTACAAGGGGAATCAAATAATTATATGTACAATTGTTATTGTATGTTTTCCCAATAGATTGTAAGCTCCATGAGTGCAGACATCATTTTCAACTATAAAACCAGCAACTAGCCCAGTGGTTGGTACATAGAGGCTGTTCACTAAAATTTGTGAATGAACAGAAGGAAACAACATTAAAACTAGAATTCTAGTTTTAATAATAGATAATAATAGATAATAGAGGCCTTTTCAAGCAAGAATAGCAAGGGGAATTCCTCATAATATTCAAAGTAAAACTCTGAGTCAATTGTCACCGATAAAATAATGGAAGCACACAAAGCTAGACTTAGTCCAGTGTGTATCTGCAAAGGCAGTGAGGCCAGAAAGGGCATAAAAAGGCACAAACATCACAAAATCACCAATCACATGCCATATCGTTCCAGGATATGCCTAAATTTAGGATTATAGTTAGCACACCCCTAGGGCTAGTCTAAATAACTATGTACCATATTTGGACTCCTTGCTGGAGTATTTTCTTCTTTTCCCAAAACATCAGGGCATAACATATTTAGCTGGGGCCAGGCATGGTCCCACCAGGTTAAATTTGGGGAAAAGTGTATGGAAAGCTTGCTCGTTAATGGCTTGCCTCGGCTGAGAAAATAGAAAACGTCATTTTCCAGTGGTGTGTACTTAGCCACCCTCACCACCAATAAAATCTATCTTTTCTTTTTTTCCCAAGACCTAAAGGGGTTGGAAGGAGTGAAGCAATATTCAAATAATTAGCACCATTTAAAGGTGCTGGAAGCTTCAGAACAGCGGTGGGCAGCTTGTGAGTCAGACTGAGACACTGGGACACTTCTAGAAGCCAATTCGAGAGCTGCCAGCTAGCTAGCCTTTTCCCTCTACGAATACTGTCACACTTTGCTCCCATATTGCGAAAATTCATCTCCAAGGTCACAAGAGCTCAAAGAAAAACTAGGTCTGTGCTTCCTGCGCTTTAGGGAATCCAGTTTACATCCTGCAAAAAAAAAAAAAAAAAAAAAAAAGAATCTCTCTCTGGAATAACAACCTGGACCAATCAGAAGACATTGCTCTCCTGTCAAAGAGCTGAAACAGGAGCACGAATGCAGAAAAAAATACCACCGGATTTGCTTTGAAGCTACTCTGTTAGGTATCAGAAAAATTACAATCTTTGCTTCTCGCAGATTTAATATACGGTTCAATAACCAGGTAACTAATGTATTAGACTATGTGGGGGCATATTCTTGGGAGAAGGAGTTGAAAGTGTCTCAGTTCCCTGCCCACACTATGAAGGCACCATGCATGACTGGGGGTGGCTAACTGACTTGACCCCGCATGCTCCAAAACAACTACTTTCTTTATTCATAACATGTATGTCCAATTATAGGGGACACTTAAAACAAACTAGAATCAAATACCAGAAAGTATGCTGCAGAGAGCACCTGAGGTGACAACCCAGGAAATTGCCTGAGAAGGTTCATTTTCAACGGCCCTACTTCAGATGTTGCTACCCCATCTCTCAGATGTACAAGGCCCTCGGAAGGTAAGAGACACCACGATGACCCAGGTTCTCTCTTAGTAACCTGCAGAGAAAAAGCAAGTCAATGATGGAACATGATGTAAATTGGTCTTAACCAAAATACTGAGGGCTCAAAAGGACCTACTAAGAGAACACTCAAAAAACACTTAATAAAAATCATTGACAAAGAAAGCAAGACAAGTGAATTAATTTACTCTTTAACTTGACAGCAGTGAGCCAAAATATAAACGTCTCCTTGCTCCTATTCTAATCTTGGCACTGGGTTGAAAATAATGAAAGGTAAGAGAAGGGGGTGTGATTTTTTTTTTTTTTACTAGCTTTATCATCATCACATGAGTAGGCCACTTGAGAAAAATGTGTGACCCGAGGAAAGGAGAGTAAGAAACTGTTTATTGGCAAAATACCCATTCTCTGTGAATTCTGGATTATATTCCATCACAGAGAATCATTCTATATGGGCTTAAAGAGTCACACAGCAACCCGACCAAAACTCTACTTGACAAAAGAATGATTATATTTTGCTAAGAGGATCAGATTCTTTATTCCTAAAGTTTTCTCTAAGTGAGATCAGAAGCATCAGAGGATTTGCCATGATCAGATTTAGATTTTTCAAGGAGAACTAGGGATCCTAGGTAGAGAACAGACGTGGGGAAGGGAGTAGTGACAAGAGTAGAAGCAGGGAGACCAGTCGAGAGACTACCGCAATGGTCCGGGAGGAAGATGGTGGTGGCTTAGACCAGGGTACTAGAAGTACAAATGGTTACAAGCAGTCAGATCCGGGATTTATTTTGAAAGTAGAACTGCCAACAGGATTTGTCAGTGGATTAGATACAGGATATAAATGAAGAGGAGAGCCAAGAATAATTCCAAGATTTTTTTGTCATGTGAAACTAGGTAAAATGTTTGGCCATTTACAGAAATGGTGAACCATGAGTGGAAAGCAGATTAGGAGGGGAAAGAAATCAAGCTTTTTATATGTTAAATTTGAAATACCTATCAACATCTAAAGAGAGATGTCATTTTAAAAATATCTACAGGAGTCTGAATGTCAGGGGAAAAGCAGGGGCTGAAAATACAAATTTAGGTCATCTACATATAGATGATATGTCAAGTCATGAGACCACCTAAAGAGCAAGTTGAGACACACAGAGAAAAGGCCCACTCCAACATTTGGTATCAGGAAAATGAGGATACAGCAAATAAAACTGGGAAGGACTAGCCAGTGAGACAGGGAACAAAAGAAACAACAACAATAAAACCAAGATACTGTGATTCACTGGAAACCCAATGAAGAATGTATTTCAAGAAATGGGGAACATTATATCTGTGTCAGATGATGCTGCTGGGCCCATGATGGTGAAAACTAAGAACTGATCATTGGATTTAGCCACATGAAGGTCACTGGCAACCTTAACAATGAAAAGAAACACTGTGAAAAAATATATACGTAACATTTATCCTTTTAACATTTTTTTAAAGGAAGTTGAGGATTTTTTTAAAATTTTATTTATTTATTTATTTGAGAGAGAGAGGGAATGAGAGAGAGAGAGCACATGAGAGGGGGAAGGGTCAGAGAGAGAAGCAGACTCCCCGCTGAGCAGGGAGCCCGATGCGGGACTCGATCCTGAGACTCCAGGATCATGACCCAAGCCGAAAGCAGCCGTCTAACCAACTGAGCCACCCAGGCGCCCTATCCTTTTAACGATTTTAAGTGTACAATTCAGTGGCATTAAGTACATGCATACTGCTGTCAACCATCACCACCATCCCTCTCCCCCACTTTATCTTCCCAAACTGAAACTCTGTACCCATTAAATAATAATTCTCTTCCCACCTTTTCCCAGCACCTGGCACTCCCCTTTCTACTTTCTGTCTCTATCAATGGGACTATTCCAGTAGCTCATATAAGAGAATCATACAGGATTTGTCCTTTGGTGACTGGCTTATTTCCCAGCGTAATGTCTTCAGGGTTCATCCATGTTGCAGTGTGTGTCAGAATTTCCTTCCTTTTTAAGACTGAGTAATATTCCACTGTGTGTACATACCACATTTTGCTTATTCATTCATCCATCGATGGACGCTTGGATTGCTTCCATCCTTTGGCTGTTATGAATAATGCTCCTATGAAGATATGTGTACAAATATCTGTTTGCATCCCTACTTTCAGTTCTTTTGGGAATATGCCCAGCAGTGGAACTGATGAATCATATGGTAATTCTGTGTTAAATTTTTTAAGGAATCACTGTACCATTTTCCACAGTGGCTATGCTGTTTTATATTCCTATCAACAATGAGCAAGGGTTTCAGTTTCTCTACATTCTTGCCAACATTTGTTATTTTCTGGTTTTTTGTTTTTGTTTACTGTATCCATCCTAATGGGTATGGACAATGAAAAAATTTTTAAAGACTGTTTATCACTGCACAAACTTATCCTTGAAAATTGCGGTATGATCTATTTTTCCATTTTAATATCTTTCTAGGCAACAGTTTGTCCAGGGCAATGACTCCCCAAGGATGCTGACACTGGACATTGATTTGACAAAAGCATCACTCTGAAACAAAAATCTCTTAGTTTCCACAGGAAGTAAGGAAAGTTTCTAGCTTCAACCTTTAGATATTCACCCATTCAACAAATACTTATTAAATGTCTGCTAGGTACCAGGTACTGTTCTAGGCACTGGGGATTTTCTTAAGAAAAGGCAGACATATGGACAAATCAGTGGTTACCAAACTTCCATCCCTTCCATCCAAAGACCACTTCATTGGGGTACAATGTTGCTTGGACCACCCAAACCCACTCATGATTAGTATTACTCCCAACAACTTCTCCAGAAAGAGTTGAAAGGAAAAAAAAATGGCACTGCTACTGATAAGACCCTAATGAGCTTTATTTTACCTATCACAAATAAATGTTTTATTCATAAAAAAAGTCAAGGTTTTTAGCAGAATAATACTCTTACAACAAACATTAATACGAAAGAAAATCAGCCTATGTACCACTGCATGACCACACTTTGAAAATTAAAGCTTTAAACTGGATATATTGTACAATAGGATTTCTTCTATTCCCACCCTCTCATTCATGGGCTCTCCTCCTCAGAGAATCCTGGCTTTGCACAGCCCTGCATAAATCAAGCCCTGTACCCCTTCCACATCCAAATAAAAGAACCTAAATATAAGGTTTTATATTCAAAATAATATACTTTAGCTGAAATATGATATAATTTAACTGAAATTTTAGGAAAACAGGCCCACATCAGATTCTTTTTAAAAACTGAGTCTATCATAATACTCATACACATGAAAATATTTTTAACTACTATGGAATCTTCTGTAAAGTCGTTCAAGATATTCCACATATATGTTATCATCTTATACACTTATCTCCAACTTCTCTTTTATATTAGTTTCATTATTCAAAATTATAACTAAGATATTATAGCCACAGACAGGCTAGAAAACCATTGCAACATAAGGTTTAAAACAAACTTCCACAATCACACTCACTAGCATTAGAGAGTCATTTGTAACTTTGTCTAACCAAGGCAAACAGGAAGAAATCAATATAACTACATAAAGATTATGTACATTGACAAAGCATTTAAATAAACTTGAACAAATAAGACAGTTTTGATTTGTAAGGGTAGTAGGGTTGTAAGGAGGTAAGCGTAGTAGGGTTGTAAGGAGCTTTTTCTAATTTTAGTAATTTTTTCAGCATATTACTTTATAATGTGATTACATTATTAAGTAAGTAAAAGTAGGGTAGTGGATGGAAAGAGTATATGGTAGTCTTTTTTTTTTGGCTCTTTAAAACCTGTTTTGCTGGAACTTTTATTTTTTAAATAATTTTTTATTGTTATGTTAATCACCATACATTACATCATTAGTTTTTGATGTAGTGTTCCATGACTCATTGTTTGTGCACAACACCCAGTGCTCCACGCAGAACGCGCCCTCTTTAATACCCATCACCAGGCTAACCCATCCCCCCACCCCCCTCCCCTCTAGAACCCTCATTTTTCAGAGTCCATCGTCTCTCATGGTTCGTCTCCCCCTCCGACTTACTCCCCTTCATTCTTCCCCTCCTGCTATCTTCTTCTTCTTCTTTTTTTCTTAACATATATTGCATTATTTGTTTCAGAGGTACAGATCCGTGATTCATCAGTCTTGTACAATTCACAGCGCTCACCGAGTATATGGTGGTCTTAAGACTATTAATAGGTAGCAGTGTCTTTCCTCCTTCAGTGAAGCGGTAGAATTGTACTTCTCTGATGCTTGGAGCTAGATTGGCCTGTGTTGGCCAAGAGTGCTAGCAGAAGCTTTAACAACTAGTATGTGCTTCCTCGTATTCTCTTTTCCCTCTGCCTTGGCAATGGCCAATGTTCCAGATGGAGGCTACTCCATCAACATAGGGTCTAGCATTAGGACAATATCAACAATGATGTAACACAGCTCACAACTGATCCTTACCGAGTATGTGAATGAGAATCAAACCTTTGTTATATTAAGCTATTAAGATTTAGGACTTATTTGTTATTGCAGTATAACCTAGACTATTCTGACTGCTACAGGGGGGAAACAAGCCAATAAAGAGGAATTTTGAATAAAGAGAGTTTATGTGACTTTCAAAGTTACATAAGTCATCAAGCACAAGGTTAAAACTAGAGCCCAGTTCCTGTCCTCCAATCCTTCAGGACTGAAACCTGATTAATTTGGTTTACCTGAAAAAAATATACATTTTTCCAGATGGGAAATACGATTTTAAGTTTAAAAAGCCTACTTCACTGTTGTGAAATAAAAGAATGTTATATGCATGAATCTTTTAAATTGCAGAAATAACAAAATTATCACTTTTGTGTAAAAAATAATGTTACTAAAAGTAACTCTCTTTCCACCGAGTAAATTTCCTAACTTTATGCTTAAAAATAAAGCTGGTCTTAATGCTCAATCTTTGGGTGTAAGTTTTGCTTTATCATATTATTATTAATTAGATATAATTTTACCAAGACTACTTTTAAATAAAAATAGAAAATTGTCCATATTTTTAAGTGGAAACACTTTCTGGCCAAAAGAATCCTTTGATCTTTGAAAATGCAAAACAAATTCTGTATTAAAAGAACAATATATAATTAGATAAAGTGAGAATAAAAAGGTGCAGGTTCGTGTTTCCCAAATACTTATACACTGCCAAAGAATGTCATTCAATCCATATAGACGAGAGTTACACCTTGAAATAGTAGTATTTAGGACTAAGCATGGGTCGATAGAACTCATTTTAATTCAGGAACAAGAAAATACATTTGTAAAAGTCTAAAATTTCTCATCCTCTATGTATGTACAGTTCAGATGAAGGGATATGTTTTATTTTGAGATTTCCCTAGTGATCTTTTTGTAGTATTTTATCAAATTACCTACAAAATCAGTGAAAAGTATAGTACAATTTGTCACAAGGTGTACCAGATCAGGCAGTCACAGGAAGAGAAATTAAGGGGGAAAGAAACAGACTAATGTTTCAGTTACTGCAAGGTTAATCATATTTAGGCCAAGAACAACCAAGCCCAAGTCACTGTAAAGAAACAAAGACAATAAATCTTAATAGAAACTGAGAGCTCGAACAAGTTATTGCTGGTCAGATGTGCTATCTCCTGGATCACAGTTTAATCTCTAAACTCTCTACAGTTCATATAAACAGACTATTTAAGTCTGTTTTACCTCCCTCTAGTCTGAAGAAGGTCTGGGACCTATGGTGTGAATGTATTTGTTTACCAGTCACAAAAGGTTTTTCAAAGACAGCACTATCAGATTCAAACCTAATGGGCCCATCATGTGGAAGATGTGAGATCTCATCTTAAATATCCCTTCAGCGCACACACACTTAAACACACAGCTTTACTTATAGTATACCTGAAAATACTTTCCAACTCTAGTGCTGACGAACACTGAGATTAGATAATTGCCTACCTTATACATGCACAGCTGTATAGATGCCCTTTACACTGAGCATAATTTGGAGGAAAAAGCATCCTAGACAGATGTCTGCTCCATGGTTTATAAGAGTATGTGATACCATCCACACTTTTCACAGCTAAACCCTTGAAAACTGGGAGACGGACAAAGGAACCCAAACGTGAACAGCATTCATTAAAAGATGTAAATAGCCAAGATCCGTGCTGTTTTGTTTCAATTCTCTTTATACTGTTGAAAACAGGAAAACCTCCTGTCATGCAGGCTCTGGGATTCTCAGGGCCCAATAAAGGTTAGTGGCATTTTCAATTCATGTTTGTTTTCATTCTTCTAATCATGAACCCTGTGTCAGCCTGAGAAACCAGCTGAGCGTAATCCATAACCTTTTACAAGTGAAACATTAACTCACAGCTCATTCTGATGTCTTTTTAATGTGATACAAAAGAGCAAAAACACGCATGATATACATGATTTAAAAAAAACAAAACAAAACATGGTAGCCAAATGGGAAAGTTGGTTGACATTTTCACAGCACAAAGTTCTACCTACTTTGAATCAAATATCATTCATCAACACTAACTAACCCTAGGCTACATTGAGGACAAGTACAAGTACACCAACCAGAGTAACATCCAAATAGATAATCAAGTGGAAATTTCTAAAATTTACAATTTTTCCCTTTAAATACTTAGGCAATGTTCATAATAGCCATGAACCACAAAAAAAAAACCTTTTTTCTTAATCCATAATTGGTATGAATGCATCACTCCTTGGGAGATATAGTCTTTTTAGCTAAATGGATGAGTTTTCCAAGCTGATCAAAATATCCTGCTGCTTCATCTTCCCCAATACTCATCCCCACTGCCCTATATATAAAGTGCTCAAATCTAAATTGCAATATAGAATATGGGTCCAATTTCTTTGGTCCTACTTTATTGACAGATGCCAATAATCTACCAGACTGAAGTTAGGTCTCCAAAATCATCTCCTGTGAGATAATGGGTATAATTTCTCCTAGAGAGTACATTCCTAACCAGATATCTAAGAAACAGGCTTTGCCATTATAGTTGTGACTCTTTGTATCAAGGAATTAAGTGGAATGACCGTCAAAGACCTAAGGACACCAAGGAAGCAGCTAATAAGCAGAATCCAATTGGATTACACAATGGAGAAGCACTAAACCTGAGCCATCAACTCTCCAAAATGCAGAAAAGGAAAAGACCCACACTTATGACAAGTGCCAGTTTTCTATCCCAGATCAAGAAAAGACAGCATATGAAAGCAAAAGTTCCATAGATATGATTTATTCATCAGAGATGAGTACCTTGGCAAGAGGTATGCCACACCATGAGGAGCATTCTGAAAGTTTGAGATCAAGAAACGTGCAGACTGTGAAGATTGATATTCTTCACCCCCCATGTCTCTAATACAGACAGAGCATCAATGGCTGACAAGAATCCCAAAGTTTGAAGGAATCAGGAGGAGAAGGGCAGAAATGGGCTAGGGATCCTAGTCTTTATTAACATTTATTTCATTAGCTCTAACTGCCTCATTATTATAAACATTATTATATTCATATTTGTTTCATCTCAAACTAATTTAATTGATAGAATTCTGTGTCCTTGCTATTATATGATACAATTAGCTCTCATTAATTCACATTTCACTCATTTTCTCCTGACTGATTGCACTACATACTGATGCTCACTAATATCAATATGTAATGTAATCAGTCAGGAGTAAAATGTTGTTACAGTGTCTCTAAAACTATCATACTTATCATTCTGATTGTCTCCAAAGTACCAATATTCTTTTTATAATTTCTGTCTTAATAATGTAAAATTTGGTGTTAATAATAAAAATTTTACTATACTTATTGACACATTGATTAACCATCATTTAAGTAATTAAAGAGAGTGAATTATTAATAAATTTAAAAAGACAAACTGTCATTTGCTCATGTAGCCTTTAAAATCACAGAAAATGAAACATCAAATATTTCTTTGGTCTTCTGAATCACATGGTTTTTCCTTTCCTCTCCTTAATCTTTTGTTGTTGTTATCACCGTCGTTATGATCCTTCTGTAACCATGTGGAGAGCTTCAAGAAAGCAAGAACCTGCAGCTGATGCTTTCCATGGGAGGTGAAGAGGTCCCTTGAATTGTGCTACTGTTAATTTGCCCTTTGAGCATCTACAGCAGGGAGTCTATAATGACAGAAGCAAAGACAGAGATTTGTCTATCTGATTATTACATCAGAAATGCTAAAGACTAAAAGGGAAGAAAAGGGCAAAAGGCTTTTTGTAATGAATTTTATAAAACCCATCGGGCTTTCAGTGGAGCCCATTTGGAAATGCCCTGCTAGTTTACTCAGATAAAATATACACAGAGAACCTACATTCTCCTCCTGGACATTTTAGTGCTATTACTTAGAATGGGAATTTGTACATACATTTATAAATAAAACACTTGCTGTCCTTTTTTTCCTCCACCAAGAATTATACCCTGTATTTCCCCCACTAAACTATGGAGCATTCTGAGCGAAATAATGGCACAACAAACTCCACTGTATTATTCCCCTGAACGGAGCTCCTCAACAATACATGTATTTAACAGTCTTTTCAAATGGTCTTGAGCAAGATCATAGGTTTTAAAAACAACAACAACAACAACAAAACACTGAATGCCAGAAAATTTAAAGCGGCAAATGGCTTAATGGTTTTGATTTTTGAGAAGTTAAAAACAACAATCATTTTAAGTAAATAAAAAAAGAGGACGATTCTGCATTAGTTTCGCAAAGCTAAATCCTACCTCAAATAATGGCAGAAGACATTTAAATACCAAAGTTGCTATAATAATCCCTGTTTGAATCATGGTTTCCCCGAACTGGGCTAAGCCTTTAGACAGAAACTAATTGCTACAAACACTAATTTTCGAGTCCCTTTTGTTTCCCTTTGCAGGCACCTCTGGACGCAGAAGGTACCCAATTAGAATTCATGGTCCTGATTGTGTATTGTGGGGCTAGCGTGTGAGCTGTATAAACACTGCTGATTACCATTCCTCTGTAATGGCTGATTTTTTGATTGCTTAATAAGGCCATCTATTCTGCATCAGGGCCTGGCAAAGTAGTTGGTGAAATCAGTTAGGTCACTTTTTTTCTGGTCCGAGTAGCAGGAGGAGTCTGTGATGGTAGCAGTTGACTAAAAACATAATTACAGGCTATTTAATCGCATCTGTTTCCCCACTTAACATTGTTTATTCAAGTTAGACATAGTTAAGTAAATCAAAAGGACAATAACGGCAAAAACACGGAAAAATTACTATTACATGGTTAAAACTCTAGGGCTTGGTATAATTACAGAAAACATAGCTTGCAGTGATTTTTTTAAGGTACTTATTTTTATTAGCTTCCATTTTGCTTATTTTGGTGGTTGCTAGTTTTTTAGGATCTTTTTTTTTTTTAGGACTCCATGTTATGTAAATAACTATTATTTGTCTGGCGGGACAGATTTGATGTGAAGGGTCCTGCAGGGATGATATTGTTTATTATGATTTTTATGTGCTCATCCAGTGTTATAATTAGCAGTCAAGTAACTCCTATCCTGTTTTGTGATTAATAACTAATCCTATAAACACACCTTTCGCTACATAGGATCGTCTAATGGATGAGTCCAAGTGAGCCTCATACCCAAGGGCACCACCATTCACTCTAAGCTGCCCCTTTCCTCCCTCTGAGTACCATACCTGTAATTTATCAATAACACAAAACTGCTCTACAATCAAAGGGATAAAACTGAAAGGCACCCAGACAGCCGGAGCTGCCAACAGGCATCGAGCCCATGTTCCGATGCCACTAAGCCGGCCATTGAATCCAGCAAGGATGATGAATCAGTATCAGGTCAGCTGAAAAGATGAGGCAGCTGCTCTTTCAGAAATATACATTGCACTTGGTCCTACATAGAGCATGTTCGTACAATGACCTACAACCCATTAAGGCAGGGATTTTAGTAAGCAGTCCACAGCACATGTTTAAAATAACCATCTTTTGTTCATTGATGCAACAGAGAAAGCTGTCTTTTATAACCACCCGGGGAGATTGCTACAATCCGATGCTTCCCAGAGAAGAACTTACCAGAGAGCCACCCTCAGCTCCCAGGTTGTCTGGAAGGGGTCTGACAGAGTAGCTCTGCGCAGGGCCCTTAGGAAAGAAGTGCCATTTCCTTCAAAGTCCAATTGTCTTTCTTAAGGATGCTTCTCAGGACAAGGAGACTACAATTTCAACACCGATTTTAAATGAAGCAGGCATACACACTTTATGAATCTGAGTTTTTGATAAATACCAGCTGCCTGACAAATCCAAATATATCTGACAGAAAATACCACTTAAACTGATTTTAGGATTTTGTGTCATTTTAATTAACTAATTGTCTTTAAATGGTCTTAACTGTATAAAAGTATCCTGAAAACAATCAGCACAGAGCACAGTTATCACAAATACAATTAATAAAATCTCTCAGTGATCTGCCAACTTACACAGAGAGATAGCAATCATCCTACAGAACATCATGCCCAGCTGATAGCCATTTTTTGTTGTTTTGTTTTGTTTAATGTTATTTATTTTAAGTAAACTCTACCCTCGACCTGGGGCTCAAACTCACAACCCCAAGATCAAGAGTCGACCAACTGAGCCAGCCAGGCGCCCTGCCATTATTTGTTTAGCGTTAAGATATTTATTGAAGACTTGCTATATGTCAGGCACTCTGCTGGAAAGATATTGAGGTTGCAAGAATAGAATGTTGAAGAGGGCATGGTGCCTGACTTCAGGGAGCTTACAGTCCAGTGATGGAGACAGACAAATAAGTGATCAATGCAATCTGTGATAAGGTCTATGAAGGAAACCTATAATGCCCCACAGTGGAATGACCAGGAAAGTTGTTTCAGAGAAGGCTCTTAGAGACAACAGAGAACCCTATTTTAGCAGAGTCCTCAGGAAAGGAAAGGAGCCAGCCCTGTGAAGACCAGGGCCTCACGCACAGTGGGGAAGCAGAAAATTCCAGACCAAGGGCATGTACACAG
Organism: Eumetopias jubatus; assembly: GCF_037043125.1. Lineage (NCBI taxonomy): Eukaryota > Metazoa > Chordata > Mammalia > Carnivora > Otariidae > Eumetopias > Eumetopias jubatus. The sequence continues at coordinate 47,026 of NW_028274912.1, read as the reverse complement.
GCCCCAGAGTGGGAAAGACGTTCCAGGTTTGAGGGATCAGATAGTCTATTGTGATGCCTCACGGCTGGTAAGGGGAGAGCATCACAACCTGAGAAAGGAGAGGTAGGCAGGAAAAGAGTGAGCAGCTCCACAGAAGTCAAGGTAAAGTGTCCAGTTGAATTCAATGTCCAGTTGAACTCAATGCCCAGCAAGAAGGTCTGAATAAGACAACACTATGATCTGATATGAATTTTGAAAAAGAAGTCTCCTGTGAGGGAATAAATCAGAAGTGGCAAGACCAGAAATGTGGAAGCAGATAGGAAGCTGCGGTAGTCCAGGCAAGAGGAGCACCCAGAACTCAAGTGCAGAGCATAACGACGGAGTGCACCGGCTATGTGTGGCTGCAGAGAGGAGCACCCAGAACTCAAGTGCAGAGCATAACGATGAGTGCTCCGGCTATGTGTGGCTGCAGAGAGGAGCACCCAGAACTCAAGTGCAGAGCATAACGATGAGTGCTCCGGCTATGTGTGGCTGCAGAGAGGAGCACCTAGAATTCAAGTGCAGAGCATAACAACGGAGTGCACCGGCTATGTGTGGCTGCAGAGATGGAAAGAAGGAAGCACGTTTGAGAAATACTTTGGAGACAAAACGGAAGGTTTCATGGGTGTCTTGTCTTTCCAACCAGACCAGAACCTCTTAGGGAATAGAAATGATCTTCAGACATCTTTGTAAACTCCGTCTGTGCATGGTAGTCTCTTAAATTGAAGTAATTGACTGTCTGAAGTCAAGCGTCAGACATGCAGTTGAAAGGACCCTTGCCTCCCGATTTCCACCTCCCCACTGGGGCTAGCTGGTCTGCCCTGAAGAGAACTCACTTGAATGCTCTTATAATGGGAGAATGCAAGGGCCTGAGGCATCTCAGCAACAGGCCTGATGGGAAGAAACAGACAGTGTCTTGGTGGGACAGAGCCCCGAGAAGGTGGCCAGCGGTTCAATACCTACCATCTGGGAGGCACACACATAGTCCAGCACCAACAGCTGCAGAGTACTCTAGTAAGCAGCTCACTGCCAAAGGAGGGACACAGCATCGACCAGATTCCCCACCAAGAAGATCAAAGCTTTGTCCTGAGGACTATGCTGTCAAGTTTCTGATTGACTTCCTGCCCTTGTCATATTCCATCAAAAACTGGGTAATGCTAAGGAATACATGTGGAAGCATGAAGGGAAGGCAGACATTTCACCCAGCAAAAATTTATTGTGTACCTTCTATAACCAGGCCCTAGTCTAGGTGCACGGGGAAGGCAACAAACAAAAGTTACTGCTTTCAAGGAGTTTATATTCTAGTACGGGAGACAGATAAAAACAAAATAAATAAATAACATATTAGATTAAAAAGAAAAGCATGCTATGAAAAAAAACCCTAGGAAATGGTGGGTGGTTCAGCTTGGCTAGGACAGAGCAGTTATGGGAGAAAAATAGAGGTAAGACTGAAGCCAAAGTGTCATAGAAAGCAAGTTTGTTGGGATGAGAGCTGGAGGACTGGAAAATACAGAGGAGCCTGAGGTCGTGGTGATGACAACAAAGAGACTCAGCTGGGAGTGGAGGGTCACAGAAGAAAAGACACTAAATTCCAGAGAACTGGAGCTGGAGGGGCTTTTGAGATTGTCTATGCCAATTCCTTAACCTTACGATGGCATGAGATGTAGTAGCTCTGAGCTAGAGGGACTAACTTGAGCCTGGGGTCTCTGCCACCCTCCTCTCTCCCCCTCACTGCTGCGATCCCAGCATCCCCGTGCCATCCTGCCTCCCTGTGGCAGGAGGTGGCTCTAGAGAAGAACTCCAGGTCTGAGGCCCTTGTGGCAGAGCAAATCTGAATGACAGGTAAGATCCAAGGTGTGACTAGCCTTGTGAGTGGCTGAAGTGTCTGCGGAGTGATGAATTCTCATTAGCTAATTATCTGCTACGGGTTAGTTGCATTACAACAGTATCTTAGCCCTCTCAACAAGCCTGTAATGTAGGTATTATCACTGTACAACAGATGTAAAGACCAAAGACCCAAGGTTACACAGTTGGAAAGAATTCAAACCTGTGTGCACCTAACTCCAAAGCCGGTGTCCTTTCTAGTATGCCACACAATCTCCTAGGATGTGCTCAGCATGAGTAAAATCAAAGGAGGCAGAGGGGCACTGGGGAGGTTGAGAGTAGGGAGATTGAGAAACAAGTGCCACTGTCCTTAATCATGAGCTCTCATCACAGACAAGAGGGTTGGGGGCAAAGCTTCCATGTGATGTGCGGAGGTCAAGGGGTTGATAGGCTCAATACTGTGGATGTTGGGGGCGGCTGGGTGGCTCAGTCGTTAAGCGTCTGCCTTCAGCTCAGGTCATGATCCCAGGGTCCTGGGACCAAGCCTCGCATCAGGCTCCCTGCTCCGCAGGAAGCCTGCTTCTCCCTCTCCCACTCTCCCTGCTTGTGTTCCCTCTCTCTCTCTCTGTCTCTCTCTGTCAAATAAATGAATACAATCTTAAAAAAAAAATACTGTGGATGTTGAAGTTCCTCAAGATGAGTTTATTAGGCAGTATCAACCTAAGTTCCTATGTAGAATGTGTTATGTGTTTGTGCACACATGAACACACACACACACATGCAAGTAAGGAAGAGAGACTAATCTAAATCAACACAGCTGGAGTTAAAACGAGCTCTGCGAGGTAGATACTCAAGTTCTCTGTGACTGTGAATGTAGGATTTTATCATGCTTTGATTTTGAAAATTCCTCTAAAAATCCCAGAGATGCATATGCAAAAAAATCCAATTAACTAATAAATGTTCTGGGGCACCTGGGTGGCTCAGTTGGTTAAGCGACTGCCTTCGGCTCAGGTCATGATTCCGGAGTCCTGGGATCAAGTCCCACGTCGGGCTCCCGGCTCAGCGGGGAGTCTGCTTCTCCCTCTGACCCTCTCCCCTCTCATGCTGTTTCTCTCTTGCTCACTTTCTAATAAATAAATAAATAAAATCTTTAAAAAAAAAAAACACCAAAAAAACCCTAATAAATGTTCTGGAATAGGAAAGCAAGAGTAAAGCCCATTTGCTATCGAAGACACAAGCAACAGTATAGGTTTTTCAATACTCCCAAATCAAAGGTTAGGAGCTGACTCTGTTCTCTGATACGAGAAACCACTGACCAGAGTCCCAAACGGCAGACTCCATGAACACTCTGGACAATGTCTTCCGGCCACAGGTGCCTGCAAGCCCACAGAGTCTCAGTTCCTCTTGGTTCTCCCCTTCTTTCTGGAGAATAATGGAGAATGATGATTTCCTCGGTGGCTCTCAAAGTGTGGTCCCCAGACCACCAGCAACAGCATCTCCTGCAGCAACCCCGTAACTTCTTACAATTGCAACATCTCAAGGCTCACCTTAGACCTATTAAATCTGAAACTCTGCGGGGAGGGCAGCAATCTGTGGTTTAAAAGACTTCCCGGTGAATCTGATGTGTGCTGAAGCTTAAGAAACACTGGCTATGCCCAAAAGTTCTCCCAGAATCGGAGGACAATCTGGAGGCAGGAGAGATACTGAGCCAGCAATCGGGAATTACTTAAGGAAATGAAGGACTCTGTAACCTTGTTTTCGACATTTAAATCCTTCTTCTCAGATGGTCTGTGGTGAAAATGTCAAATTAATTTTCTTAAGTCACCAGGTAACATCTCAAGAAAAGCACAAGGTTATAGAGATTATGAACAGTACTTTACTTTAGTGGGCTCAGTTTTCAAACAAAGAGAAAGCTAAAGTCTTTGATTACATAGTGATCACAGAATCCTGCATTTTATTCTGCAGGAGAGGCTTTTAGTCACCTTTAGCTAGAGGGAGCACCAGCCGCCTGGGAAAGCCTGTGGGCAAGCGGCTGGGAAGGGGCTAGAGGTGGCAAGATGGTGATAGGGAACCACGGACAAGAATGACAGCAGAAGCCACCACACCACTGCCAGCTGAAAACAGTCCTCCCAACTCAGCTACTCCAGAGGGGAACTGCGATCTCCGCTCCATCATGGTAAAACCATTAATGCTCCTAATGACACTAATTCCTCAAGGAAAAGCTCAATTGTGCTTGGCATCCTCTTTAAGATAGATGGCCAATTCCACTAAGAACTTTCAAGTCATGCTTAAGGGACAAACTTTAGTTATCTAGAAAGCTAATATTTAAAACATGTTTTTCAACTGTGCCGGACAAATGAAGGCTTTTTATAAATGTTTTTATCAATCTTCGAGAAAGAAGTGATGATGGTAAAAAACACGGGGAGGGAATCTGAGGCCTGGCCACGGGTTGCAACACCAACCAAACTGTGATGGGGCAAGTTACTTAGCATGGTGACTGTAATTTATCTGGGTAGTTCGTTCCTTTCTCGAAGGAGGGAGAGTGGATGTGAGGGCGATCTGGCTGTGACATCTGTCACCCCACTGATCGCCAGGGTTGATTCGGCCGATCTGGCTGGCTAGGCGGGTGTCCCCTTCCTCCTTCAGCGCTCCATGTGCGCCCCTCCCGAGGCTGAGCGCTCGGTCGAAGGGGACGACCTTCCCCGACAGAGGAGGACCGTTCTTCGGTCAAGGGTAGACGAGTAGCTGCGCTCCCTGCTAGGACCTCCAAACAAGCTCTCGAAGGAGCTCTAATGTCCCCTACAGCTTTAAAAATCCTAATCTGTTGTATGAGTTTGCATTTTTGTCTCACCTCCAGGTAAGAAATGTCTTCCCTTAGAACTATCTCACCTAACATTCTACAAACTCCCTCAGGACCCCATTCCCTCTCATACTCTGTCCTCAGAAGTTAGAGGATTTAACAATTCACTGTAAGTGGTTACAATTCTGAACTTCAATATTCTTGGAAAAGGAATGTCATACTATATTGTATTTTTTCCAAGAAATTGTTTAATCTATATAAGTTATTTGACTCGGTCATTAGTGATCTTTGTGCCAAGATAGCTCCTAATCAAATTCTGGCAGAATATAAGTACCATTGAGAAGAAAGCGTACAGATCTTTCTTCTGAGAAGTACGTATTTTTCTTTCTGGTTAAGCAATGTTATGCAACAAATCTTCCAACTGGCTTTCTATCAAGGAAAATCTATTAAAGATGAAATGCTCTAAGGGACATGATCACAGGAGCCTGAGATGCTTGTAAGTAATTACATTCATGCTGATAATTAGAAGAAATAGTCTATGTAGTGGATATAGTAAATCACCCTTTACCACTGGTCTTGGATTTGATTTCTCCAAGGAATGCCAAGAAAAGCCTTTATTTAGCAGCAGTTTATGCCTCCCTCAATCCACTTATTTTGTAATGTAAAAAGGAGAGTCTGAAAAAAGAGAATGGGCACCTTGACATTTTAACTGTTTTGTTTTTAATGAAAATTTTCTTCTTAGAAGTGAATATAAAGCAGGTATGGGCAACAAGCCAGTAAATGTTTATTTAACACCTTAATAGCCTTGCATGTCCTAAAATGCCTTAGCTCACACTTTAAAAACATCCTCATTAGATTTCTCCGCTCGCTTGCATACTATGCTCAAACAAATTAAAGCATTTCTTAGCAGCCAAAACAGCAGCACAAACACATATACGAGGAGTGTATACCCGCAACCTTGGTGCCAGGTCCCAATGCTCAGAATTTAAGAATTAAAGTTGCCTTGAAAGCCACCACTAGGTAATGCATATATACGGAGATAGTATATATGTGAATAGAGCAATTTGTCAGAATTGATGTTTCTCCCCCAACAGCACACTGACTGTGGGGAACTTGGAATAAAACCGACAGTAATTCTTTCTTATTTTACAGTGAATCTGTTGCCTGTAATCACTGTGGACAAAAATTTGTTATAATTTCACTTCTTAATCAAATGGACGTTCAAAGAGCAGAGAGGGCCCCCTAAACCAGAGACACTTCTAGGTCCTTAGCCTGTCTCAAATAGTTAATTCTGTGGTTCTCCCCCCTGCTCCTTGAAACTCTATTTTGGGTTTCCAGTGGCTTTCTTGACTAGTTATCATTTCCCTCTTCCCCTTCACTGGCTGCCAGTGCCAGCCCTTCAACCATACAAATTCTCCAGTGTTCTTCCCAGCCCTATACTTGTCCTCTACTCTCTTCCCAGCAGGAGGAAGCAACTTTTAGTGAAATCAAATAAACCTGGGTTCAAATCTCAGTTTTACCATCCTTCTGCTGTGTGACCATGGGTTTCAGAAACTTCCACTCAAATTTCCCTCCCTGGGTCTGCGTGAGGATTCAGTGAGATCAGATATCTAAGCACTGAACAGAAAGCCTCACTCTTAAAGAGGTACTCAATGAACTTATGTTCTTCCTCTTTCTCTCTTCTTCCCCAGGCAAATGCTGGGGAACTTTCTGACTCTGTTGGAAAATTCTCCACAGAAAGTACTCCACACAAAATTCTTCAGGACATGAATATTCCCTATATGTAGGTGATGACCAAATCTATGCAACCAGCTCATACCCCCATCATCATCAGCCTGCTGACATGGGGCCCACAGGGACCTAAAATTCAGCACATCTAAAGCTAATCATTATTGAGTGACCTACCCCGCTGTTTTGAGTTGAATTGTCTCTCCTTAAAATTACTATGATTTAGTCCTAACCCCCAGTACTTCAGAATATAATGTTATTTGGAAATAGGGTCATTGCAGAATATAATTAGTTAAGATGAGAGAATACTGGAGTAGAGTGAGCCCCTAATTCAATGTCACTGGTGTCCCTATAAAAAGGAGAAATTTGGACACAGACACACACAAAGGGACAACACCATGTGAAGACTGGAACTATGATGTCATGTGCCAAGGAACTTCCAAAAGCTAAGAGAGAGGTCTGAAATAGGCCTTTAGAAGGAACTAACCCTGTGATTTCCTGATCACGGACTTCTAGCCTTCAGAACTGTGAGATACGAGTTTCTACTGGTTAAGCCACCCAGTCTGTGGTGTTAAGGCAACACTGAGAAACTAATTCACCCCTCCTGAGGCCCCTCCGCCTCTAGCACAGCCCTGCTCCCAAGCTCCCCACGTCAGTGATGACCCACAGGGTCATCTTCCAGCCACCTGCGTTCAGTTCACCTTTGACCCATCCCTTTCTCCTCCACCATCTCACCCGTCTTGTACCAAATCCTTTCAACTCTACCCAGGAAATAACTTTCTCATCCCCTTTCCCCTTCCTACTGACACATGCAGAGTTTGCCTCGTGTTCTCTCATCGGGCAACAATATAATTGGTTTTCTGACCTTACCATACCTCATTCTCTTTAATGCAGCGTCCACACTGCCACCAGACTCACTTTTCAGAATCACAGATCACAGACCTGGAATGGCCCTTACAATCTGACCTCCATCCACCTTTTGGTTCCATCTTACAATGTTCTCTTTCTAACCTCACCTCTCACCCAGTAGCCCCCACTAAAGCATCACATCCCATCCTCAGATACCAGGCAACTCTGCCAACCCCCACACTTTCATGTCCATGTGCCTTTTGATCTGCTTGGAATGCCCTGCATCTTTCTTCAGAAGTCAAAATATTACCCAGCCTATTGAGGAGAGGGACAAGGTTAAGAAGAAAAGGCTGCGTATTACAGAGTATCAATCAGGGAGCAACAGTTAGCAGGAAAAGATGGTTGAAAGGTTTTCATTTTGATTATAAGTGTCATTGAGTATCTTTCAGACACCTAAATCTCTATGTCTGGGCACCTGTCCCTGTATGTACCACTCTATAAATCAGACAACTATGATAGTATGTCTTAGTTCGTACTTGTGTGACACCTTCAACTTTGAAACACTGAGTATAAGAGATCTCTGTTCATCCAGTGGCAAAACCAAGTAGGAAGAGTTCTAGCATAGCTACAGCTTCACAAATGCCTGGAGTGAAGTACGCCTCCAGGTTAGCAGGGCGGCAACCCGTTTGCCTAATTACATTATAGCAAAAGTTACATTTTTATCAGGAATATTCCATTTAAATATTTCATTTTTAAAATATAAAATCACTCTGAAAAATTTCCATGTTCCATGCTGTAGGAGGCATTCCATTTTTTGGTTTCATCCTCACGTTTGTGATTTTCCGAAAAATTCTGCCATTTATAAGGTATTTAGCACATTCTTCTTTAGGATCATTGTTAAGAAGCTCTTTTTCCAAGGCCTCACTCTGACCATCAGCCCCCGGCATCCTTCTCTTGACCTCAATAAAAAATACAAAAGTCTATGGGCGCCTGGGTGGCTCAGTCGTTAAACGTCTGCCTTCAGCTCAGGTCATGATCCCAGGGTCCTGGGGTCGAGTCCCACATCGGGCTCCCTGCTCGGCAGGAGGCCTGCTTCTCCCTCTCCCACTCGCCCTGCTTGTGTTCCCTCTCTCTCTCTGTCTCTCTCTGTCAAAAAAATAAAATCTTAAAAAAAAAATACAAAAGTCTAAAATCAAGACTATTCTCCCAGCTTAAATCCCCATGTATGCCATAGAACCCAGATGGACTTCTTCTTAATACTCCGACTAACTCCATGGTATGGATTCAAGTTACGTTATCTCTGGGGCCTTTGAAAAATCTCACATGTATATACCTTACAGAACACACACAAAGGATATGTCATTCAACGTTCCATAAGCAGCTGTACTGAATCCCAGATGCAACCCTCAACCTTCCAAACTGAAATCCAATCCCCTTCCCACTGCAGGAAATGAAACCACTGAGACTGTCTTACTCTGCACTTACCCCCTTCCCAGACACGTGCACTGTGTGTGGCCCGTGCCCCATCCGATTCTGTATCCGCCTGCTTCCTGTCATGATTCACTGCCATTAACTCCCTTTTGCCATTCTGGCCAGAGCAGGGTGGTGGTGAACACTGAAGAAAAACTATTTTCCAAAGTAATTTTTCAAAGTGGCTCCGTCAAACTGGCAAAAGGTAATATTTATAATAATCATGGTAAAAAAAAGCATTATTACACCGTTGACCTTTGAGGTTGTATGAGAAGATTTCAGCCTACAAACATGAACTAATGAACAACAAATTTTAAAGCCACATGCTCTTCTCACACTCCCACCCCAGGACCCCATGTTAACTGCTTGTTTTCCTCGTCTTTGTTAAAGTTCAAGTGGGGGTAACACTGTAAGCTTAAATTTGGTGCAAAATAAACATATTTTATGAATTTGCAAAATTAAAAAAGCTCCTCATTGAAGAAGGGCCCACCATTTTCATGCTCCCCACCCCCCACTCCCCATAATGCAGAGCCACCTTATGTGGCTCTACACATTCTTCCTTCTCTTCTCTCATTTCTAATCATGTGGTCATGAAGTAAGGAGGAACATTTTTTAATTTAATGAATTTTAGTAATTTCCTTGTTTAACTCGACTCAGATGCTTTTACTTTTTATAAACTCTGCTTCCACTGGTATTTTTAAAATTAGTTTTTAAACATTCTTTTCTAAGTTTTGAATACAGCTTCTCTCTGAATTTAAACAGACCCTGTTTGCCAAATTAAAAAATCTGTGCATTTGCATATTGGCCTTCATAAAGCCACTAAGGGAAGCAAACCTGAAATGTGCTTTTACCTCACCGTGAGGCAGGCCCAAGTCCTTCCTATCTCAGATGCATGCGCCACGCATACGCGCGCGCACATACACACACCCCTTACTGGCATGTTTAGATACCTCAGAGCTCCTAAGGAAATTTGGCTGAGACTCCAAATGGTATAAGAGTTCACACGCAACACTTAATTTTCCAGTGTTGAAGATAGAAATCCAAACACAAAAATTTTTAAATTGCTAGGATTTGAATATATGCTTACGTCAGATCTCCTATTACCTCAATAGGTCTCCACTGATCTGTAAAGCTATTTCCACTTTCCCCATTTCTCTTCCTACCTGCTGATGGGTGAAAATTAAATACAAGTACTCTATTTAAAAAGACAACTATGCTATTGTGCTTGAGGCACTCAGAAATGGTTTATTCCTTTTCAATCTTTCATTCAAATTTATTTTCTCCAGAATCGTGGGACATGGTTCTTTATTTCTCTCTGCCCTAGACAGCGGGGACCTAAATTGCAAGAATTAGTTCTAAGAGGGCATGTAACAGTACTGAAGTTGGCTTTCATAACACACTCCACATCAAAGCACCAATCTTCAAGGGCCGGTTATATCCCTATTATGTAAGTTTATGAATTATTCCACATTCTGTTACATCTTCAGTTTTAAATGCAACAATTTCCCCATATAAAAAGTAGTCTGTGAAAGACACTGAAATGTTCAGTGTATGATTCTTCGTGGCAAAGCATGGGGCTGTGTGTATGGACTTACTACGTTTCATCTTCCTACAGGAAATGAAGTTTGCTTTCTTTCTATAAAATAAATGAGATGGACCCATATGAGCACACAGTGTGATATATCCAAAAAGGAGACAAATGGAAAAGAATAAAAACTTTTAACTAAAGAGTTAAAAATGAGATTGTTCAGGGTCGTCTGGCCAGCTCAGTTGGTGGGACTCTTGATCTCCGGGTCGTGAGTTGGAGCCCCATGTTGGGTGGAGAGATTACTTAAAAATAAAATCTCCAGGCGTAAGTCAGTCAGTTGGGCAACCAGACCAGCTCTTGTTCCGCTCAGGTCATAATTTCAAGGTCATGAGTACGAGCCCCACATCAGGCTCCCCGCTCAGTGGGAGTCAGCTTTGAGATTTTCTCTCTCTCTCTCCCTCTGCCCCTCCCCCTGTGCACACATGCACTCTCTCAAAATAAATAAAATCCGTAAAAAATAAAATAAAATCATTTTTAAAAAATGAGATGGTTGAAAAATAACATGGTATATATTATTATCTCCATTTTACAGGAGGACACTGAAGCTCAGAGACAGGACCAGCAGGATAACTTGTAGGGTCCAGTGCAAAATGAAAATGCAGGGTCCCCTTGTTCAAAATCATTAGAGATTTCAAGGCAGTGGCAAGAGATCATTAAACCAGGCACAAGGCCCTGTGTGACTACATAGGTTCCTCCTCAGAGAATATGTTCCTACTCAGAGAGGTTAAGTAACATAAAATCAATGCTAATGAAAAATTGGTTTGACTTCAGAATTTAGAGCTCTCACTCTTAGCCACAAACAATAAACATAATTTACTGGGGGTTTTCTATAGACTGAGCATGCAAGATTATCTCATACAATCCATGCAGTAGTCTGATTAGATGGTCATTATTATCCCCATTTTGCAGATGAGGCAACTGAGCAACCTGAACACTGAAATATACAGTTGCTATTTTTTGGCTACCCGGCATCGATCACTCCTTCCTAATAGCACATCAATTCCCTTGGTAAGCACCCTGAGGGCAAGGATGCTTTCTTGGTTTCGAACAAGTGCCTAGAACAGCAGTGAATAATCGATAATCAATGCCTGCTGACTGAGATGTGTGCACTGTTTTCCCACAACAGTCAAGGGTGCTCGAGACTTCCATGTTCAGACCCCCACGTCACCTCCAGCACTGCAGGGCCGGGCAGACAGTGCATGTCCGAAGCTGACGTTTCTGGAACTTTGACCCGTGGGTAGGGTGCCACAGACACAGACAAATTAGAGCGGGATTACTTCAAACGTCCTGGCCCGACAGGAAGTATAGTGGACCATGCTTTCTGTGCAGGTTCTGTCTTGAGTTTAAGCCTCACTCTCTAGCCTTCTCATTTCACAGACGAGCTTCTCACTATATATATAACTGAGTCTGGAGTCCCCAAGACCAGCCTCAGTTTTGAAGATTTGCTAGAACTCGCATCTCAGAAAACCTGCTCTACTCACCGTTGTGGTTCATTACAGCCGAAGGATACAGATGATCAGCCAGAGAAGAAGGCACAGAGGGCTGAGTCCAGGAGCCTCTCCTGCTGGAGCCACGCGGACCGTGCCGAATTCCGCCACCCGCCATGTGTGTCAACAACACCCGTGACACGCTAAGATGTCATGACTCCTCACCCACGGAACCTCGGCGTCCACGGTTCGTATGAGGGTCCCATGGGCCCGCGGCACCTGTGTGACTGACCTGAGCTACTCAGTCTCCAGCCCTGCAGAGGTTGGCCTGACCCCGCGGCCTCAGCGGATAAAAACAGCCGTTCACCCGACGTCACAATTTTGGCGGAAGCGGTAGGGTCAAACTGACACAAAGTGGCCCGAAGCACCAAAATCCAAACACACTCCTCCCAGGTGGGATATTGCAAGAACTCAGGGGTAAGCTGCCAGAGCCCATCAAGGGCCAAGCCTTCTGAAGACAGGCCTTTCTTTGGCACATGCACGACTTGAGCAGCCTGGGCCTGCTGAGCTACCCTTTAACTGTACGACATCTGATAATGTTGGTGAAATTAAGTAATTGATTGATTCAATCCTACAGTCACACAGCTAATAACTATAGGCCCAAAATATAAGTTCCTTCCTGATTCTAAAATCTAAGCCAGGAAGAGTTGGTTGTGACAGGTTACCATTTATAAGAGGAATTTATTAACTAGAACCCTAATGGTCTATAAAAATTAAGGCACCACTCAGCAGTCCTACTTCTCAGAATTTATCCTAAGGAAATGGTGAGTGAATACACAGATGGGTTTACAAATATACTTATTGCAGCATTACTTTTAGGACACAAAATTAGAAACAATGTATACATCCAACTAATAGGTGACTGGTTAAATCAAAAGCTGGCCAACTTTCTCTGTAAAGGGCCATACAGTAAATACTTTCAGCTTCCCAGGCTATGCAGTCTCTGTTGTAACTACCTAACTCTGCTACTATAGCACTAAAGCAGCCACAGACAATAATATGTAAAGGAATGAGTATGGCTGTGTTCCAGTAAAACATGAACGGACTGGAGAGGGGGGCAGAATTCAGCCACCAGGCCATAGTTTGCCAATCCCTGGGTTAAACTCTAATATATATTATCATACACAACAGAATACTATCCAGTCATTTTTTAAAATTAAGCAGATCTATATGTGCCAATATGAAAAGATGTCTATGACATACAACTAAGTGAATAAAACATTGGAATCATACCATAGGTACAACTTTGGGGTGAAAAGATTTGTGTACATGCAGGAAAAATGTTGAAATGATGTACATGAGGCTGTCCAGAGTTATCTCTGGAAGGCTAGGATTATGTGGGACTTTCATTTACTACATCATACATTTCGGTATTGCTTGAAATTTTTTACCATAAATATGTATGATATTTACAATCAGATAGAAAAATCCATTTCAAAAAAAGCTTGAGGCTCTGGCCAGAACACCTACTTAGTCCCACACTAAATTATTCAAGCTTCTAGTAAGTAAGAAATCCTGAATACAGGTCAACTTCTACCTTCAGTACTTTAGGAGCAACTCTCCTAGCACAGGCATTAAGATGTAATGACTCCTTAAAGTTCTTTCCAAGCCAAGGTTCTTGAGAGAATTTTTATTTTTTATTTAGAGAGAGAGTGCACACATGGTGGAGGGGCCAAAGGAGTGGGAGAGAGAGAATCCCAACCAGGCTCCATGCCCAGCTTGGAGCCAGACGCAGAGTTCGATCCCAGGACCCTGAGACCTGAGCAGAGATCAAGAGTCGAACACTCAACTGATTAAGCCACCCATGCGGCCCTAGAGAGAATTCTTTTAGAACTTTAAGGCCAATGTTCTTTTCCTCTTCCCATCACAATAAATAGCGCACGAACAGTCTTCTCTCAAAAGGAATAGATGTTTTTAAAGATTTGACTTATTCATTTGAGAGAGAGAGAACATGAGTGGAGGGGAGGGGCAGAGGGAGAGGGAGAAGCAGACTCTCTGAGCAGGGAGCCCGACGCAGGGGTTCAATTCCAGGACCCTGGGATTGTGACCTGAGCAGAAGGGCAGATGCTTAACCGACTGAGCCGCCCAGGCACCCCAACAGGAATAGAGTTTTAACCACCCTAAAAATACATGAGCCTTGATAGGAAAGAAATGATACTGTGAATTTGGAGGAATAATCTTTATTTACAGCTCTGTCACACTGGGAGTGCTTGGAATTCTAGTTAGTATTCATATTCCATTTCTAAAATATTATACAAAGCCTGAAACCAAACTGTTAGAATTAACAGACCAGCAGCACCAAGGCACTCAGTCCTTAGAAGCTACAAATAAAATACCTTCTTGAATTGAATTTATATGCTGCCTAAATTCATACCCCACAAAACACAAAATGTCCAATGCTAAGTTCCTTAGGATATATAAAAACAGATGCAAACATAATCCATTGACTTTTTTTTTTTCTGATGACTGCTAACTTTGCTGACAGTTTAGAGAACACAAGACGTTTTTGAAGACCGTGTTTACTTCCGAGGAGTCATTATGCACCAGTTAGCTGTCTTTCAGAAGGAAGCTCTAGCCAGTCTTACCAGCCACTCTTCACCGGAGGCTGGGTTTTCTCCCTCAACCACAGCGTCATATAATTTCAGACTAAGACCACCTGTTCTAGAATCACCTGTATTAGATATTTAAAAGATTGTTTCTCACTATTTTGTGTCAAAGAGATGAGGGCTTAGTATCTCCACGTTATTAATGTACGAAAACGAATTTACAGATAGGTTGCTTAGAGCCGATCAAAGAAAAACCTCCCTTTCTGTTAATTGCATAAGTCATGGCATTTTTAAAACTAGCACTGATCCAAGTATCTTTTATGCTTATTGGCAGATTGATTATCCATGAAGAAGTTCTCTGTTATCTTTATTATCCATTTGGATGAGAAGGCCTTGGGGAAGGGACAAAGGCTTAGCTTTGTTTACACCCGACTCTACCCTTTCACATTCAGCCTCCTTTGTGAGTTGGCTATGATTTGAGTCTTCGGGGGAAGGGATGAATCTTGAAAAAGATCTTTAATAGAATTAAAATCTATTTCAGGCATCAAAAATAGAATTCTGATTATGTCCTTGAATCCATGGTTTCTGAAGGGTAAGGGGAAAATAAAACTCTGCCCACTTGCCTTTTTTATCTGCCAGGCTTCTTTTCTGTGCCCCTATCTTCTCACCCCCACCTCCATCGCTCTCATATTTCTATGACTAAAAAACAAAACCACGGGCTGGTTACCGCAACAGGATCATTTATTTGTGTTCTTCAAGCAGCCTGCAACACAGCCAGAAGATAATGGACACCTCATTTATTCAAGCTCTGAATGATCATATTTAATTCCCCGTGACAGCTGTCTTCCCCACATTAGCATTGCAAATAAGTTCGGTTTTGTAATGGCCTTCTATTGAACATGAGTCAATTATGTGTGGTCTGTATCGAGGCAGGATACGGTCTTAGTATCTATAGCAATATTTCTGCAAGCTGCTGCTCTTTACACTGCTCACATTTAAGCTGGCTGTTTACCACAATGCTTTCCTTGAACTATATTGAACTGCCTACACTTTCAAATAAAATAAAGAGGAATGAATGTAATTTGAAAAAGCAGTTACCCGGGCATATACATATTACATACCTCCTCCCCTTTTACATATGTAATCAACCTGGAAGCACTTTGAAAAAACTGCCGATTGTCCCATTTTAAAACCCAGATAATAAAATCATTATGGCCAATTAAACGATTACATGATGCTAGACACACTGGGGTTCAATGCCTGGTTTTGCATATCACTAACACACTATTAGGCCTAAGGCAATCAGTCTGATTTCAGAGTCATTTTCATGTAAGGGAGGTGAGAAGCCTATGCGTGGGAAAAAAAGCAGCTTCCTCAGCGCCCAAAAGAAGATTTCAAGGTGACCTGATCTTAGCAAGGGGTGAAATGCAGCCCTCTCGCCTCAAAAACCTACAACTTGCCAAATGGCTCCTGCCTCCAGAGGTTCATCTACAGATGTAGCCACCAGCTGGGTTTCCATGGGGTTCCCCGCCCTTGGCAGCTGTGGAACCAGCATGTATTAGGAAGACAGAAGAAAGAGGCAGCTGGGTAGGAGAGAGGGGCTGCCTACCCAGACTCCACAAGATGTCATCGCAGACCATGTGTCAAAGTGACTCTGAGGCCACCTGGGCTGGCTGCCCAAAGTGATTCGTGGTCTCCCAAGTCTCTGAAGGCTCTTGCATCGTCGTCTTGCATCCTGATGTTCGACGGAAAAGCAGGTGGAGTGGCTTGCCTTGTCCCTCATGGCAAGGAGGAGTAAATCCGGTCAGCTCCCCTCACTGTGGGAAGCAGAAACCTGGCAGCCGTGCCTTAGCCCTTCCCAGCTTCTCAGCCTTCGTCAACCCTTCTCTGTCTGTCTGTAGGGAAGGGTATGCTGCGCTCTGGTGCCCTGGCCACATGGGAGTTTAGTGAGGCAGAGCTGCCAGGGAGGTCTGATATTCGGGAGGTTACGCTCAATTCAGGAAAGGGTTAACAAGCATGCTTGACTCCACCTAAGTCATGTCTTCCAACGCAGCTTTTCTCAGTAAACAGGTTGGCATTCTGATCCACCTTCATCTGATTCCTGGGTCTCACTCCCCATTGGCTGAGAGCATGGAGAAGAAGGCAGAGTTAGTTATTGGCCTAACCCTTACACCTGACAGGTAAATCCTTCCCCTTCTGTTTGATATTAACTTAATACGGAGCAGTGCTGCACAGGTTCTACTATGCATGTACATCAGCTGGAGATCTTGTTAAGCTGCAGATTCTGATTCAGGAGGTCCAGGATAGGGCCCCAGAGTCTCTGTTTCTAACAGGTGGTCCAGGTGATGCCAATGCTGCTGGTCTCCAGCCCACACTTTGCTCGGCAAGAATGTAAAATGTGGTCTTCAGAACAGAGAACTCAGGGCAGACTCAGGGGCAGTAATAAGGGGAAACGGTATCCTACCCCCCTCTTCCTTCACCGCTTAAGGTGGGGATCCTCAAATCTTAGTGTGGATTAGAATCAACTGAAAACTTTTTAAAACTCAGATTCTTGAGACTCACACCCAGAACTTTTTGCTCAGTAATTTGGGAGTGGAACCCAGAAATCTGTACTTTTAAGAAGCATTTTTAACACTGAATATGCATTTTAACAGGCTAAATAAAGTCATACCACAGACCCCACCCGTGACACCCTACCAAGCAGGCAACGCTCCAGCTTACACCACCCTTGACACTGCTGACCCCACGCCCCAGCAAGTGGCTGTTGCTGTCACTCTTACTGGTGGCAAAAGAACTCCCAACTTTCCCTGTTTCTCTGTTACTCATTCCCAATTCCAAGTCCAGGGCACATGCCTCTGACTGGCCTAGTCTCGGTCACATTTCTAGATCACAGCTTTGTAGAAAGCGGGGAAATTAAGCATCAGTGATTGTCAACTTTCAGAAACCCTAACACAGGAAAGGAATTCAGATATTGGAAGCAAAAACAAAAGCAAAACCAAAAATCAGATACTCCAGTATGCTTTTTCTCTTGTATTGGAAAGTCAATCCAATAATGAAAAGATTAACACAATTTTCAAATGTCACCTTTAAAAGTATACCCTAAAAATAAGATGTCAGTATTGCCCTATAGCTATAGAAACTAGAAAGTGAGAGATATTAATAACTTTATAGTAGCTTTCATAACACAAATAAAAATATGCATAAAATATGATCACTAAATATCTAAAAATATATATATATAATAATCTAACTCTTAGAAAATCATCTTTTTTGTCTTCAGATTAGACACTGCTGAAAGAGTTCTCATAATACTTTGCCCAAAGTATGCCACTTTAACACACAAAGAATTACAGAGATGAGAGCGTCATAAAGCGAGTGAGAACATGAGCGAGCCCCTTCTCTTGAACCACAGAGCATAGGCAAATACGTAAACAGTAGGCAGTCACTGAAATTTCACCAACCTGCTGCCCATAGCTCACTATATGCCATAATCACTAAAGGTGTAATTTCTTATCCTAAAACACGGAGTCTGTCATAACAGATGTAATAACTTTCTCTGATGCCTCCTGGGCTTGGAGGATCCTTTAAAAAATGCCTCCCTATTCCATCCTGATTCCTTGCTAGTCCCTTTATTGATTTTCTGCAGCTGTTTTTCTTAAGCATATGAAGCAAATTATTCTAGTTGGTTCCTCCAGACATCTGCTGATAAATCTACGTTATTGAACTTCTTCAATTTCCTAGAGCTGTACTACAATCCTTAGGAGAATCTTTGACTCTTCCTTTCTTTCTCCTCTTTATGCTTGCGACTCTCTGGTGGTGCTCTCAGGATTCTAATTACACTCTCTTTTGTTGGCTCCAATGACACCCCTGGTCTCAATTCGCCCTCTATCTTCATCTCAGAGTTCCCCACATCCCTGATAACGCCACACCTATGCCTCAAGTGATACACAAACTATTCTCCCCTTGCTTGCAAGGAAAAGGTGAAGTACTCTGGAATCAGTCTGACGTATTTCTGCCACGTCTTTTACCACAAGTGTGATGCCCACATCTCTGTGACAGCCACGTTCTCCGGTCTGGCTCAAGTCCAATCTTCCTGCATCCTGGCTCTCCACCCTGTCCCATGGCATTAAGCTCTTAGCCATTTAGAGACCGAAGTTAGACATCATCCTTCCTCTACTCAAGTGTCACTTATGAAAAGCATCCTGCTTTGTCCATGACACTGGCAAACAGAAAACACGACAGCACAATGGGATTTTGTCACAAATGCAGAAGTCGTCACAGAGAAAGTTCTCAAAGCCTGTGCTGTGCGGGTAAACACTCACCCCGTAAATGCAAAGGCATTTTTTATTTTCCCCCACCCTGCTCCACCGAGTGTCCCCTCTCCTCCAGCTTGCTGCAGCAAACCTTGGCATCTTTGTCTCATCTCCCATTCCTTTCGCTTCTTGACACCTTCCTAAGACACCTGAACTCAATACACTGTATGCTCTCTGGCTTGCAATTATCCTCGACTGCAGCTTCCTCTGCCCTGGAAGTGACTGTGCCTGGAGGCTTTTCCAGACTCATCTCCAGCTTTTCTCCTTCCTTTACTTCATCTCTCTCCTCCGGGTCCCTGCCCTCCCTTTCACATCCTTCTCCCCGCGAGGGGAGGTGAGTTGTGTTGCTGAATCTCTTCTTCCCACATATTAATACACACAAGCTGTCTTAGCAACCGAGCCTGGCATTAGCACAGTCTCACTTCAGAACTTTCCACTGAGGCCAAGGAAGCCCTGACAGGAGTCACTATACCATGCCTACGGGTCTCTGGGGACCCCCAAACCACTTCAGAATACTCCAAACCAATCTTGCAGGCACTTTGCAGGAGGCTGGCCCCACTTCAGCCAAGTGCCCTGCACTGAAAGACGATGTCGTTTCCATCAGTAACTAGTGCAGTTAATGAGAGCACTGGGCACGCCGGCACTAAAGAAATTAGCCAGAATTTAATTCTGCCAATAATTGCCTTGGGCTTGATGACTCACCAAGAGCTTCCCCGGGGGCCTACTCTAAATTGTAGGTGTGTTTTAGGTCTTCATAAATCAGACATCATTGGCTCCTGGGCTGCAATAAAATGTCTTTGCTATAATAATCTGTTATTATATTTATGAATCTGCTCAGCACTTGGCATCGCTTCTGTAACAATTTAACACAGCCCTAAACAGGCACATTTATGACGGGCTATAAGATAAGCCCGAGACACACAGTAGCAATATATGCTGTATTTCTTCATTGGCCTTTCTCTTTTTCTCTTAAACCACCTTCTCATTAGAATACCTGTTAATACAGTGAATGGGATCTGTTTGACTTAAATCAAGCTCATTTTCCACAGGTTAACAAATTGTTGGTATTCATTGCTTGGAAATTTCCTTTGCTTGTAATATTTTTTTTGATTAAGTAAATTTTTTCCAAACCTCAAATATATAGTGGTGACAATATAACAATTGGGAATAAATGAATGTAGAGCATTTTTTTTATTTTTAGGAAAAAATAGGGTTTAGTTATTTTAGGCTTCTAATTTTGCACCTTTTTATCTTCTCCGAAAAATAATGTGGTATCTCTTAACACCTCAACTTCGTCGTGAGACCTCAGTCCCCACCCTCACCTGAGAAGCATCACGTCCTTTATTTCTGAGGACCTACTCCCATCTGCCCACACACACGAGAAGTACCTCAATCCAGGAAAACAGTAAATGCAGGCAAGAGTCTACAGAATATGAAATTAAATCTCAGCCTATCTTCCGATTATTTTTTTCTGCATTTACATACATGGTAATATATTTCTGTGTATTTGTATAGGAATATATTTCTTTGTTTTATAAGTTTGGGAATCACTATACATATTATAACTCACTTTTCCATTTCACAACATCTATGAACACTGTTTTCATGCTTGGTTATTTTGGGATATATTTGCCTACAACTAAAAAATAAATTTAAGTTTTCAGAAACAAAACAAACGTACTATCTAGCCAGCAATACATGCAAAAACTAAAGCCGTGGATTTAGACATCATTCCTTTACTCGAGTGTCACTTATGAAAAGCATCTTCTTTGTCCATGACACTGGCAAACAGAACACACGACAGCACAATGGGATTTTGTCACAAATGCATGAGTCGTCACAGAGAAAAAGTTCTCAAAGTGTGTTGTGTGAATTATTCTATTAGTAATTTATTTTAATGTGTTTCTGTAACCAAATTTTAATTTGTTTCTTTCTGTTTTTTTGCAAACCATTAAATAATTCAGTTTAGCTTTTCTGTTAAAAAGAAACAGCGTTCATGGGATGCCTGGGTGGCTCATTTGGTTAAGCATCTGCCTTCAGCTCAGGTCATGATCCCAGGGTCCTGGGACCAAGTCCCACATCAGGCTCCTTGCTCAGCAGGGAGCCTGCTTCTCCCTCTGCCTGCCACTCCCCGTTTGTGCTCTCTCTCTCTGTCTCTCTGACAAATAAATAATACCTAGAAAGAAAGAGAGAGAGAGAGAGAAAGAAAGAAAGAGAAAGAGAGAGAGAGAGAGAGAGAGAGAGAAAGAAAGAAAGAAAGAAAGAAAGAAAGAAAGAAAGAAAGAAAGAAAGAAAGAAAGAAAGAAAGAAAGAAAGAAAGAAAGAAAGAAAAAGAAATAGCATTCAGGGGCACATGGGTGGCTCACTCCATTAAGCATCTGACCCTTGATTTTGGCTCAGGTCGTGGGATTGAGCCCCCTCGTCAGGCTCCTCGCTCAGCAGAGAGTCTGCTTGAGATTCTCTCCCTCTCCCTCTGCCCTCCCGCCCCCACCGCTTACCCACCCACTGTCTCTCTTAAATAAATAAATAAATCTTAAAAAAAAAAAAAAAGAAACAGCATTCAGAATTAGGTCATTCTCCCAAGAGGACCTAATTATTTAGTTCTCAGCGTTAAGAAAAAGACTAAGAATTTACTTATTTGTTTATTTTTAAAGATTTTATTTATTTGAGAGAGAGAGACAGCAAGAGAGAGCAAAAGCAGGGGAGAGGGAGAAGCAGACTCCCCATCAAGCCAGGAGCCTGACTCAGGGCTCAATCCCAGGACCCCAGGATTATAACCTGAGCCAAACGCAGACACTTAACCAAGGGAGCCACCCAGGCTCCCCAAGAGCAAGCATTTATATAAAATTATTTGATGTATTCATGTCAAAAACAATATACGATTAAATAAATGTCTAGTAATTGCACAATGCATAATTATCATGCATAATGCCTAATAATACTATTTTATGCTGGTATAAATCTTTCCTTATGTGACTTGTGAAAACCTTGACTAATGCTTCCGAAATCATCCCCTGCCTATATACAACATGATGTACCAACATAAAAAATGATTCAGAAATGGTTATGTCCCCAGCAAGTACAAAGCAGAGTCCTTTCACCCTAGAGACTTAAGAGTCAGAAGTTACAGAAAGACTGAGAATTAAGTGTCCTTGTTCCCTTTTTTTTTTTTTTTTAACTGGGCAAACAATTCCGCACTGGAAGAGAGATCACAAATCCACTCAAACATGGATGAAAAAATCCATTGTCTCTGTAAAAGAAATCCTTTTCTTAAAACAGCTGCCAAAGAGAAGCCACCAGCTGGCCCGATGATCTGGCCAGCAAAGCTGCCTAACGTGGAGATGATTATACAATGGCAGCCTCCCGGGGGCCTGAGCATCCCCAACCAAAGTAGGTGGCCAGCAACTGGAATCCCTTGGGGCAAGTCCCCATCTTTGCAGGCCGTCTGGCACAGAATACAGAGAACTGTTGGCAGCCAACTCTGATTATGGCAACTTCCAAACAAATTTCCCACATGTGACTCTGAACGGAGGTTCCAATGAGGGAGGCGGAAGTGGGCTGCTCTATTATCATACACGGGCTCATTCTCTTGAAGCAACCAGGTGAGCACACAGGCCAGGCCCTGGGTCCAGGGTGCAGCTTTGCCAATGGACAAAGAAATAATAAAAAATTTTAGTGCCTCAAATATACCCATGGTAGTTCAGGTTACGATACCACTGCCCAGTTTTACTCGGAGGAAATTCTCTACCAAATTTTATCTCACACAGGGGATTCCTCACCAGATCCTTGCTTTTTACCGCACCAGAAGAGGCTCTCCAATTTAACCCCTTGTGCCCAGGAACAAAGCAGAAGTCCTACAGCAGGAGAGATTGTGAGACTGGACTCAGCCCTTCCCCACACCGATTCATCACCTTCCCCCACCTGGTTCAGACCCAATCTCCTCAACAAGCACAGAGGATGGTCCCTTCTCTCTCAGCACAAAACCTGGTCTCCTGTGCAGAGAAGGCGTGAGCTCCCTGCAGGCTAGTCACACATGCACATCCCAGACTGACCACATCCACACACATCTGTTCCTCCTTTCCCCCCATCTCAGAGAAGCAGACCTCTTCTCCCCACAAGTCATGCTTTTATTCTGCCCCTTGCCTTCTTCAAGATCCCACTGAGCATCTCCTTTCACCTAATTCTCTCATATTTCACTGCTCCTTCCCACTGCCCACAAATACATTCAGATTCTCAACCCCCAGACTGTAACTTCTAGCTCCCAGTTGGCTTCCTTCCCTTTACTGCTCAACTTCTTGAAAGGGGACCCTATACTAGCCCTCTATCCTTAACCTTGTCCTGCTCCCTTTATGAAAATCCATTTATTCCAACCACCCAAGTTGAATTCTATTTCCTGTGAGGACTCTGATGATACACTTTCCAAATCTCAGTTTTCTTGTCCTTAAAATCAGGATAACAGTACTGTACTCCTTAGGATGAAGGCTAAATTATTATAAAAAAGAGACCTCAAACTATGGTGGCTTACCATAGATGCTTATTCCTCTCTTACCTAACAGTCCTGAGATGAGAAGACCAGTTATCAGGAAAGCCACACTCCATGTGATACTCAGAGAAGCAGGATTTTTCTGTTGTTGGTTCATCAGACTTTCATGTGCATGTGCATTAGCTAGGGCTCTTGCTAAAAATGCAGATTCTGATCAGGGGTCAGAGGAGGGCCTGAGATTCTGCATTTCTAACAAGTTCCCATATGATGTCAGACTGCCAGGCTGTGGACCCATACCCTGAGTAAGAAGAGTGTAGGGCACTGTTCATGCCTGTTTGATGAAATTGGGGTCACAGGCATCTCTGTTTTCCAGTTCTTAAGAAGGGAAAGAGGGGCGCCTGGCTGGCTCAGTCAGAAGAGCAGATGACTCTTGATCTCAGGGTCATGAGTTCGAGCCCCATGTTGGGCATGGAGCCTACTTAAAAAAAATTTTTTTTTAAAAAGGGGTGCCTGGGTGGGTAGGTCACTCAGTGAAGCATCTAGCTCCTGATCTCATTTCAGGTCTTGATCTCAGGGTTGTGAGTTCAAGCCCCGCGTTGGGCTTCATGCTGGGTGTGGAGCTTACTTAAAAAAAAAGGAGGAGAAGGAGAAGGAGGAGGAGGAGGAGGAAGGAGGAGGGAAGAAGGAGGAGGAGGAGGAGGAAGGAGGAAGGAAGAAGAAGGAGGGAAAGAGGACATGTAGAAACATGTCCAGTGTCTTGAGACTCAAATTCAGGAGTGGCCCCTATCTGCTCACATTCCACAGGCAAACATCAATCACACGGCCGTACCTGGATGCAAACAAGAGTGAGGGCATAGGCATTATTTTTATTGATTATGGTACTTTTCTAAGGGTACTGAGGTATAGGCATTAGTTTTTTTGATTTTGGTATTTTCTAAGGTACTGAGAACAAAGAGCAGATATATTCGAGTACGGAATTCTCCTCAAAACCAAGACAGTGATTGGAATGTCGGTGGAAGCTTCTGCCTACACTGGAGTTAAATGGCAGAGGAAGGTGATGTTACATTTCCACTGTAGTATGACCCTAGGAAGGCAAGTATGCTAACAGAAACGTAGGGTGACAATGCAGGGCACTGCAGATTCACAAGTAGCTCTAAGAGTGCCTTGCCCTTGCTGGGTCTAATCTGGCTCCAGTGACAGTCCCTATATTCCTGCATAACCCTGGGGCATTGTTCAAGATGCAGGACCCCTGCAAAGCTTGGCCCCATGTTGCCTGAGTTGAGGGCAACCAGAGTATGACATATATATAATAAGTTTTATCGGTACTAAAGCTACACTACACTCCAGTATAGGCTATGGAGCAAGACGCTCTGAGTTTAAATCCCAGTTTCACTACCTGCTGTGTGACCGTGAGCAAATTACTTAATCTCTCTCTCAGTTTCTTTATCTATAAGATGAGGATAAATACAGCATCTACCTCATGGGGTATTTTGAACATAAGTGAGGGGCCTTATTTAAAGGGCTTCTATAGTACCTGAGACATAGTAAGTCTTTCTTTAAAAGTCATACATGTATCACATATATATGATGCATATCTCTACAACTTTATTTCCTTAAGGGGCTGACCTCAACAGAACCAGCCTCAAGCTCATTTCTCACCATTCTGGTTCCTTTTTTCCTCTCTCTCAAGCCCTACTTTGTTGAGTGAACCATTCTTGCTGATGCTCACTCCAGACTGAAAGAACAGGCAGCTCAGTTTCTATGGATGATCCTGGCAACCTCACACACCCTGGTATGATGGACATGGAAGAAACACATCTCAAATTAACTGGACACGAGGGCAAGTGCAACTTCTCATGAGCTGCTTTTATGCCTGACCCCAAAAGAGTAGAAAGTAATCTAATCATCCCTGAAACTATTAAGGACTCAGAACCATGCCTAAGAGTCCATGATGAGGTTAAGTCATTTTACTGTCCCCCTCCCTCCGCACTTGCCCTCATTGAAAATCTTTCATGAAACTGGGTTATAATATTAAGGGCAATATTGAAGAGAAAAAGAAAAGAATTACCAAAAGATTCAAGTCAACATGTAAGGTAGAGCTTGAAAGAACCTACTCCTCGCTGAAGAGAATAAGAAACTATAACAAACCACTGCTTTGGCAATTCTTTTTTAGCATCTTCTGACAAAACCATCTCTTTATCCCTCTGCAGGTATTTTCTTAAACCACTGCCATTCCTGGGGCACCTGGGTGGCTCAGTTGGTTAAGCAACTGCCTTCGAGTCAGGTCATGATCCTGGAGTCCCGGGATCGAGTCCCACATCGGGCTCCCTGCTCGGCAGGGAGTCTGCTTCTCCCTCTGATCCTCTCCCCTCTCATGCTCTCTCTCTCTCATTCTCTCTCTCAAATAAATAAAATCTTTAAACAAAACAAAACACTGCCATTCCCATGAGCACACCCCGCCACCCCAAGCTGGTGCCTATGGCATCATGGAAGTGCCCCCACAGAAAGCTCCATGTGGCCGTGTTAGGACAAATGTCCAGTCATTGAGGAGATTTCTCCAGTAGGAATGGGAGCCCTGAAAGAGGCTCTGGATTGGAATGTTCCATCCAATCACTTTGTTTTGCAGATTATTCCTTAATCTAGACAACAAATAGGTTTAAGTCCCCGTGTACCTGGCACTGGATAGGTAAGGAACTAAGTCTCAAGAGTCTAAAGTCTCACAGTTAGTCCAAACCCTAGACCAGCAGCCATATTTTCTGACCCCTGGCCAAGGCATTCTCCATCCCATCCCCGCTGCTACTAAGGTCCCTTTTACTCTGAGAACATGAGCTGATATCTGCCATGGCATTTATCTTCAGGCAGACAAATTCCTAATTGAAAAATACACCACAGGACACCTGGGTGGCTCAGTCAGTTAAGCATCCAACTCTTGGTTTCAGTTCAGGTCATGATCTCAGGGTCCTGAGATCAAGCCCTGTGTTGGGCTCGGCACTCAGCATGGAGTCGGCTTGTCCCTCTCCCTCTGCTCCTCCTCCTGCTCTCTTTCTCTCTCTCATGAATAAATAAAGTCTTAAAAAAAAAAAAAAGAACACCACAGCAAATTTACAAAGAAGGTCCTCTTTGCTCAGGGCCCAGTTGGACACATAAAAGGCTGCAAGAAGCATAATCACAAATGTTAGGACTGCCTCTGTGCCAAGAGCTACTCTAAGTGCTTTGCCTACAGTGTCCCATTGAATCCTCACAGCTGCCCTCTCAGATGGGTACTCTTGTTATCACCATGTTACAGATGAGGAACACAAGTTGAGAGAGGTCAAAGAAAAAAAAAACTGTCCAGGATCTCATAGCCAGTAGGTGGTAGGTCCAGGCCTTAAACTCAGCTCTTTTCAACAAGAAAGCCAGAAATGCAGAACTGTTTTCCACAGCGCTACTGCTTGATACCATAACACAATAAGCCACTGATTGTACTGGTATTTCTGAAATCATAATTTCTGAGATGACACCAGAGCTTTGGCACAGACGAGTCACATAGGATTATTACATACTCTGTAACTATGACACCGTCAGATGGGAAGGATTTATCCTTATGCCTAGGCTCTGTCTGCTAAATCACTTTTTTTGGGTTTTGCAAACTAGGAAACAAGTGACAATACTGTTAAATCAAACAGGAACCATTAGTTATACTGTGCCTATATCTCTATGTAAATGTTAAGAGGTTTCTACTAATTCCCAGAGCCACCTTATCCATCAGTTTCTCTCTAAAGTGGAGAAACCATGCTTAAAGCATATCAGGCACGGCAGCGTAATAGAGAACCCTACCGCAAGGGGATTTCCCGTGTGTCTGCAAGGTTCCACTAATTAAGTCTTAGAAGCATTTAAGACTGTCTTCACTGTGAATACCCACAGTGCAGCCTTAAAGGAAAAAAATCCATTTCCATGAGTCATGCACCAACAAGAGTGAGCAAATGGATTTGAATTGTTAGACTCCATAACCATAGGAAATCGTTTTCTCTCTATGAAAAAGACTAGTTGTTCAGACATGCAGCTTACAGAAGCCAACTTTAGTGAAATATATATATTTTTTTCTTTGTAACGTATCAAATAACCTAACACACATGCCTTTTGGCTGGGTATGACTTTTTTAATCACAGAGCTCCAGAAGCTAAAGGCACAAACTTCTCAGGAACATGCTACAGGGAGGTTAAGATGGAAGACTGTTTTGTTTCTAGTAATGAGAAAGGAAACATAATGAAAACATTCATGAAAAACACCGTAGTGCTACATCTTTGCTCTCCCGCATTTATATATACCTTCAAACAAATCTCATTACCCACCAAATTCAAAGAAATTAAAACAAAAGTCACCCCTGTGACATTTCGCCACCTAACATTATTCTCTTTCCATCAAAGATGCATAAATTGCTTTTAAGATACAGGTCTACCCATGGCTTAGCATAGTAAACCCACAATAGGCCCAGCTTCATACCCACGCATTTAATTAAAAAGCCTACTCTACAATCAAAACAATCCCCTGACTTAGCATGGGCAAATAAGACATGATTTAAGGAAAATACAAGAACCATAGACATGTCATTCCATTTAATCTCCATGGATCCAAGTCTATTCATCAGTTAAACAAGGCTATGGGCTTCAACCCACCAGGCTTTTGTAAAGCAAAAATAATAATAACAATTGAAAGGCATTTTTAACTGGGGAACAAAACTTTACTAACACAGTCTGGGGCTTGACCACCACCCGGAATCACAGCGTGCACAGGCCATGTCCCAGCTTCTCGACTTCTCTACACAAGGTCCACTTAAACTCTAACTTCCAGCCCCTTCTTTGATCCTATATAGTGATCAACTGACTTTTGAGTCAGCCCTCCTACTACTCCAATGGAGAGGTTCTTACAGCAAAACTCTTAGCTTATAGGGGAAGAAAAATATTCAAAAATTGGGAATGATACAAGAAGCCAGATCAAAAAAGGACTAAAGTGCTGATGACTAAGGACCAGAAGCTCAGCGAACATAAAAATATATAGGATTCACAGGGATTCTTTAGAGGCTAAAGAGAGGTATCCAAATAAGCCTCCTCTGCCTTGGACTTGGACATGCACTACTGCCGCAGGCACCGGGAAGTTCTGTACTGACCATGAGAACATTTTACCCTCCTACATCCCACTTACTGGTTGGGCAACATGTCTCTTCCTCACAGACCTACTGTACGCTCCATGAGGGTGAGGCGCTGCATCTGTCCGGTTTGCTCAGCTTCTGGCACCGTGCTTGGCACAAGGTTGGCACCCACAAATGTTTGCTGGGTCCATGAATTAACTATCTCATACACACTTCCCGCATAACCATGCAGAAAAACTTCGGTCTCAAAACATAGATACTTCTAGCTCTAATTTCCACTTCTGAACTGCATTGAGTTTTTCTAATTAAGTCATAAAAATACAAACCCAACTCACAGGATAAGGAAGTCTGACAGGATTCTGCTGTCCTTTCCATGCCCATTTTAGCTGGTTTTCATGGAGCCTGTGCTTGGGAGAACACTATGAATGTGTTTGGTCCACGGAGATTTTTTCCTTAGTTTCCCTACTTCCAGGGGAAGTAGCCTGCTAGCTGTGGTTTTAAATTCTGAATGATGCATTCAGAGATGAATATGAGTCTATTTTAAAAGGCATATTACAATAAAATAAAATGAAAACAACCCCAAACAAATAACTAGAAAGGGACAAATAAATTAGAACATGTTTATTAGCATTCATATATTTAACAAACTTTCATTATAATGTTTTGCAATAATCTACTTTCAAATCTTCTCATCGGACAATATTAAGTCCTTTCTAAAGTGAAATTAAGTAGGTGAATCTGCCAGTGACTCCCCGGTACCTCCCCGTTGATCTTGCATGCTAGGCCCTCCGCTGGCCCTTGCTTACCTCACCAGACACAGGCCTCACTCTTTCCCCAGCAAGACTGAACGACCTCTGCTTTTACTACGAAGCACCGTCTCCCCTCTGAGCGGTCACGTGTGCCGGCCTCTGCCTCAACCTTCTGCTACCTCCTTAGCCCCTCTTGGGTTAAGGACCCCTTAACACCTGTTCATCTTTCAGAGCTTTGCTAGGACATCCTTTCCTCCAGAAAGCCTTTTCTGAGCACCACTACCACCCCTAGCATGAAGTTAGGCACCTCCTCTGTGCCTCGCATAATGCCTAGATCATACCTCTGTGCTACCCTATTCTTACCGAAGTAACTGCTTATTACCGGTGTGTATTCCGAGATAGCAGCCACTTAGTAAGTATTACTGAATGAACGCACACCAAAAATGAACACATGCCTGCCAAAGAAGTGACAGAGATGTCAGAATGGGACTTTTCCTCTGTGAGTTTGTTTCTTATCTCAGCCGTATGAATGAATAAGAAAATCATCTTACATCAGGGCCTGTTCCCGATAACAAGTAGTTTCTGTGAAACTAAGGCCCAAATTACTGCTTCCATTTGAAGAGCCTTAATAGTTCCTGGGGCAACTTTATGTAATAGAGATGGGAAGATTCTATAATCGTCCTCATCCACTAACTGGGGTACTATATTGCTTTTAAAAGCTGATTTTTAAAAAGTTTTCATTGCTTGTGTGAGAATTATTAATGTTTCATCATACCCAGATCTGTCACGTGATTCACTGAGACTATCTACAGGGAGTCTTTAATTTTCACATTGTTTTAAATGTTCAGTTTCTGTGGGGTTTTGTTTGCCCACTGTCAATCAATAAATGTTTAATGACAACGGGGATGATCACGATACAATGGCAAGAGAAATAAATACTCTAAAAGGATGCCACATCGCCAAGAGCTCGGTTAACCTCTGAAAGCTCTAAACATGTTTTATGCGAGGCTCGTTTTCATACCTGGACAACATCATGAAAGAAATTCTCAGTTTTAAAAAGAAAACCAATTCTGAAAGATGTTGTTGACATTTGTGACCCCATGGAAATTATTTCAATCTGTGGGCAATTTGTTTTCAGTCTTTGTGTACAGCACAGAAAATTCAGTCGGCTCTCTGTCACACACCACCTATCCTGGCATTCGCTCGCCTTTCTTAGCTCATCAAGATACAAAATCATCTCAACAAAATGACTACACTGACATTTCCTTCAAATACCATAATAATTGCTAAATTGGACTCACCAGAGACAAAAGGAAATTTTATTTTCTGTTGATCACATACATCTTTTTATACATGAAAAACCACGACACTACCATTCTCCACCAGGCTGTTTCTGCCAACAACTGTGACTGATTGGGATTCACATAAAGCCCCCAGCCTCCCATGAGCATGACAAGAGTGAAATTAGGTGGGCTGGGAGCAAAACAAAGAGATCCAGAAAAGGAATCATCTCAAACTCAGCATTTTGACAGAGACTTCTTCGTGCCAGTGTGCATGCTGCCTCATTAAATGATGTGTAAAGGTCAGAGGTTAATCAACTTCAATTTGGCATGCATACCAAGTAGTTTTTAGTCATCATTTTATGTTTCCAAATAAGAGGAAAGAAACACTTCAGGTTAATGGAGCATTTTCTAGTGATGACTTTTAACTCTTCACAGACAGAATTTCTCATTTAACTTTGGGTTTTGTTTTGTTTTTTTTTCCCTTAAAACCACTAAAAGACATTCAAGGCATAAATGTCCAGGTTGCCCTTTTTTGACAGTTTTATTGAGGTATAACTGACATTAAAAAACTGCACATAACTGAGGTGTACCATTTGGTAAGTTTTAATATAGGTATACACAGCTGAAACCATCACCTACAATCAAGATAATGAACACAGCCATCATCTGTTTGGGGGGATCTCTTTTGTTTCGTCCTGCCCATCATAATCCCTCCTTCCTCTTCTTGCCCCACCCCATTCTCAGGCAACCACTAATCAATCAGCTTTCTATCACTACAGATTACATACTCTTGAAGTTTATACAAATGCTTATGGTTATTACAAATAAAGTTGTTGTGAACATTTGTGTACAATGTATGGACATATGCTTTCATTCTTTCTTGAGTAAATACCTTAGAGTGCAATGATTGCATCATAGGGTAGGGCATATTTAACTGTTTTCCAAAATGTTTGTATCATTCCCATCGGCAGTGTGTAAGAGTTCCAGTTGCTCCATAGCCTCACTAACACTTGGAATGGTCAATCCCTTATACAAATAGAAATCTTTGTCCAACCCAAGTCATAAAGGCTTTCACCTCTTTTCTTTACATGTTATGGGTTAGATTTTATAGTTAGGTCTATGATCCATTTGAGTTCCTATTTGTATATTGTGTGAAGTAGACATGGAAGTTTATTTTTTTATGTAAGTATCAAAAGTACTTGTTCAACTTGTTGAATGGATATCCTTTTCCCACTGAATTAGCTTTGCACTTTTGTAAAAAGAAAAACAAAAAACAAAAAAACTACCGATCTTTCCACTAAGGTTTTTAGAACCTAAAACTACTTTTAAAAGTCTACTAGTTATTTTTAAAATAAAAAGAAATCAACTAATCATACATGTGTGGGAGATTATCTTTTAGTTCCCACTCTTTTCTCCATGGGCTACTGAGAACAAAGCATCCAACAGTGGATTTCATTAGAAACATCATAGCAAATACCTGACCCTACAGGAAGTTTTAGTATTTGTTATAATCAGAACGCTCAAGAGAGTTGTAATTTCATGTTAGAGGGAAAATTTTATATCAAAGGGAAAGAAGATGCTTCCACTTACATGAGGAGCACAGAATATAAGCATTTATCTTTGCTTCATTCTCAACCCTATTAAACAAAATAAAAGAAATAAAAAGACATGAAGCCCCAAGGCTAAAGAATACAGGAGAAGAGACAACAGCCAATGAGAGATAAAGACAAAATTTTGTCATCTGGAAAGCAGAAGGATGAATGGCCAATAACCTAGCAGACCAGAGAAAGTTAAGAACTAAGTATTTACAGTAAGGAAAGCCAACAAGAAATAAGCCAATTCTACATAAGGACCCAGGAACTGGAGATACCAGTTACCTCTAAAGGCAGAATACTGGATGAAGCTGAAAGGGGAAAAATAGTTTCTCTCCATTTAGGTCTCTTTCCATCTTGTCTCTCTGAAAGAACTAATTTGGTCTTCCTCACAGCAGAGTTGTTGAGGTCCAAAAGCAAGTGCCCCAAGAGAGAAAGAGCCAAGGGGAAGCTGTATTTTTTAAATGATTTAGTCTCAAACATAACACAACATCACTTCTACCATACCCTATTGGTTGGAGTAGTTACAAGTTCCTGCCCAGATTAAGGCAGAAGGTGGGGAGAAGAACAACACAGACCCCACTCTCAGCAAACAGTGTCAGTAACATTGTAAGAACATGTGAAATAGGATATACGGATTGGTATAGCCATCTTTGGAACATAAAATCTGTGGCAACCACTGACAAATTTGACCACTTTATTTTATAGGTAAGGCAACAGAGGCCCAGAGAAATCTGTATGGTCCAAATTACACAATCAATGGCAGAGCAAGACTAGAAACTGGGTATCTGAACTCTAGTCCGTGTTCTTTCCCACTAACTTACATTGCCTCTTTTTTTGTTTTTCAAGAGACAGACAGAGAGCAGGGGATGGGTGAAGGGAGAGGGAGAGAGAGAATGCCAAGCAGGCTCCACGCCCAGCACGGAGCTGACGTGGGGCTCAATCTCATGACCCTGAGATCATGAGCTGAGCCAAAATCAAGTCAGACATTCACCAAGCCACCCAGGCACCCTGCCTCTTAATTTTTATAAAATTCACACCAGTGAAATTACAGAGTTAATGGATAGACAGTATTTAGTATAATTAAAGTCTGACTTCTAGATAAATTTTTCTTGATTTAGTAAATTCAGACCACAAAGAACTACTACTCGCCAGCAGAGCAATGAAAGGGCATTTTTAGAAATAATTCTCAGACCAGAAAAGCTAATGAAATCAATGAAGGAAAGTTTTCAAGTTAATCTTCCTCATTGCTGAGTCTAAAGACATTATAAAATCTATGAATATGTTTCCCATACATAGTTTTATCTTTTTCTCAAAGAAAGGGAGTAATACAAATGATTCTAGTGTGACTTAAACGTCTAACCACAGGAATCTAGCATAGTTAGTTCTCTGACCATGTTAAATTTTAACATTATTACTCATTTTGAGATATTTTACTCTGCTAGTATATAAATTAATAGTAATGGATCAATTAGACGTTACCTATTGTAATGAAAGTGTCATCTTTAATCAGATGTAACTCATCAGCAACAGAAAAGAAGAATAAAAAAATAAAAAGATTAAGGACCTCTGCTTGAGTAGCTAGCAGACTAACCTATATGACCAACCCTCATGGCAGGAATAACAAGAAACTCTCAATAAGTTAAAAAGGGAAGTCATTTTCTTTCTTTCTTTTTTTTTTTTTTTTAAGATTTTATTTACTTATTTGACAGAGACAGCAAGAAAGGGAACACAAGCAGGGGGAGTGGGAGAGGGAGAAGCAGGCTTCCTGCAGAGCAAGAAGCCAGATGCGGGGCTTGATCCCAGAACCCTTGGATCATGACCTGAACCGAAGGCACACGTTTTAATCAATTGAGCCATCCAGGTACCCCATAAACTACTTTAAAAAAAAGAAGTATTTTATTTATTTATTTGACACAGAGAGATAGAGAGCAAGCAGAGGGAGAAGCAGGCTCCTGGCTGGGCAAGGAGCTGGATGTGGAACTCGATCCCGGGACCCTGGGATCATGACCTGAGCCCAAGGCAGACCCTAAACCTACTAAGCTACCCAGGCACCCCTAACCTACTTCATTTTTTTTAAGATTTTATTTATTTGACAGAGAGAGACACAGCGAGAGGGGGAACACAATCAGGGGGAGTGGGAGAGGGAGAAGCAGGCTTCCCGCTGAGCAGGGAGCCCGATGTGGGACTCCATCCCAGGATCCTGGGATCATGACCCAAGCTGAAGGCAGACGCCCAACAACTGAGCCACCCAGGTGCCCCACAAAGTCATTTCCTAAAGCACTGGAGAGCAACCAAGGCTTCCAGAATTTGAGGGCTAATCCTTGCGAGAAGGTAAATGCATTGGAACGACCATGACACCTCCTATCACCTTTTCTTTCAAGGCATTTACCAACTCCTAAAAGGCTCAGGACTAAGTCAAGTGGAAAAAAGTGGCTCAGAGATTTTGTCAATCTTATAGGGACAAAAAAATAAAAATTAGAATTTAGGACAATCAGGAATTCGGAGCAGGATCCGGGAGAAAAGGGAATCACAGAAAAACTAGCTAGAAATTCTTGGCCACTTTTCCCTTTGAGCAATTTACTAATTCCTAAATCACAAAAGGTGAGAAGCCAGGAAGCCAACCAGAAAGCAACAGCTAAATCTAAGCCAAGCTGTCAACTGTCTTTTGGTGTTGGGAGAGATAAAAACTGAAGTTTGAGGCCCAGTAAGGAAGAGATGATCTGATAAATACCCCCAAGCTTTCAATTCAGACCCCCCAAATGCTATGCCTTCGCAGTAAAGAAAAACAGAAATAGACCAGCTCCCACAAAGACTTAAATCCATCCTTGAAACATCTTTCTCCCTAATTCAATCAATGACTTTCCTTCACTCTTTGTACCACTAAGACAAAAAAACTAAAACTAACTCCTATCTGGACTAGGATAACATCAGACTAGAACACGGAAAAAAATTGAAAATGCAAAAAGAGGGGGCTCCTGGGCGGCTCAGTCAGTTAAGCATCCAACTCTTGGTTTCGGCTCAGGTCATGATCTTGGGGTTGTGAGATCAAGCTCCACAGCCGGCTTGGCACTGAGCATGGAGTCTGAGGTTCTCACTCCCTCTCGCTCCCCCCTCTATCCCTCCCCTCTCATGTACATGTGCTCTCTCTCTAAAATAAATAAAATCTTTTTAAAAATGCAAAAAGAGCACAAGAGATATGTAGAACATGGTAAACGGCTAATACCTGCACAAGCAAAGTTTCAGAGAAGTAAGAAAGAATCATGCAGATGCTCAATGAGAATTTTCAAAAACTAACAAAAGCCATCTCAAGCCCTGGATTAAAGAAACACAGGCAGGAGAGATATCCAGAAAACCACACTCAAATGCATCATGTAAAACTGCTTAAAGCTAAATTCAAAGAGAATATCTTAAAAGGAGCCAGAGAAGAAAGATACATTACAGTTAAAGAAGCAATAATTTAGTTGACTTGTCAACAGAAAAAAGGAAACCAAAGAAAATGAAGTGATATCACTGAATGGCAGGAAGAAGGTAACTTCCAATTTGCCATTACATACCTAGCAAAATATCCTCCAAATATGAAAGAAAAATAAAGATATGTCCAGGCAAATAAAAACTCTTAAGAACTTATTGCCAAAAGACCCATACTAAAATAAATGTTTAAGTTATTCAGGCAAAAGTACTATGATTTCAGATGGAAGCACAGGAATGCACAATAGAATGGAGAAGGTAAGAGAACAGAATGCAAAAGAAAAGGTAAATGTGTGGTCAAATTCAAATGATTATTAACTTTTTAAAACAATAATGACTGGGTGCCTGGGTGGCTCAGCTGGTTAAGCGTCTGACTCTTGATTTCAGCTCAGGTCTTGACCTCAGGGTCTTGGAATGGAGCCCCATGTCTAGCTCTGTGCTTAGCAGGGAGTCCGCTTGCGATTCTCTCTCCTCCGCTCCTTCTGCCCTTCCCCCTCTCAAATAAAGAAATCTTTTTTTTTTTTTAAGATTTTATTTATTTGACAGAGAAGGGCACAGCGAGAGAGGGAACACAAACAGGGGGAGTGAGAGAGGGAGAAGCAGGCTTCCTGCGGAGCAGGGAGCCGGACGTGGGGCTCGATCCCAGGACCCTGGGATCATGACCTGAGCCGAAGGCAGACGCTTAACGACTAAGCCACCCAGGTGCCCCAAAATAAAGAAA
The DNA here is from genome assembly GCF_037043125.1 of Eumetopias jubatus. NCBI lineage: Eukaryota > Metazoa > Chordata > Mammalia > Carnivora > Otariidae > Eumetopias > Eumetopias jubatus. Next base: position 10,976 of record NW_028274912.1, on the reverse strand, counting down.
TCTTTAAAAAAAAGTTAAACAATAATGATAATGTAGGTTTAAAATATATGTAGAAGTGAAATAAATAACAAATAGCACAAAAGGCAAGCCGGGGTGAAATAAGAAAAAGTGTTCTACAGAGCTTGTATTGATTGGGAAGTGGTAAAAATACTAATTTATAGTAGATCTATTTAGTCAAGCAATGATATGTGTTGTAATATCAAGAGCAACTATTAAAAGAATAACTTGGGCAAACAAAACTATTGAGCTAATAGAGGGGGAAAATTAATTTAAAATATTTAATTCATAAAAGCCAAGAGGAGAGAAGGGAGAACAGAGAACATGGGAAAAATACAAAATACGGGATAAAACAGTGTATATATAACCCAAATACATCAGTAAATACATTAAATGTGGGAATATATAATAATGCATTGTTATGGCCTGAATGTTTGTATCCCTTCAAAATTCGCAGTTTGAAATCTTAATGCCCAAGGAGATGGCATTAGGTGGGACCTTCCAGAGGGGCTTAGGTCATGAAGTTGGAGCTCTCCTCAACAGATTCAGTGCCTTAGAAAAGAGGCTCCAGAGAGATCCCAAGCCCCATCCACCATGTGAAGACACAGGAAGATGGTGCTGGCTATGAACCAAGAAGGGGGCTTTCACCAGAAAGCTAACACCTTGATCTTGAACTTTCAGCCTCCAGCACTGTGGGAAATTTTTCTGTTGTTTATAAGCTACCTAGTCTGTGGTAGTTTGTGAGAGTAGCTGAATGGACTGACACACACTTATCGAACTCTCAAGGAGGTTTCAGATGTTACAAATTTTTGCTATTACAATAAGGCAACAATGAAACAAGTGTGTGACAGTCTCTCTAAGGTGCTATTTAAAAGTGGAATCACTTCATCAGATCTTACCAAATTGCTTCCATCATAGGACAGCTCCTCTTTCACCCCATTCTTGCCAATGCTCGGGACTACCAGACTGGTAAAAATTTGCCAATCTGATGGGCATCAATTGCCTCACTGTTTTAATTTGGATTTACCTTAACACAGGTGAAGTTGACTATCTTTCATTTATTAATTATTAGGGTTTCTTCTTCCATGATTCAGCTTTTTATAGCATTTGCCCTTTTTTGTGGAGTTGTGTTTATCCTACTGACTTGCCCCTTAATTTAATCCATATAAAATGAAATTATTATTTTAATAATAATAATTACTTGAATTACTGGGTACATAATGATGCTCTTCATCCAGACAGAAAATAAATTCAGGCACGTTTTCCAGTAGCAGTTAATGAATTCAGTGTGGGGTAATACATAGCAAATATCTGCTCAAAATGGTTAATTTTATGCCTTTTGCATACAAATTTTCATATACTTAATATATTTATTTTCCCATTTGACTTGTGCTTTCAGTGTGAGAAATTCTCTCTTAACCTGGGGATTAAAGATATCCTCAAGTTTTAAAGTTTCTGTTTTCTTTTTAGGTCTTTAATCCCTTTAGTATTTAATTTTGTGTGTGGTGCAAAATAAATATCCAGTTCTTTTCCCATACAGTCAATTGTCCCAGTATCACTTATAAAAAGATCTGTACTTTCCCTATTGACTTACACTGCTATCGCTGTTATATACCAATGTTCCACATGTATGTGTATGTGGTCTAACTGCCTACCTTTGTGCCAATATTACACTGTTTTAACATTGCTATCACTTCACATTAAACCTTACTATCCAATAGGGTCTCCTTCCTCCAATTCTTTGAATTATTTTGGCTCTTCTAGGCACTTTACTATTCCATATGAACTTTGGTTTCAACTTGTTTCAAGATAAATTGTTGGAACTTCTATTAGAATAAATTGACTTTATAGATTAATTTGTGGAGAAATAACATTGATATTGAGTCTTCTCATCCATAAACTTGTTACATATCTCCATTTATTTAATTCTACTTTATTTACTTTAGTAAAGTTTTATCATTGACTTCTTTAAGGTCTTACACATCCTTTGTCAAATATATTCTCAGTACCTTGAAGCTTCTTTCATTATTGTGAATGACATTACTTTTTGTATTTTCTAAATTTTTTTGTATATTTAACTTATATCTGATAACACTGACGAAATCTCTGGTGAGTCCTAATAATTAATCTGTAAATTTCCTTTTATTTGTAAAAGAGTATTTAACAAAGGGCAAAGGAACCTCCAACAAGTATCTGAATCCATTATCTTCTGAGCCAAGGAACTGAATATAAAGTCTTAAAATGGAGAGGGAAAGAAATATGTATTTTCTTTCCTTCTCCTTTTTATAAATACAGACTACCACATGATTTTACCCCTACTATGAGGTCTTGTATGAATAATGACACATGTTCAGGGGTGGCTTCGGAGAAAGGGTCAGTCTTAAGTCACTCTTTGTGCTGCTATAATGAAAAAATGGAGACTGAAGACAAGAGGCAGGAGCCAAGTCACGCATGACTTGTGTGCCAGGCTAAGGAGTTTCTATTTTATCCTCCTAATTAAAGCAATTAATTAAATCAGGCTTGCATGCTGGACTTGCATTTTAGAAAGCACTCAAGCAGTACAGTGAAGGATGAACCGAGCCTGCGTTCTCTCAGCAAGAACACCAGTTGAGATGTATTGCAGTGATTTCCTAGACTATAAGCCTCATGAGGGCAGGGGCTGTTGGTTTTGCCCAACCCCCTTAATCCTCAGAGCCTGGCACCGTGCTTGACACATAAAAGATGCTCAATACTTGTTGAGTTAATTAATTAATCCTATGAGAAATACTTAGGGCAGAACCAAAAACAGGTTGTGGAGATGAAGAAGAGAAAGACAAAATTTATAAACACTGAAGAGAGGCATCAATTGTATATAGGGAGTGAGGGAAAGGGAGAAATCTAGAATGACTCCCAGGTCCCTGGCTGGGATGACTGGATATATAGAGGTCTCCAAAACTAGACAGGGAAAAAAGAGATATTTTCGGACATATATAATTCATTCAGTTTCGGACATACCAATTTTGAAGTACTATTAGGCAGATTAGTCCAAAAAAAAAGTTGGATCTCTGGATGTGTAGCTGCACAAAAGGGACCCAGCCCGGAGAGGTTGCTAAGGTTATGGGTGTCAGGGAGTCAAAGCGGAAACATGTAGAGTTCAAGTCTTCTTCCCCTGTGATGTGCTGAATCCATCTTATGCTAACCTAAGGTCTCAGTAAAATACTTACAAGGGCTTTGGTCTGAAGGTGCCTCTTGAAGAAAATGTGGCCCCAGCCTACAGGGACCTCATGACCCACCTCCATTTGCAAGCGAAGTGATGTTTCATTTAGGTAAGAACACAATTCAGTATATCTTCTTTCATAAAATAATGTCACCCCTGCCATCTCCTCATCTGCAATCCAAAGCATGTCATTGTGCCTTCAACAGTATATACAGTCATCTCATCAGAAAAGTTCACCTGGAATTGTCAAAGGACCCTTAGGCTGTTAGCCTGAGATCTGTTCTCTGTCCACTCCTTTAAGTATTCTACAGTATATTCTAGTATAAATGTAGAGCACCACATTAACTTAGTCCCTTCACTGAGGACAACTTCAGTGTTATTTTCAGACTTTAGCAAAGCCCAATCTCAGAAATAGACACATGAATAAAGCCCCAATACATTCGATTTTCTGTAGATATGGTCTCTATTGCTCAACGTTTCTTAGACAAATTTTTCATGATTAATTTCTCATTTTTATTTCCATTAGTATTCTTATTATAAATGTAGTATATGTTTATTGTGAAAAAAATATTTTTCAAGCCATATAAAAGCTCCCGTATCCCTCTTCTCCTGCCCACACAGCCCCATCCAGAGGTATGTAAGTAGTCGAGATTCTTTCCATTGCGAGGGACAGACCTGTAGCTTGAGGGACACTCGGTGCAAGAGGGGACTCTGAAGGCCACTAGGTCGGGACAAGGAACCAAGGCAACCACCCTGAAAACCAGGACAGGACCAAGGGCCCCAGGGAACGGACCTGGCCATGAACTCCTTGTCTCTGCTTCTACATGCATGGTATAGTCAGTCTCCCAGTTTTCTCAGGTCGTGGAGGGCAGGGCTTCAGGTGACTGAGGGATCTTACCCTTGCATCACTGTCATCTGACAGGAAAAGGGATTTTTTTTTTTCCTCCCGTTGACAAAATGTTAGGGAATTACTCTGACGGGCTTGGTTTAGGTCAAGGGAGCACTGTGGGTGGCAGCCCCAGTAACTCATGACTGAAACAGGAGAGGGGTAATTCCCTTGAGGGAGAGGGATGTTGTCACCAAAAGAAGGGGAAAGTGTGCGGAGCAGCCGAAGTGTCTGACGACTCTGTATTACCATCAGTAGTTTCCTGGGTATTTTCTTTGTATTTACAAGCATATAAAAATATTCTCTTCATGTTTTACGCAAATAAGAACATAGTATGACAAGTGTTTTTAGGAGTTTATCAAGGAAAAAATGTTCTTTCACAAAGTGCTGGTATACTTTCTTTGGATCAGATAATGGGAATTTTCTAATCCACTATTTCTTTCTCTTGACTACCAGGAAGCTCAGAGCTAAATCTAATGTTCAGTTACCATAACTATATTAAATCTCATGGTCAGAGTATTTACTTCCTCCTTCTTTGTATACTTTTAGATTTCTAATTCCTGGCTTGTCTAGCTTTATTGTCGTAAACCCCATAAAATTCTACCTGAAAGGAGAGAGAATTTTTACAGGTTTTTCTAATACCCAGTATTTTAAAACTTGTATACATCTTTCATTATGAAAGTAATGAGTGCTTATTATACAAAATCTAGAAAATAAGTGGCAAAGTAAGGAGAAGAAAAATCACCTATGTTCCTACCACCCATTATTAACATTTTAGTGTACTGTTTAGTTTTTTGTGTCTTTATTTGTTTTAAGTAGGTTCCACACCCAATGTGAGGCTTAAATTCACAACCCTGAGATCGAGTCACATGCTCTAATGACTGAGCCAGCCAGGCACCCAAATTTTTATTTTATTATTTTTTTTTAAGTAATCTCACACCCAACGTGGGACATAAATTCACAACCCAAGATCAAGAGTTGCATGTTCTACTGACTGAGCCAGCCAGGCACCCTGTACTGCTTAGTTTTAAATGTAGGAGAAACAACAGTCATATAATCAGCTCAACTGAATAGACTCCTTGCTAATCAAAAAAATCCCTGGAGCCTTTAAATTATGGGAAAATCCAAGGAGAAGAAAACATTTAACAACAAAAAAAGGAGATCTCTTGAAATTTTGACAATGGTTTCCAGAATTTACTCATATTAGGACTAACAGACAGTCTATTAGTCCATCCTTCCCCAATATTGTTTACCCACACCTAAATTAAGGTAGAGCTGAGGGGCACCTGGGTGGCTCAGTCAGTTAAGCAGCTGCCTTCAACTCAGGTCATGATCCCGGGATGCTGGCGAGCATGCTTCTCCCTCTCTCTCTGCTGCTCCCCCTGCTTGTGCTCTCTCACTCTCGCTCTCTTGCAAATAAATAAAATCTTTAAAAAGATAGAGCTGAGAAACAAAATGCTACCTTTTTCTGTTAAGCTTCTACAACTGTATTTACCCATATATTCAGTGGAAAAATCATTCCAACTAAAACAGAAAGTCCTATTTTCTAGGTATCATAGCCAAAAGAATGGTTTTTAATAACCATTTAATAACTTTATTAGTAACCTTTTGATCCTCAGTTGTATAAAGCTGCCAAGGTGACAGTAACAAAAGAAAAGTCCTAGAATAACTTTTAAGAGTCGTGTGCATGCCTGTTCCCCTACAAACAGAGGCTGAATTTTGACTCTGAAGGAAAACTAAGGAAGTCACTGATGAGGGAAACAGAGGCAGAAGAGAAATTATTAAATTTCCTTACTACCTACAGCCCACTGACAAGTCCTTGAAACAGGCAGAGTGACCTTCCTCTAGGGACTCAGCTGCCTTGATGTTGACGCTTTGCTCACGGCAACAAGCAATCTTAGCCTGACACCCCCACACCCCCACCCACCCCAGGATCCTGTAAGTCTACTTTAACATATAAAGATTCCTTTGGAAACTTCCTTTATCCCTACCCGCAAGATCCGTGTTGGCAACCATCCCCCAAGCACGTGGCCCACTGAGCTACATCTGAAGGGTCTCACGACTAAGGTTTTATCAGACTGTAATAAATGACCTTGTCCTAACAATAGCTAGGCCCCTCAGGATCCTGGAAACCTGGTTTCCAAAATACCTTGGAGGCATGTGCTGTCCCTAACCCCTTCCCATTCTGAAGGTATAAAATCAGTCACCCCTCACAACCCCAGTGCGGCTCTGTCTGCCCACGGGTCCTGTCCCCGGGCTTTCATTAAGATCACCTTTTTGCACCAAAGACGTCTCAAGAATTCTTTCTTGGCTGTGGGCTTCGAACCCTAACCTCTTTCCTACATCAGTAATCATACCAAATGTTTAATCCCTGCATTAGTCAGTTTAGGCTGCCATAACAAAATGCCACAGATGAGTGGCTTAGACAACAGTAATTCATCCTGTCACCATTCTGAATGCAGGAAGTCTGAGATCGGCGTACGAGCATGATTGGTTTCTGGTGAGGCTTCTCTCCCTGGCTTATAGATGGCTGCCTTCTTGCTGTGTGATCACGTGGCCTTTTCTTGGCGTGTGCACACCCAGGGAGAGAAAGCTCTGGTCTCTCTTTATCTTCTTATAGGTACACTAATCCTATCAGATCAAGGTCGTACTACTATGACCTCATTTAACCTTAATTACTTCCATAAAGGCCCTATCCAAATACAGTCACATTTGGGTCTAGGGCTTCAACATATGAAGGGGGGTCTAGGGGCACAATTCAGTCCACAGCAATCCCTTTCCTCTGATAAGTCATCTCCCTGGCAATAATTTCATTCAGCTCTCAATATATTTAAAATAAGCACTTCCGGAGGGGTGAGCTCTTTACCTCTTCTCTGAATAACAGTTTACCGATAACTTCACACAACAAAAAATGTTTTTGAAAAACTTGTTACAAAGACACATGTCGGAAGATTGTGTGTGTGTGTGTCTAGAAAGAGAGAGATTCAAGGTTCATTCGTTTCTGTGTCATCAGAAACCTTTAGCTATCACCTTAAGATTCGGGTCCTAAAACATCCAGTGTCACAAATCTAGCTAGGCTGCTAGGTTGATGGGCAGTTACAGTACTAGGAACTAGAACTCTGTGACCAAAGTGGGTATACATGAAGTAACTGGATTCAGACTGACAATGCAAGCTGAAATTAGAACGTTTTGTTTTGCCTTATCTTTTATGTAAAATGTGCTTATGTTCAAATATAAGAGCCAGAAGACTATTTTGGGTCAGAATTTAAAATAGTCCCACTTTTTGTACGTCCCAGTAACATCTTTGTCTTTGAGTTCTTTCATCTGAAGTAAAACACTAAACAAACAGAAAAACATAAATCAAATATTTGGGCCCTTCCCTGGTCCTCCTATCATGGGGTGACTCTATTCAGCATGTACTTTTCCCCATGACATCTGAAGTACAATATAGAAATTCATCCTTTTAGTGAACTGGGTCTTTTCCCAAGATTTTTATTTTGCATTTAACAAAATAACAGCAAATTTCAGGTATTAGAAGGATCGAAACAACCTCTTCTAGTCTGTTGTCCTTAGAACACCATCTTTTATTCATAGCTTCTCTTGTGGTGCTGGGAGGCAGATTCTGTTGCTCTAGCAACGCCCTGCATATCCTTGGGGATAGCTTACAGTTTTACTTTTTTTTTGAACAACAAAGAGCCATTGATACTACATGTTGCCAAAGGTTACAAAAGTTGAATTCTAAAATGAAAATATTTCTTCTATAGAAGTGGTACACCATTTGCGTCCCACAAATTCAAAGAGATATGTAAGGATATGACCTTTGTGTGAACACTGATGAATCTAGCATAATACCGTTTGGCTTCAATGGATTATTCAGAGCAGAAGTAGTTGAAGTGTATGCCTTGTTTTCTAAGACCACTGTGGGGGACAAGGGGTTTACTCCCAGTATCTATAAAGATCCAGGAGCAGGAAAAGAAAAAAAAAAAAAAGTCAAAGGTACCATCACTTACATTTTGTTTGTTACTTTGTAATCACCTTCCCATCCTCACCCCCACCAAAATGAACTGCTATATCAAAATCCAATTACACTTTGACAGTAAATAGATCCTCAAAGAGTGGTTGTGACTGAATCCTTGTTCCTCAGAATAGATGTTAAATATATGAGAGTGTCAGGAGCTCTGAAATCTGTATTCCTAGCTTCATTTTAACTGGGTTCTCTTCATCTATGAAAAAAAAATTCCTTAGCTAGCTATTTTGTAAAACCAGGGAAAATATTTCTTTTCAAGTATTCTTTTCAAGATAAGTTATCTCATCCCCCTAGAAATCTGAAGGGACACACTGAGAACCACAGATGAGGAGTGAGAGGCTCCACAGAATCGCTTCCTGGGAAAACAACCATAAGAGTTTATAGAGGGTCAGGACATGGGAATCTGGATTTTGCTCAATAACAAGAGAGTGAGCTACAGGCTGAAAATGTAGATAAAATATAAGAATGAATCCCAATCTCCTCCACTCACTAGAGCCTGGGCAAAATCACTTGGCTTAGAAGGCCCTCCCAGCAGACCAAGCAAACCCCATAATTCAAGGCCATTCATTCATTCATCAATATTTACTAGGTATATGTTATGTTTCAAGACACCTGAAAGCTTTTCAAATGCTTACTAAATGCCTGATTGTACTCTTGAAGTCAGTCTCTAATAAAGTCTCTACTGATACAGTTTCTATAGCTATGATATGGAGAACTGTATTAAAAAATAACAGAGTTACAAGGTAATCATAGCTCGTAATAACAACCATACAGACAGTGGCATCTCTCACTAAAAGAAACCAAGTTTCCTTGGAGAAATGACTGATTCATAGCCTTGAACATCTTGTTCTTCAAGGGAAGCAAGGAAATGCTTAAACACCAATAGAGACATGTCAAAAGAATACTGGTGTTGGTTTGCGGCCATATCCCACTTTGAGCATCAAAATGAATGACAGAAATAATACATTAAATGAAAAATAAATGCATGAGTCCATAGTGAAACTCAAGAATAAGAAAGTGGGGGGAGAGAAGAGAGAAGAGGACAGAAAGGGAAAAATAAAAGAGGAAAAGCTCTACTTTACAGAAGAATACCAATTGTTATGGATTGAATTGTGTCCCACCCAAAATTCATATGCTGAAGCCCTAACTCCAAATGTGACTATATTTGGAGATGGGGCCTTTAGGGAAGTAATTAAGGTTAAATGAGGTCATAAGGGTAGGGCTGGAATCCTGTAGAACTGGTGTCCTTATATGAAAAGAAACACCAAGGTTCTCTCTTTCCACACACCATACAAAAGAGGCCATATGAAGACACTGAGAAGTCAGGTGTCTACAAGCCAAGAAGAGAGGCCTCGCCAAAATCCAACCCTGATGACACTTTGATCTTGGACTTCTAGCCTCCTGAACTGTGAGAAAAATGCATGCTTTCTGCTATTTAAGCCTGAGCCATACAGCTAATACAACAGTTAATAAATATTAAGAAAATGACAGAACTGAAAAAAAAAAAATCACCATTTCTTAACCCACTATGTAAGAATCACTAATGGATGCTAAAATCACTGGGTTTATTGGTTTAAAAATATGTCCGCACAGGTTAACTTTACAATGGGGAAATTAGGAGTGCCATCACCACTGTAACCAAATGATCAAACTTAGCACCATCAATAATGGGACAACCGTTTATATACCTCTTGATGGATCCAATAAGAAATGTCCATCACCTATGCAGTATTCTTGCCAAGAATGTTTAACCTGAATCCAGTCATGAGAAAACAATGAGATAAATCCAAGAAAGGGAGACGTTTAAAAAAGCAATTGACCTAGATCTTCAAAATAGAGTCAGTATCAGAAACAGAAGAGACTACTTAGTTTTAAAGCCTCTAAACATCACAACCAAATGAAACTAATAAACCTTGCTTGACTCTTGCCTCAACAAAAGCAACTAAATGGACATATTTGGTATAACTGGGGAAATTTTTTTTTTAAGTAGGCTCCAACGTGGGGCCTGAACTCAGGTTCCTGAGATCAAGACCTGAGCCAAGACCCAGAGTTGGATGCTCAACTGACTGAGCCACCCAGGCGCCCCATAACTAAAAGGCACCCTTTATAAAATGGGGATGTACATTTGATGAAAAAATTGAATTAGTGTTAATTTTCTTAGGTGTGAATAGTATAGTGGTGATATGGGAGATTGTCCTTATTCTCAGACAGTTCATGCTAAAGTGTTCATGGGTGAATTATCACATATCTGCAACTTTCTTTTAAATGGTTCAACAAGGGATGCCTGGGTGGCTCAGTTGGTTAAACGTCTGCCTTCAGCTCAGGTCATGATCCCAGGGTCCTGGGATCGAGCCCCACATCGGGCTCCTGGCTCAGCGGGTAGCCTGCTTCTCCCTCTCCCTCTGCCTCTCCCCCTGCTCATGCTCTCTCTCTCTGTATCTCTGTCTCAAATGAATAAAATCTTAAAAAAAATCATAATAATAATGAGTTTGAGACATTGTGAAAATCCCCAAAATATGACACAGAGACACAAAGTGAGCAAATGCTGTTGGGAAGATGGTGTCAACAAACTTGCTCGATGCAGGGTTGCCATGAACCTTCGATTTGTAAAAAACAAAACAGTATCTGCAAAGTACAATAAAATGAAGCACAATAAAATGGGGTATTCCTGTAAATAAATCAAGAGCAAAATAAAGCAGAGTAAAATGTTAATAGTTAATAAAGATAAAAGGTATACAGCATTCAATGTATTATTCTTCCAACTTTACTGTGGTTTGGAGTTTTTCAAAATATACAGTTTAAAAAATAAAAAATCTAAAGATATTAAAATGTTTACTATTTTATGGCATGCAGCTTTTCCTAACTACTGA